>NW_027206290.1:8042500-8492500 GCF_024711535.1 Dipodomys merriami
GAATTGCATAAATATAAGGTTTCATGAGACTTTCAGATCTGGATGTTTATGTGGTTTAAATAATGTGTGTGGGGTGTTTGGCGTCTAAATGCTATGTTTCTCACTCTCAGCATTAGAGACTGAATGTAGCGCCTTACGCATGCGAGGCAGTCTACCAATTAAGCCATGCCTTCAGATCTTCCTGTCCTTTTTGTTATTGCTTTAACTTTTGTGGTATCCTCTTGAAAAAGAAAATGAGGCATCCTTGAAGAAATAGCTGATTCACAGGTGGAAGGCCAGAAGGCACAAAATAAATCTTATCAAGCCAGATAACAGGCATTTATACAGGAATCACCCTGAAAACATTCAACTGCTCCAATCTAGGCCAATCTAATGAAAAATAACGAAGTTAAAATATAACCTACTAAATAAAACAGGAATCCATAATGATGTAAGAACAGGATAAAATACCAACTGATTATCACTGTAATAGAAATAGTATAGTTAATAACGCAGAGGGTACTATGAAAGACTGATAGGTAGAAGTTTGATGAAAAGACAGTGGCCTAATCTTAGTATAATTTTCCCCCAATACTACTTTCAGAGAAAAATGGTACAGAAACCTGAAAAGAACCAACATGACCAATGATCATGGTCATAGAAATGATTCCAGGAATGAAAAACTTCACATACAATACACCTTAGTGTTCTGTACATTTTTGAGATTTTCTTGCCATCACTTCGTTCATGGTCATTATGAAAAAGCTCAATAGGAAAATACAATGGTATACAGCTGTAATTCTAGCTACTCAAGTTGAGGCAAGGGATCTTTCAAGCCCAGATAATTGAAAGCAGCCTGGACAACTTAGCTGGGACTCTGTCTCCATAAAAAAAAATAGAAAGGAGCCGGGCGCTGGTGTAATCCTAGCTACGCCTGTAATCCTAGCTACTCAGGAGGCTGAGATCTGAGGATCACGGTTCAAAGCCAGCCCGGGCAGGAGAGACCGTGAGACTCCTATCTCCAATAAACCACCAGAAAACCGGAAGTGGCGCTGTAGCTCAAGTGGTAGAGCGCTTGCCTTGAGCTGAAGAGCTGAGGGACAGCGCCCAGGCCCAGAGTTCAAGCCCCACGACCGACAAAAAAAAAAAAAAAAAAAAAGAAAGGAACTAATATGCCTGTACTCTGTATTTTAAAGCATGAATGTAAATGACTATGTGACCAGATGGAATCCTGAATCAGAGGAAGGGGATATTGGGACAACTGGTGAAATTGTAGAGCTGTGTATTTGGACATTTGATATGGTTAAGCTGAACTGATTTGGAGGACTCATGATTGTTATTTAATTGGAGAAGAACATACAGAGTATCCAAAGGTAATGAGCAATCATATCTAGTTTTGGACATATATGAGATAATGTAATAGGACAAATGAGGAATAAAACTAACAGCTAGGCTATCTGGGTATTCAGAGGTTATTGCTATTATAAACTTACTGAAGTCAGAAACTCACACAAAAAATTTCATGCATTAGTTATGTAATTCATATTATTTAAAGTAAATAAATCTCTAGTTACCATAGTTACCTTGTCCATTAGTTTGGGTTGTTGTTGGTGCACCCGCAGGAGCTGCAGGTGGTGGCTGTGCTTGTTGTTGGTAATAGTGAGCATAATAAGCAGCCCAAGCTGCTGAATTTGGATCCGTTCCTGTTTTAGCTAGAATTAATAAACACAAGCTCAAGGTTTATATTCTTATCTGTAGTAAAAATTAACCTGCCCTGCCAAAGCTCAAATACACAGGCCCACTAAAAGGAAACATTGTTTATAGAACATCTAACTCAATATCTAAGCTCGCTATGTACAGTAA
The DNA here is from genome assembly GCF_024711535.1 of Dipodomys merriami. Lineage (NCBI taxonomy): Eukaryota > Metazoa > Chordata > Mammalia > Rodentia > Heteromyidae > Dipodomys > Dipodomys merriami. Next base: position 8,044,343 of record NW_027206290.1, read on the forward strand.
GTTCTTTGTGGCAGGTAGCTGAAGGAAGAGATTAACAAAGTAGAAATAATTAGAACCAACGTTTTTCCTATGTTGTATTCCCTGAAGATACAAAATCTTAACATTTGTAACTGATGTTCAGTGTTAATAAACTGAATTCCCTTGTTTATCCTTTCCATTTAAGCTGGTATCTCTCCAACACTCAGGTTGGGGCTGGAACAAATTGGTGTACTTTTCCGAAAACACCATGCTCATGTCGGGGCTTTTGGTATGTCCAACCAGTTTCTTCTGTGCTTGGTTCATCTTCATTCACTCCTCATAGAGCAATTGATGTTATTTATTACGATCTGAGACCTCTTAGTGAGAAACCACAAGTCTTTTTATTGATTTTTGTCCTTTATAATAAACAAAGAATGTTATATAATACTACGTACATATCTTTATTAGTCTGTACTCCTCCAAAGAATGTATTTTCCACAGCTAGTGTCTATGTGGAAACAGCTTTCTGCTCATTCTGAACAAGCAGCAATTTTCAGAAGCTTAATGAAGGCTACTGAAGTTTGGGAAAAGGACAAGTATTTTGAGGAAAAGAAAATTTAAGGCAGCAAGAAATTAAAGTTAGTCTCCAACCCTTTCTCAACTGCTCAATATACTACTACTTTCTACATTCATGTGTCAGTGGTGTCATTATCTGTATATTAATAAACATTTAGGATTTCCTTCAGATGGGGATCTCACTGTTGCTGGTCTCAAACTCCTAGGCTCAAATGATCGTCCCTCTTGCGCCTCCCACGAGTAGCTGAGACTACAGACAGATGTATGTCAACATGAATAGAATAAACATTAGCAAGAAATATTAAGAGCAATTACTCATCCATGTGTAAATCATAAGACAGTCCGATAGCTACATTTATCTAGTATATACTGAAAACTTTCTAACAACATTATCAATTTACTTAATTTTGTAGCTAAGAAAACAAAGTGAGGGGAGTTCAAATACTTCCTCAACACTTAATCTAAACTACTTGATTCAAGAACTAAATTCTTGATCACTATATAAATATGTACAAATTATTTTCTTTTTGCTATTTTGTATTCCAAGGCAAAAGTCTTGATATGTTGCTGAGGCTGACCTGGAGCTCAAAACCCTCCTGTCCATCCTCTTGGAGTGCTGGGATTCAGGTGAATACTACTGACAATAAAATATACAATTCTATTCTTAGCAACACCTGACACCAAAAACTCAGTAACACTTTGATAAACCTGAGTTAAATTGCCTAGCTGCCAAAGGCAAAGCTTGAAGAATCCATACTCATTGGCCAGGTCTTACAGTAATGACTGTATTACCACACCAACTGGAAAACATTACAATACATATTTTCTTCAATTGCTACCCATTCAAATAGTGACATTCAGGTTGCCCAATATAAATCTGCTCAACTTATTGACTCTCATTCCTTTGCTTATCTTACAAAAGGAAAATCCTTCCCATTCTTAGTAAGATTGATTTTCAGATTGTTATACATCATATTTCACTTTACCTTATAACCTATTCAGTTACACTACTATTTATGTAACAGGAGTGTAAAACTTGCTATTGGACATAAAGTCATGTGTGTAAACCCATGTCCTAGCACAATGAGTAAGTAGAAGTTGCGGTCATTTAGTGATTGTCATGTTATTTCATAACATGAATTACTGAAGAACAAAATTCCAGTTAAAGCTGATATGTGACTTATTTAAAAACAATACAAAAGTACACTTAGTAGAACAGCTTCATTTAAATCAATTACTTTGGTTCTTAAAAGTAAATATACTAAGCCAGTTTGCCTGTTAATCCTAGCTACTTAGGTGGCTGAGATCTGAGGATTACAGTTCAAAGTCAGCCCAAGCCAGTAGAGTCTGAGACTTTCTAATTAACCACCAAAAATGCCAGAAGTGGAGCTGTGGCTCAAATGGTAAGAGTGCTAGCCTTAAGCAGAAAAACTTAGCACCCAGACCCTGAAATTCAAGTCCCAGGACTGACACAAAAGAACACAGAAATTAACATACTAAATGTACAAAGTAATTCACAATTTAGGGTACCTATTTTGAAACAATTTGTATTAACTGGTTTCAAAGAAGGCCTCTTTGTTGACCAAGATGGAAATAAAAACTGTCATGAAGAGATGCAAGCACAGAACACATAAAATCTAAATATGAATGCAGAAAATATTTTATTAAATGTAGCCAGTACAGTTATTAAATTTGGACCTGCTTTTTACTAAAATTGACTACAATGGACAGTTTATAGTATAGATAATAAGATCAGCTGCTTTAAGAGCTTAATGCTCAACTACTTAATTTTATAAATATTTTATAAATGCAATTTTATAAACATACAATAATCTTTCATGGAAAGTCACACTATACATATCTAAAAGCACTGGTACCTAAAACACTGTTATTCCTGTAACTTTCAGCACTATTGTGTTCATTTAGAAGTAAAAAGCCAGAAAAATGGCTCTACATAGGCCATAGTCTTTAATACCTTGGTAAAAGTAATGCCTAACACTCTGCTAACAATCTTCACTAACTAAAGAGTGAAGGTAATTTGTATAAAAATAGGATCAACATTAGGAAATTTATGATGGCAACAAGGAATGATGGGTAAATACAGACAACGCACTAATGTAAGTAATACTTTACCTGGATCAGGAGGAGCCTGTTGTTGCCAATGTGGATATGCATTTCCCCATCCCTGGGGAGCATACGGGGCTGGAGGACCACTGTAAAGAAAATATGTATATAAATAACCATTTGCCAAAATCTAGGATCTTTAGGGAAAAGCCTAGAATCAATTCGGTACTTACTGAGGAGCTGGGCCAGGTGGTCCTGGATTATAAGGTGCAGGGTTGTATGGTCCCATTGGAGCTCCAGGCCCTGGTGGCCCAGGAGGCCCATGGGGGCCTGGGACACCATGGGGCCCGTGGGGTACAGGTGGCCCTAAAGGATTTACTGGGCCCTGTCAAACACCGAAAGACATTAAAAACAGTCAGAAAAGGTGTGGCCAAGTTATTTAAAGATCAAGTGACAAGTTTTAGAGTTCCTTATACTATTGTAAAATCCATTAAAAATGTGTTACATTGAGACCTTAAAAATTCATAAAAACCAGTTGCATTCGTAACTAAATGCAAAAAGCTTTTCCTTTTTTGTGCTAATATTGAGGCTTGAACTCAGGCCCTTGCATTGACTTTTTTTCCTTTCAAGGCTGGTGCTCTACCACTTGAACCACACCTCTACTTCTGGCCTTTTTGCTGGTTTACAAGAGCTAAGACTTTTCTGGTGGGAGCTGGCTCAGATCTCAGCCTGATGACTAGTTAGGATTACAGATGTGAGCCAAGAGGGACTGGATCTTTAACCTCTTTTTCTATTCTTTTTGTCCTTTTACAATTCTTTTGTAGCAACTGAGTTTGAACTCAGAGCCTAGTGATTGCTAAGCTGGTGTTCCACTACTACAGTCACATACCTAACCCCTTTAGTTTACATTAATTTTGAATAGACTTGACTTTTTACCTGGGCCTTTGGCTGGACTGCTTTTTGTTGGGCCAACTTTCAATAGAGATCTGACATCTGTTTCTAGAGATAGGATTACAGGCTCATGCCACAAATCCCAGCTTTATATTGTTAGTAAGGGAAAACTTATCAGATACTAAGTCCTTATCTGTTAACTACATTTCTACTCTCCCAGACAGCAATTTGGCCAATGTGATATTCCTCAAAATGTTTAATTTCTATATTGTAAATTGTCTATAGAGCATGTCATCTGCAATATAATAATCATTACATAAAATTACTTCAGAACTTTTCTATTTTTGAACCTTATTTAGATCAATAGGCACTATCCCATTTTTCCTTGTATCAATCAGAACTTTCTAAACAGCATGAAAAATTTTGGGAGATATTTAAACTATATTTAGTTGTTAACCTTTTCACTATGAAATTAAACTCCATGACCATTGAAATCACTTTCAATTACTTGTCTCTTAAAGGCTCCAACTAATAGCTGGCCCCTTCAAAATTAAGACATGCTGGGTGCTGGTGGCTCACGCCTGTAATCCTAGCTACTCACGAGGTTGAGATCTGAGGATCACAGTCCAAAGCCAGCCCAGGCAGGAAAGTCCATGAGACTCTTATTTCCAATAAACCACTAGAAAACCAGAAGCGGTGCTGTGGCTCAAGTGGTAGAGCGCTTGCCTTGAGCTAAAGAGCGCAGGGACAGCGCCCAAGCAAGCCCAGAGTTCAAGAACACAATAGACCAAAATAAGAAAAGGCTCCAATTAATTATTTCTAACATTCATGACCTATCTTTACCAAACAAAAAACAAAAGAAAGTTAAAATACTTTTTAAGGCCATATGTGCCAGGCACTTTTTTTTTTGGCCAGTATTCTTCTGGTTAATTGGAGAGGTAATTTTGGGGATATTTTTTTGTCTGAGCTGGTTTATAATCCTAAAATCTCTGTCTACTGAGTAGCTAGGATTAAAGTCCTGAGCCAATGGCACCTTGCCTTGGCACTATTTTTTTTAGTGGAGTCTCTGAATTTTCTGCCCAGGCGGGCTTTGAACTGCAATCCTCACATCTCAGCCTTCTGAGTAGCTAGGATTATAGGTGTGGGCTACCAACACTGGGCTACAAATAGCGTTTTACTGGATTCTTTTATAATCGAAAAACTAATGTAGAATGTAAAGGAACATTTAATAACATCTAATAGTATACGTTGAATAACATTTAATAACCAAAATCTAGCTTGGTCCTGATGGCTCACAACTAGGTAATTAGGAGGCTAAGATCTGAAGGATTGTGGTTAAAGTGAGATGGGGACAGAAAAGTGGCAGCCAAGGAAGCCTAATGTCCTAAGTTAAAACCTTAATAGCAGGCAAAAAACATAAAGCCCATTAAACCTCCAAACCTGCTAAAACCAAAGCATTGAATGACAGTGCCAAGTTCCTGAATTCAAGACCCATGACAGACAAAAACAAACAAAAAAACCCCAAAGTACCTCAGAAATAGAGCTGTGGCTCAAGTGGTAGAGTACTATCCTTGAGCAAAAAAGCTCAGGGACAGCACACAGGCCCCAAGTTCAAACTCCAGGATACACAGACACACAAAAAGTTGAAGTTATTTCCAAAAGTCTAAATTCCTATTGTAAAGGTAACTGCATTATTGGATTTGGTTTTTGATAGTCCAAAGACTGGTATAAAGACCTTAATAAATTGACAATTCCCTCTATCAACTCTAGCACATGTGTATGTAATACTAACATCTCATCTATACACTCAAATTAAGGTGGCTCTAAACACCCATTAACTGTGTACTTAATTAGATTACTTTTTTTTTTTTTTTTTGGTCGGTCATGGGGCCGGAACTGTGGGCCTGGGCACTGTCCCTCAGCTCTTCAGCTGAAGGCTAGCACTATACCACTTGAGCATCAGCCCCACTTCTGGGTTTTTCTGCTTATGTGGTGCTGAGGAATTGAACCCAAGGCCTCATGCATGCAAGGCAAGCACTCTACCACTTTACCACCTTCCCAGCTTCTAATTAGATTACTGTTATTGCTAGGTATTTCCCTATGTTTCTGGAAAAAGTTAGAGAAAAATGCTTGTGGACAAGAAAAAGTTTTTGAAAGTCTTTACCTTTTTAAGGCATTTATGATCTAAATCTTGGTAAACAACTTGAACAAGTATTTGTTTTTCAGCAATTATAATCTTGGTCCATAATCTAATGTTAAAAAAATAGCTAAGGAGTCTAATAACTTGTCTCTGTTGCAATGTAGTATATTAGATATTAAGCTTATTACAAACTAAAACAACCTAACAATGGAATTAAGGTTCTTAATAACTTTGTAAATAATGTAGCTTTATTCCAGTATGAAAATAATTTCCTTCATTCCTTCTGGTAGGCAGAATACTGGATCTCTTCACAAAAGATCTCTTCACAGCACCCCCAAATAGGTAAAATTATTTAGAGTGCAGTTTAATGTAGGGGAAGAAATGTGGATTCTTGAAAAGGAAAAGCTTTAAAAAAATAAGGTCACCTCAAACAAATAAAGAGCTCAAAACTTATATGGAAATGGCTCTGTCTTAGGCTTTGTTATAGGATCTGGAAAGATTTTTTTCCAGATATGTATAACAGTCCACTCTCAGCAGCAAGGAACTGCAGAAGAACTGTAAGCAACTGTAGAAGATGAAGTGTCCCAGAGCTTACATCTGCTGGAGGCTGAGATCCAAGAGTGGCAGTTGAGAGCCAGCCCAGGCAGGAAAAGTTAGCCAATTACCACCAAAAAGCTACAAGTGGAAGGTGTGGCTCAAGTGAAGTATGCCAGCCTTGAGTTAAAAAAGCTAAAGGATAGCACCCAGGATATTCAAAGCCCTAGAATCAGCGTGCACGTGCGTGCACACACGCACAAATAAAATTGGGGGGAAAACAAAGATTAACGTAGAACAAAGTCCAGAGGATAAAACAGGATAGGTTAGTTGGACAGTCAAAAAGTATTATTTTCAAGCAAAGTAAAAGGGCCAGACTGAAAAGTTAAACTCAGGAAGTAAAAAGCACAATAAGCTCTTCTTCCCAGCACAGAGCCTTTTTATTGTTACAGGATTAAAATACAAGAAGAACTATCTACAAACCAATCTTTTCTTTTTAAAATATAGAGGCCAGGGCTGGGAAGGTGGCTCAGTGGTAGAGTGCTTGCCTTGCATGCATGAGGCCCTGGGTTCGATTCCTCAGCACCCCTTAAGCAAAAAAGAAAAAAGCTGGAAGTGGCGCTGTGACTCAAGTGGTAGAGCGCTAGCCTTGAGCTGAAGAGGTGTGGGACAGCGCCCGGGCCCAGAGTTCAGGCCCCATGGACCGGACCCCCCCCCATAAATATATAGAAGCCATCTAAATCTGCCTTATCCTTAAATATTAAAAAAAAAACTGGGAACTCTTATGAATGGGTAAAGGCAGCAGGAAAAACGAAGTCTTACCAGCTACTAGTGTTTTGAGTGGGCCTCATTCATCTTACCCACCTGATGCCACAGTCTAAAAAAAGAGAAGTTGCTAAGTGTACTCACTTAGCTTAAAATATAAAGGCTACTTTTTAGCTGGGTGCTGTAATCCTAGCTACTCCGAAGGCTGAGTTCTGAGGATCACAGTTCGAAGCCATCCTGGGCAGAAAAGTTCCCATTAGACTCTTAACTCCAATTAACTACTCAAAACTGGGAGTGGCACTGTGGTGCAAGTGGAGCTCAAGGACACCGCCCAGGCCAAGTTCAAGCCCCATGAGATCTCCACATGCACACACCTAATTTTTGGCAAGTCTAAGCCTTTAACTCACATTTCTTACACTGATAAAATGAAATGGTTCTCTCTTCCATATTCCCCTACCATGCTAATATAAAATCTGGCTGATGGGCTGGGAGGGTGGCTCAGTGGGAGAGCGCTTGCCTTGCATGCATGAGGCCCTGGGTTCGATTTCTCAGCACTACATAAGCAAAAAGAAAAAAGCCGGAAGTGGCACTGTGGCTCAAGTGGTAGAGTGCTAGCCTTGAGCTGAAGAGCTGAGGGACAGCGCCCAGGCCCAGAGTTCAGGCCCCACGACCGGACCCCCCCCCCCAAAAAAAGTAAAAAAGCTGGAAGTGGCGCTGTGGCTCAAGTGGTACAGCGCTAGCCTTGAGCTGAAGAGCTGAGGGACAGCACCTAGGCCTAGAGTTCAGGCCCTGTCACCAGAACCTCTCCCCCCCCAAATAAATAAAATCTGGCTGAAAACTAAAAAACAAATTTTTACATGGCAATGTAGTACAATTTCAATTAACGCCTTATTTATGGAACAGGGACATTAAGAACCAGGAGTTTTAGGCATACTCACACCAATCTTTTCCTCTATGAGTTGACGAGCATAGTCTATTTGTTGTGGAGTGCCACGAATTGTGAATAATTTCATATTAGGATCTGCATTAGGTGGAGGATTTCTCTGAAGTTCTATTCTTGCACCAGACTGTTGACTTATACTTTTTATGGTTTCACCACCTGAAATCAGAAAACAATAACTTGCCTGAAGTTTTAAATATGAACTATTCCAAAGAAAATAGTTGTCGGGAACCAGCAGCTCACACTAAAGTTCTAGCTACTCAGGAAGCTGAGACCTGAGAATTTTGGTTTGAAGTTAGTGGAGATAGGAGTCCATAAGACTCTATCTCCCACTAACAACCAAAGAGCTGGAAGTGGAGCTCTAGTTCAAGTAGTAGAGTGTTAGCCTTGAGCAAAAAAAAAATTCAGGACAAAGCCCAGGCCTTGAGTTCAAGTCCTAACATCTGGCCCCTCCTACAGTCACAATTAAATGAATGAGCCATTAAATCAAGTTTTGCCATCCTCCCATCTATTAGGATTTTCCATTTTGTTTATATTCAACATCTCATTCTCCTAAATACATTAAACTTCAAGTCGTTTTTGTTCAATAGGGTGAAGAAGGTAGTGAGTAGTTACTGGGTTTGAATTCAGGACCTTGAACTCAATAGGCTTATTTGCTTAGCTGATTGATTGAGCTGTGTTATTGATTTTTCTATCCAGGATGGCTTCTAATTGTGATCCTCCAGACCTCATTTCTCCTAAGAAGCTACAATTATAGGTGTGAGCCACTGAAGCCTACACAAATCATGATTGAGTCAAAAGTTCCTTACACTACTGACTCTTGATTCCTTTCTCTAGAAGCCAGAAACTTCATTTAATTTAGCTGCTACATATCAATGTAAAAATACTTTCCAAAGAATTATAATAGCAACAGAAAGTGTTTAGAAACATAAATAACTAAGAATTTAAGATACATTGCCTTTTCCTATTATTAATCCAGTTTTTCCAGTTGGCACGATAAAATTAAATTCCTGTAGTCCACCAGGTGGTCCCATGTTCCAGTTGCCTTGACCTCTACCTCTTCCTCGACCACCAGGTCCAGGTCCACCAGGATTACCAGCCTTAGGAAGGAAAAGGGGAAGAAAAAAAAAAAAACAAGACCACCAAACAGTATAAAGTATTATTTTCATAATAATAATTTAGGTCCCCACCACTAATCCTCATATTCCTGAGTCAGAAATTTAGATACAAATTCCTTGACCAAAATAATCATGTGAAGATTTCCATTTTGTTTTGTGCTTACACGGGTCTTAAATTTGGGGCTTTGTACTATTCTCTAGAGTTTTTGTAAAAGCTAGCACTTTTGTTCAAGCACTTGACCAATACCTCCACTTCTGGCTTTTGCTGGTTAATTGCAGAGAACAGTCACATAGACTTTTCTGCCTGGGATGGCTTGAACTGTGGTCCTCAGATCTCAGTCTACTAAGTACAGGTACCAATGCCCAACAATAGTTTCATTTATAAAAATTTCTGAAGTGAAAGTACTTATATAGAAATTTAAACTTTCTAGGAATAATAAAGCACTTATCAGGCATACTTCAATATAAAAATAAGGAAAGCTGTACTTTCAGATTTGATTAAAAATACCAATAGGAAAAACAAAAAAAAAAATCAAACCTGAACACTTCGAAGAAGGTCTGTAATAATTTCTGCAGCATGCTGACAACGGTCTGGAGGTCCTGTTATTTGTGCTATTCTATCAGGTGTTGTTCCATCATCTTTAAAACAAGGACATAAATTGATTTAATTGAATAGAAGTATATGAGTATCAAAACTAATGGCTATCAAAACTTAGAAGATTAACTAACTATATATGCTAACCTGGTTTAAACTGAATTCGAACACCAGCATCATTTTGTATTTTTTTGATCATCTCTCCATTTCTTCCAATTACAATGCCAACAGCAAACCTTGGAATGGGGACCTGATGAAAATTCGAGTGAAAGTATTACGAAAGCCCTTTCCTGAAAATTTAACGTACATTAAGTCATAAAAGTATAAACAGCTTTATGCATGCCATGTGTCAGTAAGAGACAAAACCTATTACAGTAGGAAGAAAAAGGGATACAATTTGAGAGGGGCCATCTATTCAAATCAAGAAAACACTGTTTTATTTAGAATAACATAAAAGGATTGCAGGTAGGTTTTTTACTTACATCTATCCCTTCATTCCCTCCAATTCTTGACCCGTACTCATTCCGAACTTCTCTGAAACCACCTTGATCACGAATTAACTCTAACACCATTTCCTTGGCTTGCTAAATTACAAAGAGTTACCCAGTTAAAAAAAAAGTATGAAAACATTCCATTTTTGTTCACATTTTGCCCAAACCCTCCCAATCTCTTTATAAAGGACAAAGTGAAGTTTACTTGAACTTTATATGGGTCGCCTGTAATCCTAAGCGGTTTGTCAGCACCAGTGTTCTGAGGTCCATCCTGAATCATAACCATTTTAACTCCAGCCCGTTCCTTAAAAATCATAAAAATCACGAGTATTACCGAGAAGAAAGATGAAAACTGACTTCAAAATATAGAAAAATAAATCACCTCACAATATAGCAATACCTGAAGTTGTTTAATAGTCTCTCCCCCTTTTCCAATAACTAATCCTGCCTTGCTAGCTGGAATCATAATTTCTTGAACTGCATTTCCAGGTCCATCACCATGATGAAAGCCAGGGGCTGGTCTTCCTTTCTCAACAATCTGGTCCAATAATCGTTTTGCTGACCTAGTAATAAGTTAAAATTTCAAGAATAAAAGTATACCACATTCATTCTTTGAGATGAGTTTTTCTAGGAATACAATTTTTGACATGTCTAAAAGCGTGCAAGGGACATAGAATTACCTCCCCACCAAGGACTATTTATTTATGTTTTAAACTACAATTTTGTTTAATGTTTTGGCTTAACTTTATTAAACAAGTAACAGTAGCATATTTCTAAAAACAATGTATCATTCCATAAGTTATAGAAAAAAATTCAAGGCAAAATAAAGGTTATAAGACAACATGAATAAAAGTTGGAGATGAGGTAGAAAGTTATTTCGTCCTGGGACTTGAACTCAGCCTGAGTGCTGTCCCTGAGCTTCCTCTGCTCCAGGCTAGTGCTTTGCCACTTGAGCCACTGCTATACTTCCAGGTTTTTGGTAGTTTAGAGTCTCACAGGCTTTCTTGTCCAAGTTGATTTTGAACCACAATCCTCAAATCTCAGCCTCCTGAGTAGCTAGGACTATAGATTATGAGCCACTGGTATCTGGCAACAATTCTGTTTTTAATGTTATCCGAGACTGGGACTAGAACTCAGTGGTAGAATGCACTCTTGTTGATCCTCAACAAAATACCTCCTTCCCCACACATTAAAAATATAGTTTGGTGACACTAGGCAATCACCAAACATGTAAGTTTGTAATTTATGGAAAAAATTCAAGATAAAAAATTTAAGAGGAAACAGGCAGGTACCTGAGGCTCATGCCAATAAACCTAAACCTAGCTACTCAGGAGGCTAAGATCTGAGGACTATGGTTTGAAACCAGCTGGGACAGAAAAGTCTGTAAAAAAAAAAAAAAAAAAAAAGTAGAAAAAGCCAGACTGGGAGCTGCGGACTCGAGTAGTACAGTGAAATCCTTGAGCACAAAGAGGTTTAAGTTAGTACTTAGGCCCTGAGTTTAAGCCCCAGGACCAGCAGAACATAAATAAAAAGTAAAATAAAAGCAAAACTTATAGTATATAAATCTGCGTACTAAATGGCAGCTAAGAGCAGCCAAAACGTAGGTGCCCCTTATCCAATTATTAAGAATGGCCTGTCCTGAGGGTCAATGCTGATAGTAAATGAAAGGTTAGAATAAACACTTGATTGGTGAGAGTTTAAGACAAAAAACAAAAACAAAAAAACAAAAACAGGCAGATGGTTTGGTTAATACAAACCTCTCAAGAATTGTTTTTTTTTGGCAAATAGATTTTAGAATTCAAGATGATTTTTTGTTTTGCTACTAGAAATTACTTAAGAAAACTAGCAATGCAGGGCTGGGAAGTTGGCTCAGTGGTAGAGAGCTCGCCTTGCATGCTTAAGGCCCTGGGTTCAATTCCTCAGCACCACATAAGCAGAAAAAAAAAAGCCAGAAGTGGCGCTGTGGCTCATGTGGTAGAGTGCTAGCCTTGAGCTGAAGAGCGGAGGGACAGCACCCAGGCCGGAGTTCAGGCCTTATGACCGGAACCCCCCCACCCCCCAAAAAAAGAAAACTAGCAATGCAGGATAAAGTTAGCTTAATTACAGGATATTATTCTATTCAAATAGTAAAGAGCTGGTCTTGAATAAAAGGAGGCAATGTATCAATAATAAGAACACACAGGACAATGTTCAAAAGTTTTATATTGTTTTTATACTTATAAAATTTAACTTTTAAACTTCTAACATTTTCATACTTACTGGACAGATTCAGGTGTTCCAGTTAACATACAAGACCTTTCTGGTAGGCCACCACTGTCTGCAATTAAAAAGAAAATTTCAGGCCAAGAAAAAATTAACCCACAGTATATCATCAGTAGGAATAAAAGCAAGCAAGTTTTCTAATCACTGAAAACATCAAGAGAAGTATAAGGGTGTATCTTAGCAGAGTATGCCTTTATACACAAGACTGGGTTTGAGCTCTTAACACTACAAAACAAAACAAAGGAAGGGAGAACCCCCAAGAAGTGTTACCAGGAGCTATCTGTATTTTGCATCCAGATTCTTGCTGTATGCGTGAGATCTGTTCACCTCCTCTGCCAATTACTAGTTAAAAAAGAAGAAAATTATTTACTGAAAGGTTAACAAGTATGCTTTGTTTATGTCTTTTAAAATTTAAAATTAGGTCACTTACTAAATCCAACCATTCCATCTGGAACTTTGTATTCTTCTGTCATTACAGATCTGCTAAGAAATTACAGAAACATCTTTTTCTTAAAAAGATATGGTACATATGTGTATGTTTTTATAAATATATGGAAGTTTAATGTCCTAATAGAGTAAACCAAGGCTCTAGGCACATACTCATGACCAAAGTATGTCCTCATACCTAGTTAAGCTAAGAATTATAAATAAAGAGCAAGGCACTGGTTGGTAGCTTATACCTAGCTACTCAGGAAGTTGAGATCTGAGGATTGTGGTTTGAAGTCAGCCTGAGTAGCAAAGTCCATGAGACTCATATCCAAATAATTAACAAAAAGCAGGAAGTAGAGCTATGGCTCAAGTGGTAGTGCTAGCCTTGAGCAGAAAAGCTCAAGACAGCACCCAGGGCCCTGAGTTAAAGGCCCCAGGACAAACACCAAAAAAATTTGTAAATAAGATACAACACATATTAACTGAATAGAAAAACGGAACAGTTTGAAGACATGAAGCAAAGGAGTTAAGAGTTCAAAATATGCCACTTCAAGTTATTATAATTCACCTTATTTCCTCTAAAACATGGCTAATCTACTTATTTTTCCAAATTTAAGAGTATCTTAAATTTCCTTTTTTTTGGTGCCAGTTCTGGGGCTTGAACTTGGCCTGGGTGCTGTTCCTGAGCTTTTGTGCTCAAGGTTAGCACTTTACCACTTGAGACATAGCTTCACTTCTGGTTTTTTGATGGTTAAGTAGTCTCAAGTACTCTCCTGGTTGGGCTGGCTTTGAACTACAACCCTCAGATCTTAGCCTCCTGAACAGCTAGATTACAAACGTGAACCACTGGCACGTGGCAAATGTCCTTATTTTTTTAGGTGAAATCCCATATATAAAAACATGCAGACATGCCTATAATCACTACACACTTAGTTAATATATACAGTTCAATTAAGGCTTGCAAAAAACCCCCCCACAAAACATTAAAAAAAAACCACTTGACTGTACCTTTGCTGTTGATGCATTGGTGGCATCTGTGTTCCAAAAGCTACCAAAAAATTAAAACAAGAATCCAAAATATTAATTAAACACAACCACATCAAACTGTCTAAATATCTTTCCCTAATTCATATAACACAATCAGAGAGAATGAAATTTAATACAGACTATTCAAATCATCACTGACAATAACAAGAAAGTCAGTGAAAGGGCAAATGTATTGCAATGGTATAAAACGCTTTCTTTAGGGGGTACAAGCATAGACTAAAAATTAAGAGTACCTAAATAAAATGTATAGTAACTCAGGAATCAAGGTTTACAACGTATATGTAGACATAAATAATTTTTTAAAGAGATGAATGCATTATTTATTATGAAAGGTATAAATTTATAATATCTATCAACTAAACTGTCCACCAAAAATAGGAATACAACAACAGTTTAAAATAATACTTACAGTCATTTTGAGGAGCAACTTTCTTAGCATCTGGTTGATCTGCAAAATTAAGCAACTTTTAATTTTCTTTTGCAGTTAACTATAAGGCTTCCTCCCTCAAGCAAAAATATCATTATAAACATTAAAATATGCAACAGAATGGTTTATTACTTGAACTAAAAAAAATTGCCAAAATTCAACCCAGACTCAATCTAAAGAAGTCATTTTTCATTCTATCCAAGTTAAGAGAAGCACAGACATTTAAGTTTTGATTTTTGTTAAATTATTGACCATGTTTGTTAAGCACTTTAGAATGATACAAGACAAAGTATTTAGCTCCATTACTAGCAAAATATCACTTGCTAAAGGCTAATGATGCTTCTATTGTAGGTACCGAAGATTGGGGTGGGGGAGAAGATGACCAAATTGTGTAAATCTCATACGTTACAAGTTGATTACAATCTGGGCAGTGGTAGCTCACACCTGTAATCCTAGCTACTCAGGAAGCTGAGATCATAGGATTTTGGTTCAAAGCTGGGCAGGAAGGTCCGTGAAACTCTGCATCAAGTAGTAGAGTGTTCACCTCGAGCTGAAGAACTCAGGGACAGTGCCCAGGCCCAGAGTTCAAAGCCCCCCTGGCCCCAAAAAAGTTGATTACATGTGACTATGAATATAAAGCTACCCCCCCAAAAACAAAAAAAAATTATAAAGAAGTCTGAATCGAAACTGTTCTATTACATTTCACTACATTAAACTTTAGAAGAATTCAAAGGCAAACTGTATGACCTACCTTCATATATAAATCCACTACAGATGACTACCACGCGCCACTTTCAATAGACTATACCTGGAAAGTACTATTATTCTCCTCCCCACCACAAACTTAAATGGCAAATACACAATTGTTATGCAGTAAAAATTCAGACACATAATCCAAAAAGATCATTGTGTCCTTTTAAGAATTCACTGGTTTATTTCATGTTTACATATTAAACACAGGTAATAAATAAAAATTCCTGCCTTTAAAAGGAGAGGGCATTCCCTCCCAGTGTGTTGTACTGCTCGGACTTGTCCAAGAGCCATCTACACATAAAATAAAAAGAATACATTACATACAACATCTGAAGCATCATTAGCTCATTTTATTAAAAACCTCACTATAAATATGAAAGACACTTTAAAAGGAAATCAAGTACACCTAACTCAGAAGCTACAAATACATTCTGTAAGCTTGGTCAAAATCCTTACCAAAAAAAACCCACCTAAAATAAAAAAAATGCATATTTGTAACTTGAGAAACTTTAACCAATGCTTTTTCAAATATAAAGCACTATAAATCCAATGTTTTAGTCCACATCAAGTTACACCTGAAAACAAAACAAAGCCCTAAAAGAAACAAAACAAAGAAATAACATACACTAGCAGACTAGCACTTTGTCCTTTCTATATTAACTGAAATCTGAAATGGCAAGATAATGAAAGCATAACACATATCCATTCAGGTATGTGCAAAACCAGTGAAGTGTTTCCTAAACCACTTAAAATTTGTTGTCAGTAGTATTGAATAATCAGTCTGTGCAACCTGTCAAACTGTTACAATCCCAAGAGAGGTAAAATTAATGGCTATTTAGATAAAACTTGATTGTTCACTCAAATTAAATTGTACCTACCTTGTCTAGGTCTCCCAGTTTTCTCTTTTCTTTTTGAGGTTAATATAAACCTTACAATTTTAGGAATCTTATAGTAAAAGTAATGCCCAACTGAATATACTAAAAATATTTCAACTAAATATGTCTATAACTTACCTCCATCTTCTAAAGGTCTTTTTTGTCCACCATAGCCATAGTCATTTGAATTTAATGATGTACCAGCATCACCCCCAATTTTTGCAGCAATCTTGGGGAAAAAAGTATAGTATCATTAAAAATAAATCAAACTTCTATATACTTGTTGATACAAAATTCTCATTTTTTACCTAATATGTACATATGCTAAATAACGCTCACTGAAACTACAACTTAATTTTTATGACCACTAATACTTTAAGTAGTTAATTACTGTGACTGGGAATTAAATTCCTCATCAAAAAACACACAAGGGTGTAGTGCCTCTGATCATATAAAATAATACTTATCAAAATGAATTCCAGGCAAAGGGGGCGGGGAGGGGAGAGGGAAGGAACCTGCTAAGAATCTTTAGAAGAGCAGCTAGTTTTGAGTTAACTAAATCCTAATCCTATCTTCTCCACTGTCTTCTCCCATGACTCTTCAAAAGATAGATGAGGAGAGTGAAATTTTCCAACATTCTACTCATATGTAGTTAGAATACTTGAAATGAGGTCAGTTCAAATTTGCATTTTTTTGTCAGTCATGGGCTTGTACTCTGGGCCTGAGGGCTGTCCCTCAGCTCTTCAGCTTAAGGCTAACAGTCTACCACTTGAGCCACAGTGCCACATCCAGTTTTCTGAGTGGTTTATTGGAAATACAAACTCAGAGACAGCCCCCAGGTCTTGAGTTAAAGCCAAGACAAACAAAAAGAAAATGTATACTAAAATTACTTCAAAACAAATTATTTATTTTTTAAAATGTTAAGATACAGCTTAAGCTGGGCACTGGTGGGTCTTGCCTGTAATTTTGGCTACTCAGATGCTAAGATCTGAGGATGGCAGTTCAAAGCTGGCCCAGGCAAGAAAGTCCCTGAGTCTCATCTCTAATAAAACACTCAGAAAACCAAAAATGGTACTGTGGCTCAAGTGGTAGAGTGCTAGCCTTGAGCTGAAGAGCTGAGGGACAGTGCCCAGGCCCACAGTTCAAGCTCCACAACTGACCCCCCCCACACACAAAAAGGCTTAGTTGCAATTCTGTAAGTAATGTCCTGAAGATATTAGCAGGAATCTGGGCAACCAGAAAGTAATCCCTTGCACTGGAGAACAAAACCCCAGGGTTGGGGGTGTGGCTTAAGTAAGTGTACAGTGCCAAAGCCCTCAGTTAAACCCCCTAGGTTCCTCCAAGCAAAAAGAAGCAAACAAACCAATCCCAGCTTTAAGTAGAGTACAATTAGTGGAAAGTTACCCAAATTAAAAAAAAAAAAATCAAACCTTTGGTTACTGAAATTCCCTCTAGGGGATCCTGATGTGAACTAACCCAATTGCCTCGTGTTTTACTATTAACAAGGAAACTGGGCAGGGTAAGCATATATTCAAGGGCTTTCTCAATTAAACGTCTATTTATATCCTTGAGTGCCTATTTCGACCTTCTTTTCTGAGAGGTGTACTAATACCCCAAAACACTGCTTTTCTACCCTTAGGTCTCAAATATCTATTGGACCACTTAAATGGTAGTCCAAAATGAACTTAAATGCCCTGCCCAGAATTAAGCAGCACTGATGTTTTTGAATGGAAAAGTACTTAAGGCCATAGTACCAAAAAACCAGAGTCAAATTCCATAGTTAACTTTCCTTCTTTTTTAAGTCGGTCACTCTGCTTGAACTCTGGGCCTCAGTGCTGGCCCTCAGCTCTTCAGCTCAAGGTTCAACCACTTGAGTCACAGAGCCACTTCCGGTTTTCTGGTGGTTTACTGGGGGGAAGAGTCTCACAGACTTTCCTTCCCGGGCAGGCTTTGAACGGCAATCCTTGGATTTCAGCCTGTTGAGTAGCTACTAGGATTACAGGAGTGAGCCACCAGTGCCTGGTTTCCACAGTTATTTCCAATGTAAAACTTTAGCAAATATCTTCCAAGAATATTTAATTCTATCTGTATATGTGAATCTTTCACTTACAATTCAATTTGACCAATGATGAGTACCTTTAAGGTGGTTACTGTAGATAAACACTACAAATATAAATGGGTTGTCTATTATCACAATCGAGCCTTTCTAGCAACTCAAGTTTTTAGTATTTAGACCCAGCTGTACCTTTTCTCACTTCATTTCCCTTTCTCCTCTTCCCCATTCACCGCTTTGCTCCAGTAACTCCACTCAAGGGTTCTGGTCATTCCAACAATCCTCAAGTGTTTGTACATTATTTTCTCTTTTAGCCAATCTCTCTCATTCTGCTTGCACAACTGTCACTACCATAGCAAGTTGACACTCTTACTTCCCTGGTACCTAGTACAGTGCCTGACCCAAAACATCACAAATGTTTACAGTGTAAGAGGATGAATCAATGTTTGTATTTTCTTTACTTTCTAATAAAGTAATCTAGTACTTTTGTTCATTTGTATTTGGTTCCTTCACAGTGTCATAGAATCCTACAAATAAATTAACTCATACATGTAGTTTCCTGTGACTGACTAGTCAAGCACAGGTACATTTCTCTAATGTGTTACCCATTAGAAAAGGGTGATGTTACATCACTGCAGATTTTAGAAAATGAATTTTGACTCAGTAATGCTTCAATTAACTGAAGGGAAAAGTTAAGAAGACTTCTAATATAATAAAAATGGTTTCTTAGTACCATTTGCTTAATACTAGTTTAAAATGCCTAGCATAATATGCAGTGTCATAAGGGAAATGTTTAATTTACAAACAGGTCCCTATCATTTCAAAATTACGAGCACATCTACTGACTACGTAAAAAGACAAAAGTTCAAACTTGAGTTTCCTGGAGTCCGTGCACCCCCACCCCTTACAGTAGTCCGTCCGGGGTGGGGGTGGGGGTCCCGCTAAGAACCTCCGGGACGCGAAGTCAGCGCCTCCAGAGCACAGAGAGGGCCGAGCACTTCACGATTGTGAACCCGGAGGCAGATTCAAATGGAAACCACGAGTACCAAGAGCCCGAGGCCATTTTGAGGAGCGAGGCGGCCGGACTCGCAGGCTGACACCCAAAATCCCGCCCAGAGGAAGGGTGAAGTCCCTTCCCCGAGCACGTGAACGCGATCCTTCCCGAAAGCGGCTTTGATTTAGGGAGGAAAAGAAAAATCCAGTCCCAAGGAGCCGGAAGTGGTTCCAAGAGTGCTTTAAAAAGGCTCCGGCCGAGCAGACCCTAGTTACTACCCCCCCCCCAACTAAGTAATTACCCGAACCTTCCTTCCACACTATTGTGTGCAAGTGGGCGCGCTTTCTGCCCGGGATGGGGGGAAGGCTAACTTCCCGGCGGAGCGGCGGCGCCGCGGGAGCGGGCGGGACACGTCAGGCCGCGTCTCGGTGGCGGGCGTCGGGTCCCGCGGATCTGCTCCCGGGCCTCCGGTCGTCCCCGCGGCGCGGAGGGGCGTGTGGACAGCCCGGCCCGCAGGGGGATCTCTGTGTCCCGGCTCCTCACGCGCGAAGGGGCGGCGGTGGCCTGCCCCGCCGGCGCCCGATCGCCGGGAGCCCGCGGGAGCCCGCCGCGCGGTCCGCACTCACCTGCCGGGCTCGCTGCAACGCATCTTTGAAAGCATCGTTCACGCCGCCGCCGCCGCCGCCGCCCCCGCCGCCGCCAGCCGAGCCGGAGGAGGGTGGAGGCACCGTCGAGTAGTCTGCCATGGTCACACGCCCGTAGCCGCCCGCCGCCCCCTTCGCGGAGATCGCCTTTCTGCTAACTGCTAAGAAAGAAAGAAAATGGCGGCCGTCGAGGATCTATCACATTCTTGCGCGACCATCGTGCCGTAAAGGGGCGGGGAATGGAACACGGAAATCCCGCGAGGTTTCTGAGGTAACCGCGCTGGGGTGGAGGTGGAGACGGGAGTGGAATTGAATAAAAGGGAGGGAAGAAGGGGGAAAAAAAAAAGGGGCGGGGGGGGGAGAGGCGAGGCCGAATATCGCGAGGGTTGGTTTAAGATCTCGCGAGAGGAGGGTTTCCCCGGGCGCCTCCTCTCCGCGTGTTGTCGGGGTGGGGTTGGGGGGGGCGGGTTGGTGAGGTTGGCTAATGGTGTCTTTTGAGTTGGCGGGTGAGGCTGGCGCGGATACGGCGTCCGGGCTTGGGTGGCGGAAAGCTGGCAGGGAACAGGCATCGTTGTTCCTTACCGGTCGCCGCCTCGGGGAGAGAGTGCGGAAGGCTTTTCCGGCAGGGTCCTTTTGTGTACCCGTAGGGCAGGGCTTGACGCCGGCGGGCGTGACGGCCACGCAACAGAGTCTCGAGGGCGCCGCGGCCCGGCCTGAGGGAAGCGCGCCCGGGCGCCGCGTGATGCTCCGGGAAACGTCTGCCTGGCCTAGTGGGAGCCCAGCATGATTTCCAGGGTAGTAAAGTTGCCCCTGTGTTCTACTTGTAGACGGTCGGCTGTGTGGATTTGTCGCCAGCCTGGGCCGCTGTCGGGTCTGGAGCTGCGTGTGTAGTTTTTGTTTGAGCGAAGGTGGGCGAGCCGACCGGAGGAAGCGCAGGCCCGCGCTTGCTGTGCGTTGAACGCGGTGGCCTGAAATCGGTGTCGGTCGGACCGGGCCGCAGGACGTCGCCGTCCGCGGGGTTCAAAGCAGCAATCGTTTGCTTGGCCAGCAGTGACCTGGTGGCTGGATACCCAAATGGACGGAAGGATTTTTTTTTCCCCCTCCTGGGTGGCCATTTCTGTTATGTACTGTATTTGCCAAGTGATTTCAGACATGTCCTCCCGGGGCCTTTGTAATATAATCTTAATCATAGCAGTTCTAGGGAGGAATTAGGATACTTAGATTTGTTATTCGGTTCATAATTTAAGTAGATCGTAGTGATTTCCCCTTCCTTTCCCACAAATGCTTTATATTTAGTTAACAGAGGTAAACATGAGCCTTGCTCACCTTGGAGGATTTTTGTCTCCTGTGAATGAGTCTAAAAAGGCAGTTTACCTATTGCTAGTCGTAGAGTGAACTTCAGTGTTCTTCGTAACCTTTCATGTGCCCGTGTATGGGGCCCTATGTAACGCAGCTGTGTAAATGGCATAAGCTTGTACGTACAAAATGGCCCATGATTTGTCTTGTAATCAACTTACACTATTTCCAGCTCTCGCCATCACTTCCAGTGTTTGTAGCAATCCCTTTACATTTTCGTAGAAAAGTAATTTGTTGGACGACACGTAATCATAGCGATATTTACAAAAGCTTAAAAGTTTGAGTGTATTGCTAAACTGACCTTTAAACGGTATTTGGATAAAATGTGCCTAACAATTTATGATCAGCAGTTGAACTTTTGCCTTTTATTAAATTGATAACACTCGTCTGATAACCAGCATGATTTACTACAGAATGATATAATCTGCCCTTAAATAATATGCTATGGTTTTTTCCTAAATACAGATAGAACCTCTTTCTTTTTCCTTTTTTTTGGTATATTTTCCTGGAAATAGGAACATTATAGAATAGAAACCATTGAAATAATTCTAGACTAGGATTTCTCAGCCTCAACAGTATTGTTATTTTGTTATGCAACTGTGCATTCTAGCATGCTTGGCAGCATCTTTGGGATCTATCCACAAGTGCTAGTAGCATCCTTTTTATCCTCTACCAGGTAGTTGTGAAAACCAAAAAATGACTTCAAACATACGCACCTAGTAACTTCTCATTGAGATTCACTAGTTATCCTTGATTTCTCTCTCTTCAGTCAGACAACAATGTATCCGTTGTTTTTTGTTTGTTTGTGTTTTGTTTTGGTGGTTATGGGTTTTGAAAACTTTGCATTTCCACATCAAGCAATCAGCCAATTGATCCAAGCCTCCAGGCCTGCTAATATGCATCTTGTGCCTGAACTACAGCTTGAACTCAAGGGTCTTAGTGTGTTTGACTTGCTTGTTCAAGACTAGCCATACTTCCAGTCTAGTGTTTTTGTTGGTTAATTGGAAGACTGCTTCAGACTGAGATCCTCAGATCTCAGCCTTCTGAGTAGCTAGAATTAGGGGCATGAGCCACTGTCATCTGGCTAATAATCTTAAATTCCATTACTTTTAAACCACACTGCTCCCATCCTGACCCAATTTACTGTCATTTCACTCTGGGATTGTTACATCTCCTAGTTTCTGTTTTCTACAGTTTACCTTTCAAGAAAATTTGTATCTAAATGTATGTAATATATAAAGTTTCATAAGTAACAAGCCCCCATGTACCCACTGTATAGGAGTATTTTCTAAGGAAAAGAAGCTTGAGTGCCTGCTTTTTTATTGTATTACAGTAATCCATTCCCCATACAGAAGCTTAATAATTTTTTGAAAACAAATCAGTTCTCTCATGTATTTCCAATTACACTATAAATCCTACTTTTCAAATGGCCTAACAGCTCCACATAATCACACCATTGTCTTTCAAGATTTGTCCCCAGCTGTTTTGGTCAACTTTCTATCCAAGGTCTTGCCTCTGATACTTTTTATACTTGCTTATTCCTTGGCCTGTAATGCTTTTATAGGTGTTCTTAAGTATGATGTGTCATATTCAAATACTATCTCCTTAGGCCTCTTGCTACTTTCCAATGACTATCTGATTACCATTTTTGCTTTATAGCATTCACATGAAATTGTTTTGTGTTCTCCATGTTTCCATTTTTATGTCCCTCTTCCATTAAGAGTATAGGCTGGAGAGCAGAGACTTTGTCTCTACCATATCAGTATACCTAGAACTCTGGGTATTTATTCTAGCCTACATAGTCTTGTAACTATGTTGTGAAAGAATTAATGTTTAAGAAAAACCCAAAACGGACTGGGAAGGTGGCTCAGTGGTAGAGCGCTTGCCTTGCATGCCTGAGGCCCTGGGTTTGATTCCTCAGCACCACATAAGCAAAAAGAAAAAAGCCGGAAGTGGCGCTGTGGCTCAAGTGGTAGAGCACTCACCTGGAGCTGAAGAGCACAGGGAAAGTGTTCAGGCCCAGAGTTCAAGCCCCGTGACCAACCCACCAAAAAAAAAAAAGTGTGTGTGTGTGTGTGTATTTAGTTGGATTTAACTTTGGGCTTGGGCCTTGTCTTAGATTTCTCATCCATGTAGAGATCATTACCTGCCTTGGGATCTAATGATTTGAGCTCTTCAGAAATCATAAAGTGCTGTTCAAGTGGGCATTTCTATGCACAAGAAAGGATAATCTGTGTAATACATTCTCAACAGCTATATTCAAATAGTTTTAGTACAATTCAGAATCTTTTAGCATCAGTTATGGAAAACTAATGATGACTTTCTTAAGCTAAATATGTTTTCTGAATTCACACATTTGTACTCTGCTGATTCTTCTAAATTTATTAAATCTGATGATATCAGATTTTTTCTTGACTATTATTTTCAATATAAATCTCTTAAAAGGCATATCATAGCTGATAATCTAGAATTGATACATTATGCTCTGAGAGATTAGCTAACTAGCCAGCTGATTTTTTTTTTTTTTTCGGTCGGTTGTGGGGCCTGAACTCTGGGCCTGGGTGCTGCCCCTTAGCTCTTAGCTCAAGGCTAGCGCTCTACCACTTGAGCCATAGCACCACTTCTGGCTTTTTTCTTATGTGGTGCTGAGGAATTGAACCCAGGGCCTCATGCATTCAAGGCAAGCACTCTACCACTGAGCCACCTTCCCGGCCCCTGATATTTTTTTTATAGTTACACCTATTAAAGAACTTTTCGGGGTCGCAGTATCAGCTCCCGAGCCTGAGCTGTGGCCCTGGCCGGTCAGTATAGGAACCTTCTCAATAAAGTTGCTTCTTCATTAAAAAAAAAAAAAAAAAAAAGGGGCTGGGAAGGTGGCTCAGTGGTAGAGTGCTTGCCTTGCATGCTCGAGGCCCTGGGTTCAATTCCTCAGCACCACATAAGCAAAAAGAAAAAAGCTGGAAGTGGCGCTGTGGCTCAAGTGGTAGAGCGCTAGCCTTGAGCTGAAGAGCTGAGGGACAGCACCCAGGCCCAGAGTTCAGGCCCCACGACCGGACCAAAAAAAAAAAAAAAAAACTTTTAGGAATTGAAGACATTGGTAATACACTTGCCTAGTATGCACAATGTCCTGAGTTCAATCCCTAGCACTGCATATAATTTTGAGTAAGAAAATAAAAAATAACAGGGTAAATTTTTATAGCTATCTTCCTGTTATGATTACTTCATTTTTTAATATAAAAAAGTTTTTCCTACTTGAATATTATCAGTTCTTTTATCACATTTATCTTATAACTCCTTAAGTCATTTTTTTAGGATAAGAAATAGAACTCGGTGGAAGAGCATTTTGTCTAACATGGTACAAGGACCTATGTTGTCTCTCTGGTACTACATGTGTAATTGTGTGTATGTGTGTGTACACATGTGTGTAAAACCTAATCTATTCCAGTGATCTTAGTGGTTGTCTGCATTGTCTACCTTAGCAACAGAGAGCTTTTTTTTTTTTTTTTTTTCAAAAAAAGCTTTGAAGGTAGGACCTAGGCTCCAGGGCTCATGTTGTAATCCTCGCTACTTAGCCTGAGATCCTGAGGGATAGCAATTCAAGCCTAACCTGGGCAAAGTTCACGCTACTCCATCCCCCGGCAGCAAGAAAATAGGGCTGGAGCTGTAGCTCTAGTGGTAGATTGCCAGCTTTTCAAGCAGGCCAACTAGTGTGATGCCCTGAGTTTAAACCGTAATAACACGCCCCCCCCCAAAGAATTAAAAATGCAGGAAGGTGCTAGAAGTGTATTTCTGTAGTAGAGTGTCTGTACAAGACCCTGAGTTTAATCCCTAGCACTGGAAGGAAAAAAAAAAAAAAAAGAAGAAGGGTTAGTCACAAGCTCTATTCTCTCTATTGGTCTGTATTAGAATCTTTTTTTTTTTTTTGGTTATGGGGGCTGAACTCCGCCTGGATGCTGCCCCTGAGCTCTTCAGCTCAAGGCTAGCACTCTACCACTTGAGCCGCAGCACCACTTCCAGCTTTTCTGCTTATGAGGTACTGAGGAATCGAACCCAGGGCCTCATTCATTCAAGGTAAGAACTCTACCACTGAGCCACCTTCCCAGCCCCTGTATTAGAATCCTTTTTTGGGGGGTGGGGGGGTCCTGACCTGGGGCCTGAACTCTGGGCCTGGGCGCTGTCCCTCAGCTCTTCAGCTCAAAGTTAGCGCTCTACTACTTGAGCCACAGCGCCACTCCGGCTTTTTTCTTTTTGCTTATGTGGTGCTGAGGAATCAAACCCAGGGCCTCAGGCATGCAAGGCAAGCAAGTGCTCTACCACTGAGCCATCTTTCCAGCCCCTGTATTAGAATCTTTAATGAAGGCTTCCTAGGTTAATCCTGAAATACAGACCACCATTCAGAGCCTAGGTGTACACTTTTGTTATACTATCATTTTAGAAGTAGAAGCATGAGAATCACAGGTTTGAGACCAAATTCTTTTGTAGTGAGCTTCTTTTACAAACCAAACAACAGTAACAAAAATACCCAACAAAACTGGAGATATAACTGCTCTAGAAAACTGTCAGATTTTTGCTTAATTAAATGAGAGGATAGATGTGGGGAGAGTGATGAAAAGACTAACACTGATCCAGATTGACATGTTGAATTGAAACCCTTTTGTACAACTACTTAAAGATAATTCAAGAATTAACAATATTAAATGGAGGCTGGAGATATAGCTCAGTGGTAGAGCACTTGGCAAGTATGTTTGAGGCTGTAGGTTCAGTTTGTAGCACTTCTGATAATGCATACATATTTGTATATGTACACAGTAAATGTGAAGACATTACATTCTGTGGCTTTTGCAGCCTTGGTTCTTGTATCAGAAACTACAAACTAACCTCTAGGAGGAATTTCCATGAAACGATACTAATATGGCTTCTGTTCCTCCTTAACCAGTCAACTATTTTCTTTTCTTTCCTTCTGTGTTAATCCTGTGGAAGCCACTCTCAACTCTTTCAATTTAGAAGTAATTCATTTAATGAATTTATGAATCACTGCTCAAATAACACACATTCTCTCTGTGTGTGTATATGTATATATGTATATGTATTATCATTTTGGTGGTATAGGAGGTTGAACTTGGAATTTGCTTAGGCAGACCCTCTACCACTGGAGAGCTGCCCCTAGTATGCCTTTGTTCTTTTTCTTTTTCAATTTGGTACTGGAGCTTAAACTCTAGGACTTGTGCTTTTGTTTGGCTTTTTCATCCAATGCTGGCCCTCTACCCTTTGTGCTACACCTCTGCTTCCAGCTTTTTGCTTATTAAATGGAGATGAGTCTCACTGATTTTTGTCTGCTCTGGCTGGCTCTGAACCATCATCCTCAGATCTCAGTATCCTGAGTAGCTAGGTTTATAGGCATGAGCCTCTGGCACCTGACTTTCTTACTTTTTGAATATGCCCCAGTTACCCTGGCACAGGATCCACCTATTTATTGTTCCGGAGTAGCTAGGATGATAAATGCACACCACTACATCCAGCTGTTGATTGAGATGGGTTCTTGAGTATATGTCCAGGGTGACTTGGAGCTACAGTCCTCCCAGTCTTAGCTTCCTAGATTGACAGATACATTCCATATATGGTAGAGATGGGGAGAGTGTGTTCTTGGAACTTTTTGCCTGGTCTGGTCACAAATCAGGAACCTCCTAATTCCTGTCCCTCCTGAGTAGGGAAGCTTACAAGTGTGAGCCACTGGCAACCACAACTAAAATTTTAAGTCGCCAAAGCTCTTTTGTATTTTTTTTTCCCTCCAGTGTTGGGGATCAAAATCCAAGTCCTCCTACACACTAAGCAAGAGTCCTGCCACTGAGCTACATGCCCAAATATGTTAAATTTTTTATTTTAACAAGACCCTTTCAATTGTTTATAACCAAGGCTGTGACAGTGGTTGTTTCTTCAAGAACTGTCAATATATAGATATTTGAGCTCTACTGAAGAGTATTTTGAGGAATCTACCCCCTTTAAAAAAAAAAGAAAATGAACTATATAGTTTTATGTTTTCAAAGTTTGAAAAAGCTTCTTTTGTACAAAAAGCTCTAAGTGTTGCTTACTGTCTAGATTATAGTAAGTCTTCTGAACACATAGATCTTGTCCTCATCTTTCCCCGCTCTTCTGTTAAAAGAGGACTGCTCCAGGCAAAAGGCCCTGAGTTCCAACCCTAATAATTCCAAAAATATAAATAAAAAATAGCAATTAAGCAAATGAATAAATAAAAGAGGGCTGCTTTATGACTGTTTCCCAGTATTGTTTAATATTTTTATGTTAGTAAAAGCTTAATATGGGAGCTGAGAATGTAGCTCAGTAGTAGAATGTTTGCCCAGCATGCATGAAGTCCTGGGTTTGATCCTTACCACCACAAAACTAAAGAACTTCCAGTTGATTGAGAAAAAATTTGTTTTAAAATATGCTTAATTAAGCTTCATGTTGGTGGGGTGGCTTAGGCCTGTAATTTAAGATACTTTGGAGGTTGACATCTAAAGGGTCAAAGCTTGATATCAACTATTTCAAGCTTTTTTATTTTTGGTGGTATGGGGTTTGAACTCAGAGCCTTGCATTTGGGCCTACTTGCTCAGGAGTGATGTCTCTATCTCTGCATTTCGCTGATTATTTTAGAGTCTCACAGATTTATATGCCCAGTCTGGCTTTAAAACCATGATCCTCAGATTTCATCCTCTTAAGTAGCTAGGATTACAGGCATGAACCACCAGCATTGGTCCCTTCTTTTATGTTGCTTCATGTAAGCTGATAGTCTTGTTTCAGTTTTAAAATACATTTGAAGGGACATGTACTTGAGAGGAAAAATGAGTTAAATCTTTTAGACAAAACATCTGGATTTTCTATGATTTATCAGTAATTTATGCTACATTGTCTAATTGTAGCAACTAAAGAAATAACTTTTCATGATGGTAGTGTTTGTTTTTATTTTATTTTATTTTATTTTTTTGGATCTGGTCGTGGGGCCTGAACTCTGGGCCTGGGCACTGTCCCTCAGCTCTTCAGCTCAAGGCTAGCACTCTACCACTTGAGCCACAGCGCCACTTCCAGCTTTTTAATTTTTTTTCTGTTTATGTGGTGCTGAGGAATCGAACCCAGGGCCTCATGCATACAAGGCAAGTGCTCTACCACTGAGCCAACTTCCCAGCCCTGTTTTTATTTTTATCTCAGAACACTGCCCAGGCTCCTAAAGCCCCAGACTGATACCCTCCCCCCCCCCCAAAAAAAATGTAGAGCTCAACATGAATTCCTTTTATTTCAGACAGCTGGTGGAATATGAACCTTGGAGGGGACCCTGAGCTCTTTTGCTCAAGGCTTGGGCTCTACCACTTTGAGACACTTCCGGTTTTCTGGTGGATAATTGGAGATAAGGGTGGGGAGAGGAGGAGATGGGGAGGGTTGTGTCTCACAAACTTTTCTGCTTGGGCTGCCTTTGAACCAGGATCCTCAGATCTCAACCTCCCGTTGAACTAAGGTTACAGGCTGAGCCCGGCTTAACTTGTACTTTGATCCTTTAAAACTTTGTTTGCTCCTTAACTATGTACTTCTATATAAAGATCAAACGATTTTCATTGGGGATTGCAGATTTAGCTCAGTGGAAAAAACACTTGCCTAGCAGGTGCAAGTCTCTGAATTTGGTCCTCAGCACTAAAAAAAAAAAAAAAAAAAAAAAAAGATTTTCATTGAAGCTTAAATGATACACCTTTTTTTTTTTCAGTTGTGGGGCTTGAACTCAGGGCCTGGGTGCTGCTGTTGAACCACTTTGTACTTAAGGATAGAGCTCTACCACTTGAGCCACTTCTTGTTTTTGAGTGGTTAATTGGAGGTAAGAGTCTCACCTTGACTTTACTGCCCTGGCTGGCTACCAGGGGCAATCCTCAGATCTCAGTCTCCTGAGTAGCTAGGATTACCGGTGTGAGCCACCAGCATTGGCTAAATGATGCACTCCCTCTCTCTCACTTTGGGATTAATATGTCTGGCATATAATACTACTTTTCATTTATTCAATCTCATTAAAATGTTGAGCATTGTGCTAGGTGCTGAAGATACATTAGTAAACAATAAATATCTGATCTTCATGGAGCATTATGTTCTACTCTGTGAATGCTGAATGAAATCAGGAGTTATTGCATACAAACTAACAAACATTAGTTTATTAGACAATAGATTAAAAAAGAGGAATGGGAAAAGCTTAATGATCAAATAGATCATTTATTAACTATTTCCTAGTTTAAGTTAAATTATTTGAAATAACTTGATGAATGATGGCCATTGTCATCCTGGTTGTCATTCTAATACTTGTGTTCTGTTACGAACCTGGAGTAAAGGCTTCAGGTTGCTGAGTAAGTCACAAAGAGGGACTTCCATTTTAGCTCCTATAGCACTGAGTGCCTCTGATAGTGCTGGCCCCAAACTACATCATGGTTGTTTGTTTATTGCCCTTCACTCTTGAATATGAACTCCTTAGGACATCATGTCTATTTTAGTCATCACTTATCCCAAGCCACATAGTATATGTTATTAAGGATTTAGTGCATTAATCCTTGACCAGTCAAAATACAATGTCGGTAAGACCACAGCCTGCATTTAGCTAGCTTTATCCACCCAAGAAGACCTCTTACCTATTTAGCTTGTTTACCAAGTACTATCGTGGATTTTTCATTTTTATAAAAGTCTTGTTACTTCTAATCTTAACTCTTTGTCAGTTCACTTGTTTTGTTTTTTGTTTTTGGCCAGTCCTGAGACTTGAACTCTAGGCCTGGGCACTGTCTTCGAGCTTCTTTTGCTCAAAGCTAGCACTTTACCACTTGAACCACAGTGCCACTTCTGGCTTTTTCTGTGTATGTGGTACTGAGGAATCAAACCCAGGGCTTCATGCATGCAAGGCAAGCACTCTCCCACTAAGCTACATACCCAGCCCACTTCACTAGTTCTTAACTCCTGCTCCTTTCTGCATTTCAATTGTGTCTACTCTTAATTCACAGCTATCTATTGGTTCAGATAGACTAGAGATTGGTGAATTTTAATTCATCATTATTTTAAAGACCTTGTCAAGTTGTTTTTCCTTTTTGGGGTCTGTTTGCTCTTGACAACTTAAGCATTGTTATACAAATTAAATGAGATTACTCTATCCATGTGTTTAACCACTAGAATTGAAAACCATTACATAATAAGAAAATACCCATGCATCTTTTTGTTTTAATTGTGAAAATACCATGCAGAGGGTTACAATTATATGGGCAAGGTCCCATGCATCTTAAGCTTTCTATTTTCAGTGTTGAATCCCCCATCTTCCTCCCTATTGGTTCTCTATTTTAGTAAATTGCAATTATATTGTCTGTTTGCTGAAACTGAGTGACCTTGGTGTCATTATTGATTTCTGCAATGTACCACATCTGAATCTTCAGGAAATTCTGACAACTATCTGTAGCTTTCAAACATAAAGCTAGCAATTGACCATTTCTCATTTCCTCCATTGCTACATTATGGTCCAAACCACCTTTCCCACCAACCTTCCCCACATTATTCTTAATATTGAAGCCAAACTCCATAAAATTCTTCTGCATAAAATTCTCCAGTGGCTTTATTTCCCCTCAGAATGCAAGTTAAAAAGTGTTTAGTGACCCTAGAGGGGTGTACATTGTCTAGCATTCTGATCTAGCTGTACTAGCCATCTTGCAGTTATCAAGGGAGAGTGGAAATCACTCATTTCCGGGCTTTTGAAAATTTGACTTTTTTTTCTATTTGATCTATCACATACATGCATGGTTTTCCCCACTTTATTTTCTCTGTGAAGGTATTTCTGACTACCCCATGTAAATCCTATTCCCTTGTCTTATTTTTCTTAGATTCTGTCACCATCCAACACAGTTAACTAAGAGAAAAATTTAAATTTTATTTGCCTTACTCTAGAATACAACAAGCGTGAGGCATGGATTTATATTTATACTATATCCCAGAATCTAGAAAGGAGTGAGGTGCTGGTGCCTCAAAAGTATAATCTTAGGTACTCTGGAAGCTGAGACCTGAGGATCGCATTCAAAGTCAGCCCAGGCAGAAAAATCTGTGAAATACTTACCTCCAGTTAACCATCAAGAAGCAGGAAGTTGGGGGCTGGGAAGGTGGCTCAGTGTAGAGCGCTTGCCTTGCATGCTTGAAGCCCTGGGTTCGATTCCTCAGCACCACATAAGCAAAAAGAAAAAAGCAGGAAGTGGCGCTGTGGCTCAAGTGGTAGAGCGCTAGCCTTGAGCTTAAGAGCTGAGGGACAGTGCCCAGGCCCAGAGTTCAGGCCCCACGACCGGACCCAAAAACAAAACAAAACAAAAAGAAGCAGGAAGTTGAAGTGTAGCTCAAGTGGTAGAGTATTGCCTTGAGCTAAAAAGCAAAGTGAGAGTGAGAGGTCCTTAGTTCAAGACCCAGTATTGGCACAAGAACAACTAGAAGAACCTAGAAAGGTGTACCTGATATATAGTATAATAAAATAATTAAGATATTCATGAAGAAATAAATAAGAATCATGTTATTTCAGCTGCGTCCACATGAAAGTTAATAATTCTTTACTTCTACTCAATTTCTTTTGTACTTCCTATAATTGCTTTGTCACACCGTCACCATTCTTATCAAACACCCTATGTTCACTTTTTTTGTTTTTGGTAAGACAAAATTGACAGTGTCTATATACTTGGAATTTATCATCCTCTTGCCTTCAATGTTATAAATATATATCTTGATTTCCTTTTGCTCTTCTCAACTCCTACTCTTGGCATCAAGGTTTGTCTTTATGATATCACTTCAGCAATTATTTTATGTAGGTATATGTAATATATTTACTTATTTCTAGAGTTCATTCCACTATTCCTGAAAGAAATTTAAGATAACTGATAGCTAGAAAGAAAATAGGAATGATTGGTTTTCCTAGTTGGTCTCTAATGACTTACTCTCTTTTATTATCTTCTCTTGATTGATAGGTTTCTTAAATGCTGATCATCTCAAAGTTCTCCATTAATTCTTTTCAAAAATCATTTCTTTGCTTTAAAATACCACTTGTATTATGATCCTTTCTAATCCTTTTATCTCCAGCTGAGATTTCTAAGTTCCACTTTAGAATTTTTGTACCATAGACTTCTTCATCTGTATTTAATTGAATATTATGCTAGTATTTTTTTGGGGGGGGTTAAAATGTAAAAATATGGTCACAAATTTAATTGGGAGACTTAGCCAGAGAAACAGGTAATACTGAGACATGCAGACAAACTATATATACATATATTTATTATATTATATATATAATTATTATATGTTACATACACATATATACTTCTGAAACAAAATGGACATGTGTGTATGTATATATATGGTATGTGCGTGTGTGTGCACATGCGTGCGTGTGTGTACATGTGCATGCGTGTGTGTACCACACATGCAAGTACTTGGGCATGAATGCAGGGCCAGAGTGTTGCCCTTTAACTTTTTAGGCTCAAGACCAGTGCTCTACCACTTGAGACATAGATTTGCTTCAGGCTTTTTGGTGGTTAGAGGTAAGAGTCTCTTGCATTTGTTTGCCCGGGCTGGCTTTGAATTGTGATCCTCAGATCTTAGCCTCCTGAGGACTAGGATTACAGGCATGAGCCATCACCAAATTACCTTGCAATACTCTTTCCTAATAGAAGTAGGTGAAGGGGTATTAATAGACCCATAGGTATATTCATAATGCTTAAGATTCCTCCCAAACATGTTATTCCTATATTTATTACTTTGATTTGTAACACAGCTGTGCATACCTTTGTTAATTAAGAAATCTGAAATCCTAATGTGTATATCCAGTCAGTTGGCAGTTTTACAGATTGTTATTTACTAAAATTTTCCTATTTATTTCTTTGTATCATAGCCATCTTACTCTATCTTTGGTTCATTTAGTCAGTAACAGTCATTGAGTAGCAGTGTGTTTACTATAAAGATCAGGTTCCATTGGATCTAGGAAAGGAAAAAGGGGGGATAAAATAGGAACTCTTCTGAAGGTCACAGCTCAGTGGGTGGGGCATCGACAACTATGTAGAATAATAAATGATAGATAAAATAAAATGATGGAGAAAAGTATGGGAAACAGCACAGCTAGAGAGTGTGTTTCAAAGCAGAAGTAAGCTAGATGAAGGATTCCTAGAATAGAGAAGAGGATAAAGTGCTTATATAAATATAACCTTGTTGCTTTAACAGTAACAAATGTTACTTCAAAGACAAGACATTTAGTACCTGATTTTTGTTATTGTTTTGTTTGTAGTAGAGGATTTGGTGAGAATTGTTTGTAGAGGATTGATGAACACATGGTCTTGTGTTTGCTAAGCAGATGCCCCCCAGACCTTCTGAATTCTTAATATTACTATTGCCCTGAAACAAAAGTTTAACTGATCATAGTTAATTTAAAAGTTAATTTACATAGTTAATTTACAGTAATGGCACATAGCTATATAATAGATCTTTGTTTCTTGTCAGTTCTATATTTGTGAA
The DNA here is from genome assembly GCF_024711535.1 of Dipodomys merriami. Lineage (NCBI taxonomy): Eukaryota > Metazoa > Chordata > Mammalia > Rodentia > Heteromyidae > Dipodomys > Dipodomys merriami. Next base: position 8,077,792 of record NW_027206290.1, read on the forward strand.
TTTGCCTACTCATGAAGATTTATTTTTGCCTCCAAATTGATACTGAAGGTGATCTGGGGTCATTTGCAGATATACATGTTTATAGTAGCAATTTGAATCTTACAAACCCACTGAGGATGAATAAGGTAGGAGTTAGCATTCTTGTATCAGCTTTTTTATGGTAAACAGATTTCTTTTTCATGGTTTATTTAGTGACACATTATTTTGTGTGTGTGTGTGTGTGTGTGCTTTTCTGGGTGATTTCACTGTTTTAAAGGGCTCGTAGCAAAGTGCAGGGCATTATCTAGTTATGCCTACATATAAGCAGGTTGTAGTGTGACTTGTAAAAATGCTGTACGTCAGATATTCATGTTTAGGTATGAGTTGTAATACTGTTAGCCATAAGTTAATATCAGTAAATCAATAATATATCTTTAAATGGAAATACATAAAAGGTTAAGTATTGATTGGTTTATTAAAAAATATGATCAGAAGCTGGCAGGAACTTAACTTTGCATTTTTCTTAGAGATAGTGATTCAGAATTTGCTAATTCAGCATCCACAGCAATTTAATGGAATATAAATAACAAGAAGGGCAATAATGAGAATTGACTACCATCAGGCCTTATTTGATTTGGGGAAATGGCCAACATAATTTATGACCAGGACTAATGAATGAGCAAAATAGTCTTTCTTTGTTTTTTTATAATCCATTTACTACTTTTTGATAAATATCTCACCTTATCACCCAAATAATATATCCCCCTTTACCCAAGTTGAGGATCAGTCTACACATTTTATTTTCTGGGTAAAATTAAAATAAAAACTAGAGTTTTAAAAATTTTTGTCAGGGCTGGAAAGGTGGCTCAGTGGTAGAGTTCTTGCCTTGCATGCATGAGGCCCTGGGTTTGATTCCTCAGCACCACATAAGCAAAAAGAAAAAAGCCGGAAGTGGTGCTGTGGCTCAAGTGGTAGAGTGCTAGCCTTGAGCTGAAGAGCTGAGGGACAGCGCCCAGGCCCAGAGTTCAGACCCCCCCCCCCCAAAAAAAAATTTTGTCAGATGTAATAAAATTGTATTAATACTTTTTTTAGTTGCCCTTTCCCGCCATCAAATATACTTTGTATAAAGCAGGAGGCACTAAATATTTCCTGTTAAGGAACAAGACTGTAAATATTTAATACTTTGTAGGACATGCAGTGCCTGTTGGAACTACTCAAATCTATCCCTATCTGGTGAAAGCAACCATAGGCAATAGGTATTATTTTATATTATTTTTCATGTAAACCTCTTGGGGGCAGGGACTGTGTCTTTACATTCTTATTCTTCATGACTCAAGCAGTAGTATGACATGTAAGTCTCCATAAATTTTACCTTGATGTATTAACTTAATGTAGCTAATAAAAAGTTATATTTTAAAAATATTAAAAACTCAGGCTGGGAATGTGGTTTAGTGATAGAGTGCTTACCTAACATGCATGAAGCCCTGGGTTTGATTCCTCAGTACCACATAAAGAGAAAAAGCCGGAAATGGCACTGTGGCTCAAGTGGTAGAGCTCTAGCCTTGAGCAAAAAGAGCTCGGGGACAGTGCCAAGGCCTCTTGAGTTCAAATCTCAGGAAAAAAAATATTAAAAACTCATAACTCATCCACTTAAAATTAAACTTCACGCCTATATATCTATCTATCTATTCATTATATAGTCTAATCTATGAATGTTTTAGGTAGTCAGTAATCTTGGCTCTGTTTATTTGAAATGAGGCAGTCAGTGGCCTAGTTTTATAGTAATTAATGAATACTATGGAATATGTTGGCTAATTTTTATAAACTACTTATTTTTGGTAGCTGCCAATTAAATGTTTGAATCCTGTTTAAACCTTCTTGGCTGCAGCAATTTATTTATTTTTTCCCACTCCTGGAGCTTGAACTTTGTGCCTGGGCACTGTCCCTGAGCTGCTTTTGCCCAAGGCTAGCACTCTACCACTTGAGCCACAAAGCCACTTCTAGTCTTTTCTGTGTATGTGGTACTGAGGAATTGATCCCAGGGCTTCATGCATTCAAGGCAAACATTGTACCACTAAGCCACATTCCGAGCCCAGAAGCAACAATTTGTGTCTTCGTAGATATAATCTAAAGATAATTTGTAGTTAAAATATGATACTGACTTAAATGGAAAGAAATGTTTATAGTTACAAACAATAGGAGAGCTAAACAAATATGCTAAATAGTAGTGTATCTTCTCCTTCTCCCTTACCTCTTGTACTATTTTTTTTTTCTTTGTAATACTTGTCTTAGGAGCTTCATGTTTTCACTTAGGCCAAATACTCCTTTCTTTCTGACTGACCATTTAAGATATTTTCTTTTTAAATGTATGAGGAAAAAAAAACTTTAAAAGAGCATAATGAAAATGGAAAATTTCTCATTTCCCAGTGTTGCTTTTCTCTGAACATTGCTTTACTTTGAAAGTATATGTGAACTGAACACATGTGAATAGCACTATTCCCACAACTTTAAAATATTGTTTTAAGAAATCCTTTAATCTATTTTTATAGAAGAAAAATAGAATTGTTTTACAAATAAAAATGAACTTCCCTTTATACTTCATCTAAGACTATTTCCCTTAAATGTGCATGTGAGAGGTATGTTTGATATACTTAAGTTCATAAGCTGAATTGGGTCTGATAATCAGTGCTGCTTGCATGAGGCTGTTAAGCCCTGAAATGTGGCTATTGTAATTGATAATTTTTTTTTTTTTTTTTGGCTCCGGTCGTGGGGCCTGAATGAACTCTGAGCCTGGGCGCTGTCCCTCAGCTCTTCAGTTCAAGGCTAGCATTCTACCACTTGAGCCACAGCACCACTTCCGGCTTTTTTGTTTTTTGCTTATGTGGTGCTGAGGAATCGAACCCAGGGCCTCAAGCATGCAAGGCAAGCGCTCTACCACTGAGCCACCTTCCCAGCCCCGGAATTGATAAATTGTGTAAGTATAAAATACACACTGGATTGCAAAGGTTTAGTTCTTCCAAAAGAATTTAAAGAGCCAAATACCTTGTTACCTGCCTTTAATCCTAGCGTTTCAAAAGTGGAAACAGGAGACATAGTTTGAGGCCAGCTTAGGCTAAAAATTAATGAGGCCCTATTTCAAAAAACAACCTAGGCATGATGATGGTTTACATTTGTGTTCCCAGCTGCTCAGGAGGCGGACATAGGATCATGGCAAAGTTAGTATGAGACCATATCTGGAAAAACAAAACTTGGAAAAAGCAAAAGGGACTGGGAATGTGCCTTAATTCTAGAGTGTTTGCCTAGTACGCATGAAGCCCGGGGTTCAATTTCCAGTACCACCTAAACAGAAAAAGCTGGAAGTGGCACTGTGGCTCAAATGGTAGAGTGCTAGCAAAAAGAGTGAGCAAAAAGAAGCTCAGGGATGGTGTTAAAGACCTGAGTTCAAGCCCTAGGACTGGCAAAAAAAAAAAAAGAAGGAAGGAAGGAGAGAGAATGAGAGAGAGAAAAAAAGCAAAGGGATGAGTAGAACAGGCTCTGGTGAGAGTAGAAGTGGGAGTGGAGGCACGGGTTTGAGAGAAGGGATGAAGAAGGTGAATGGAAATGAATATAATCAATTTCGTTTATTTGTGTGAAAATAAAACAGTAAAAATCTGTTAATTTTAATTAATTTTAAGGAAGAGGAATGTGATAGTTGAAAAGTGATAGAAGGAATGAGGTTGATTGGAATACATTGTATACATGTGTTAAATGTCACAATGAAATCACTGTATACAATAAATACATGCTTTTATGAATACTTTTTAAAAAAGCATTTACGAATGCTTTTAAAATAAAGTAAAAGGAGTAGGAGGATACATGGCTTATGAATTAGAACCTTGATAGAGGCCCCAAGTTTAATCCTCAGTACTAAAAAACAAGAAGTAGAGAATCTGGTTGATCATTTGTATGTTGATTACATGCTATAATAATCATGCCTTGTACTTAATGGGTTAAATAAAAAAATTAAAAGTAATAAAATTAAAAGTAATTTCACATGGGTTTATGTTTTTTACTTTTTAATAAAATCTGTATTCTACAAGTATTTAACTGATATTCATGGCTTGCACTTGTGGCTTGTTTTATATTTCTGTTACATAGTACTGTCCTAGACTATGTGATCTTTGAACATGAAGTTACATGATCAAATATCAGTATATCAAGACCTAAGATAGCTAGTAATTCTGTAGTTTTCTTTGGATATCTATTTAATGTTGAAAATCAATATAAAGGGGCTGGGAAGGTGGCTCAGTGGTAGAGCGCTTGCTTCATATGTGTGAGGCCCTTGGTTTGATTCTTCAGCACCACATAAGCAGAAGTGGCGCTGTGGCTCAAGGGAAGAGCACTAGCCTTGAGCTGTGCCCAGGGCCAGAATTCAGGCCCCATGACTGACCCCCCCCAAAAAAAAAAATCAGTATAAAGAATATTTTAAAGCTAGGGATAGTGGCTCATGCCTGTAATCCTAGCTACTTACAGGAGGCTAAGATCTGAGGGTTGTGATTTGAAGCCAACCAGGACAGGCAAGTCTTAGGAACTTATTTCTAATTAACCAGAATAAGATGATAGAGGTATAGATGTGGCTCAAGTGGTAGAGCACTAGCTTTGAGTGGAAAAAGCCAACCAAAAGTGTGAGGCGCTGAGTTCCAACACATACACAGTTCCAGTTCAACACATACACAATACACAAAGAATATTTGAAATGATTCCAGAATGCTAGAAAAGTATATTAGCTGACTGTATGCTTATATTTTATACTAAGCTTTCCAGTAATTTTTTGTAAAAGACAATATTAAGTGAGTTGTTATTAGGAAGTTTTATTTAAGAGACATTATTTAATAAAGTTTAATCTTTAAATATTAGTATGTAAACATTCAATGAGTAACAAGCATTTAATAGCAGAGAGTAAATCCATTCTGTACTCCCCCCCCAAAAAATTTAAGCATAAAATATTTCTGAACTCCAAATATTTTCAGATAGCTCTACATGAGCATAGAAAATTTTTATCAACTTATTTAAAAGTTTGTATAAACGTCTTAAAGCAGTTTTATCATATATGCTATATTACTTATTTACCTCAATCATAACAATCTGACAAAGCTGATAATTAGTGTTAACTTCATTCAACATGTGGAGAAACAGGTACAGATTTTTTTTTTTAAAGTCCCAAGCCACACAGTAATTAAGAGTCCAGCTCTAAAAACTGTGTTTTTAACTACTAAACAATTTACCTGGTGCCAACTTGGCAAAAGTAATAACCACTGAACATATTTGTGTTTAAAGGTTATATACTCAAATACAAGAGGTGTAAAAGAGCCTGTTTATGTTTACTTGGATAAGCCTGTACTTGGATAAGGAAGTAATATGAATCATAAAATTCAGGCCTGAATATCTCCCATTTAAGAATTAAGTATTGGCAGACAATGAATTAAGTATTGGCAGTAAAAGATAAGGCCTTTTTTCTCTCAAGTATTTTAATGATAGCCTGAATTTTATTTTATTTGAGATAGAGCATTGCTGTATTCCCCCAGCTGACCTCAAATTTGTGATCTTCCTGCCTTAGCTGCCTAAATATTGGGATTACAGGTACCACACCTGACTCATGACTTAAATTTTAATAATTTTGCCTTAGGTTTTCAAAGGTATCCATCTTAATATGTCTTTAATTATTTATAAGAAACTAAAATGATTTGAGAATTGAAAAAAAAAACACTACAATTGTATGGGCATGTATGCTTCATATCTGTAATCCCAGCTACTTCAGGAAAAGGAGATCTGCAAGACCAAATTTCAAAGCTAGCCTGGGTAGAAAAGTCCACAAGACTTTTCTTAAAGCTAAACTAAAGCCATGGCTCAAGTGACAGGCCATCCTAGCAATTGTGAGACCCTGAGTGCAACCCCTGGTTCTGCCAAAAAAAAAAAAAAGAGAAAGTAAAAGTAATCCTATCTTCGCTATGTATGAACAAAAATCAAAAGTAACAAAACTAGTTGTTTTTTTTTTGGTGTGGTTTAAATGCTATCTTTAGTACCTGTAATTATCTAAATGTATTTTCCTAAACTAATTGTTGAAAAAAGGATTTGTACTTCTGTAAAAATAATTTATGTTTTTCAAAAAATAATTTTCCAAGTTAGAAAGCTTTATTAAAGTGTTGAAAATGGTGTAAATGTCATTAAGATTTTTACTTAATTCTGGTCCATGTCTTACGAAAATAATGACACATTTCCCTCTAGCATTATTGACAAAGCTTCATTGTGATTAATTTTAATTAATTTTCAACTTTTCTGATGTAGTTAAAAAGGTTAAAGTCATTTCTTTAAAATTGTTTTAATCAAAGATATAAATAAGTTTACCTCAGTAAAAGGACTTGAACCATGTACTTTGTAAACATTTAAAGGGAGTAAGGGGATGTGCCTCCGCCTTTTTTTTTTTGGTCCTGGGACCCTGTCCCTGAGCTCTTCAGCTCAAGGCAGGTACTCTACCACTTGGGACACAGTGTCACTTCCAGTTCTCTGGTGGTTTATTGGAGATAAGAGTCTCAATGGACTTTCCTGCCAGGCTGGCTTTGAACCTTGATCCTCATATCTCAGCCTTCTGAGTAGCTAGTATTACAGGTGTGAGCCACCGGCACCCACCTTGCCTGTGCCTTATTTTACCTCTATTCCCTCATATTTTTTTTCCTGTTTTTTTTTTTTTTTTCTTTTTAAACCTACCTCTTCTCTTTTTGTTTGACCAGGTCTTGCAAATGTAGTTTGAACTGGCCTCAAATTCAGTTCTTTTGCATTAATCAGCAGAGTACTGGCATTATGTATATTACCATACTTGCTGTAAATTTTTCTTTTTTCTGTCAGTTGTGGGGCTTGAACTCAGCATCTGGGTGCTGTTCCTGAGCTCCTTTTATTTCAGGCTATAGTTGTACAACATTGAGCCATAGTTCCATTTTCAGTTTCTTGATCATTAATTGGAGATAAGTTTCAAGGCCCTTCCTGCCTACAGGAATTGTTTGGAATTGTGATAATCAGATCTCAGCCTTCTGAGTAATAGGATTACAAGCTTGAGCCACCAGCACCTGGCTCTTTTTTTTTTTTTTTTTAATAAATAAACTTAATTATTATTTTTGTTGGTTGTGAGGCTTGAACTCAGGGCTGGGCCCTTTCCCTGAGTTCTTTCCCTCAAGGCTAACACTCTACCACTTTGAGCCACAGCTCCACTTGTAGTTTTCTGATGGTTAATTAGAGATAAGAGTCTCACGGGCTTTCCTGCCCAGGTTGGCTTTGAACCTCAAGCCTCAGATCTTGGACTTGAGTAGCTAAAATTACAGGCTTCAGCCACCAGCTCCCAGCTTAATTTTATTTCCTTATGTCAATATTAGAGCTTGAATATAGAGCTATGTGGTCTCACTTGGCTTTTTCACTCAAGGATGATGTTCTACCACTTGAGCCATACTCCTTTAGTCCTTGCTTTTTGCTGATTAACTGGAGATCAAGGTCTTTCAGACTTGTCAGATCTCAGCCTCTGTAGTAGATAAAATTACTAGCTTGAGCTACCAATCCTCAGCTAATAGCCTATTTTTTTTAATGCAAACAATTTTATATTTTGTTTAAAAAATATAGCAGCCTTTAAGAAAAAAATTCTATCACTTTCTAATCCTAGATATTATTTCGTTTATTCATGCTTTCTGCCACACATACATCTGTAATAGCAAATATGTAGGAATATAGCTGATTATGTTGGCATGCATCTATAGTCAGGCCCTTCTTAGGAATCTGAGAAAAGAGATCACTTGAGCCCCAGAATTTGAGACCAGTCCGAGTAATACAGCTAGACCTAGTCTCAAATAAAAGATAGGCATTATATAGTTTCTCAACTGTTTTAAGCAGCTTATAGCTTTGTTTTTATTTTTAAAATTAATTTTGTTTTTGTGTGTTTTGAGGTTCAAAGCCAACCCAGGCAGGAAAGTCCATGAGACTCTTATCTCCAATTAAAATCATCAGAAAACCAGTAGTGGAGCTGTGGCTCAAAGTGGTATTAGGAATAGACGCCCCCCCCCCCCCCCAGCACATGCTAGGCAGATACCATGCCAATTCAAAATACCCCTAACACTGTTTTTATTGTTACATTTAAAAATATTTATTAACTAAGTTTTGTATACAATATGCCTGTACTGTTTCCTTTACAGACTTTCTGTTTTTGTCATAGGTATTTGTAGAGATGACAGTTCCCCTCACAAGAGAGGCAGCAACAACAAAAAAAATCTCATATCTCACTCAATTTAGGATGACCAAACTTTAATGTAAAAGTATTGTGTAATGGATTTTCAACATACTAGAGGGGACAGCTCAATATGGAAAAGAGAATGCAAGAGTAAAAGTCTCCAGTGTATTTGAGGGGTGGGGAGGAGCATGCCAATTCTGGGACTTGAACTCGGGGCCTAGCTGTTGTCCCTAAGATTTTTTTTTCCTCAAGATTATTGCTCTACCACATGTGCTCTACTGGTTTTTGTTTTGTTTTGTTTTGTTTTTTAAGAGTCTCAAGGACTTTCCTGCCTGGCTGGCTTTTGTGATCCTCAGATCTCAGCCTCCTGAGTAGCTAGGATTATAGTAGTAAGCTCAGTAATACGCAGCTAACAGTATGCTTTTTAAAAAAATTTTTTTATTGAGACTGATTACATAAATTTCACAGTATTGCGAGATAGTAATACTTAAAGGCACAAACACATTTTAACCTTCACAAGGCAAATTGTCTTTATCATGGTCTATGTTTGTGAATTTTGACAGCACAACTTCCACTTTGGGTGATAACGTACATTTTTTGCCTTTTGCTTAGTGTAAGCTGTTCCCTCTTTCCCTTTCTCATCACTGACCTTGAGTTGCTTAGTTCGTTTTCATCAATGTCCAGTACAGTTGATGGCCCCCGTTTCCCTCTGATTCTGTGCCCTCCTACTACTTTTATTTTTGTTTGTTATTTTTGCCAGTTGGGGGCCTGAACTCTGGGCCTGGGCACTGTCCCTCAGCTCTTCAGCTCAAGGCTAGCGCTCTACCACTTGAGCCACAGCACCACTTCCGGCTTCTTCTGCTTATGTGGTGCTGAGGAATCGAACCCAGGGCCTCATGCATGCAAGGCAAGCATTCTACCACCTTCCCAGCCCTTTTCCTCCTACTTTTTAAAAGTAGTCTTTCAGTGACTTTTGATGTTGACATTTTCCCGAAGGTTTTGGATTTGGAAAGAATCTTTTGACATTGAATATTCTTTTTAAAAAAATTTTTATTGTAAAAATACTGTACAGAGGGGATACAATTACATGAATAAAGTAATAAGTACATTTCCTATGGAGTATTGTTACCTCCTTTGTTTTTCCCCTACCATCCCTTTCCTCCTCACCTCCCCAACTCCTTGCCCCAAGTTGTAAAGTTCGTTTTCAACATAGTGTCTTGTTGAATATTCTTTATGAGGCTAAAAGACATGCGAACTTATAAATCCCTGTACATATAGAAGCCTAAATAAATGTTATAAATTTCAAATACCAAGGTGTTCATAAAGTCGAATTTTGCGAAACAGGAAGTCATAGCTGACAAAACATGCAAAGATGTACCATTCAGAAAGTGCTGAATCATCATTGCTGGCATATGAAATAGATGTTTTCTTTTTGTTAAAGATAACATGTGACCATTAGCTTTTCATTATATTTCAAACATGTTCATTTCCTTGTGAAGTTTTTTTCATGTTTACAGACATTGAGATATTTACAATATGGACTTAGTATAATACTTTTGACATTCTCTTTATCCCATCTTCTCAGTATTACATTGGAAACAGGTGAAGAGGGTGTAGCTCAATGGTAGAGCACTTGATTAGATAAATGTGAGGTCCTGGATTCAGTGTTGCCTCCAGCACTGAAGGAAAAAAAAATATATAGACGTGAGAATATTATTTGAAAATGTGAGAAAACCATATAGGAAGTAAGAATACAGCAAAAGTATTTCTCATATATATTCAAAATACGTTGCATGGGGAAATGTAGGCATCTGAAAGTATATAAATATAAATGCTGTCATTTAAACTTAATTTTTAAAAAAAGATGCAACATATAATCTTAAAAACCATAGAAAAAGGACTAGGAGATGTACTAGCATCTAACAAGGATTACCAAAATCTGATAGGATAATTTTTATTTTATTCTTTTATTTCACCGTACTTTCCAGAATACTTGTCAATGATTATATACTTATAATTAGCAAAATGTGCCTTAAAAGAAATATTACTATTACTACCCCCTTTAAATAGTATATCTAGATTTAAAGTTCACTCACTTAAATGTCTTACAAGAACAAGAGTATGTTGTAATTTAGTGCTTTTCCCCTTGTTGTCCTGCGTACAAAAATTCTGTAAATAGTAACCAGAGGAGTGGTGGTCTCATTCTGTTGGAGTGGAGGTAACTTGAAATTTCAATAAGTTGAAATTTGGACAGTAAGCTTTTATAAATGAACACTAGTTTGCTAGATTCATTAATGTCACCAAATTTTTTTTAAAAAAACAGTTAAAACTACTAGCTAAATTGTATTTATATCTTTTATTTATTTTAAAGTATGACTTTTTAATTGTATGACAGAAATGGAAGGACAAAGGAGGAACAAATGCAGCAATGATGTTGAAAATGAACTCTACACTTTATGGGTGGGGAAAAGGGGGAAAAACAGAACAAGGGAAGGGGTAACATTGTTTTAAAAAAAATGTATCCATTATCTGATTTATGAAATGGTAACCTCTCTGTATATGGCCTTTATAATAACAATTTTTTTTTAAAAAGTGAAATTTGGTCTGACTTTGTCACACTTCTAATAGACCTTCCTCCCTTCAGGACTTTTGAAAATGACTACTTGAAATTTCTAATTTAAACAGTTCATATTTCAGAATTGTATATTTTATAATTAAATAAGTTGAAATTGAAGTTAAAATATCTAAAATAAATTCAGGGCATTTTTATTTGTACAATAAATTGGTAACATTTTAACCTTAAGATGCTTAATGACTTTAATTATTTTTGTTCCTTTTTTACTTACAGTGGAATAAATATGTAATTACTACATTATGTGCTGACATTCTGGTTTGTTAAATCCACTTGGTTTTTCAAATAGGAAATAAGATTGGTAGAGGAGAAGGAAAATGAATGGTTAATTGAGGAGGAGGGGAAAACAGCTTAGTACTTTGACTAGAGGCAGCTGGGAAAGTGACGTCCTGTAGCATTTGCTGTTCTAGAAAGTACGGAGACACGTAGTGAAAATGGGAGGATCTGGAAGGAGGCCGTCTCTGGTGTAGTATATATTTATCTGTGAGTGAGCTGTTGGAAAGGAATTAAACACGGAGACGGAGAAGCTGTCTGCTTGCTACTCGCTGCCTTAAAGGCAGCTAGGCTGACTTGCTAATTTGCTTTAACTTTTAAAATACTAAGCTTGCTTTATTTTTCTCAGAATCATTGTCTTGCTAAGACTGGGGACGCTGTTTTCTTTTACAAAGGGAAATCTAAGTTTACTTCAAGGCGTTCGAAATGGGGAAAGACTATTATGGCATTTTGGGAATTGAAAAAGGAGCTTCAGATGAAGATATTAAAAAGGCTTACCGAAAACAAGCCCTCAGATTTCATCCCGACAAGAACAAATCTCCTCAGGCAGAGGAAAAATTTAAAGAGGTCGCTGAAGCTTATGAAGTATTGAGTGATCCTAAAAAGAGAGAAATATATGATCAGTTTGGGGAGGAAGGTAAGTATTCTACGTATTTCTTTCTGTCCCTTGGGCTCTGTTTCTTTTTCTGTTTTGTTTTGTTTTTTTTTTCCTCCTCTCAACCTTTTCATTCTCATTAGAAAAGGTTTTAAGACATATCAGAAAAGAAAGAAAGCAAATACAAGATAAAAATAAGCTCTCATCTATGATTGTTGGAGTATAGCTATGAATAAAATGTTCTTGTTTATCTTTGAGGGAATTTTAACCGTTTTGCATTATTTATATTCTACCATGAGATTTACTTGTTAACATTTTGTATTTTAAAAAAACACCTTAAATTTTTATAACCATGAATGAATAATGTCAAAAGTCTTATGCAACCTGTTTCCTAAAGAATTTTCTGCCGAATTGATAATCTTCAGTCTTTACTTCAAATTCTGGGTAGCTTATTCTTTATTCACAAAAGCAAAAAAAAATTTTTTTCCTTTTTAGAGCAAGGCTAGTTTTCTGAACAAGACAGAGTCGTCTATCTTAGAAGCAGAAGGCACAGGCATTTAGCTTCCAGTTGTTTTTGGCAGTCTGCCTGGAGAGGAAAGAATTTTCCTGATGTCATAAAATACCAGAACAAGTTTTTAACTTAATTGTAAACAGTAATTGTGTGCCAAGAAAATGAGATCTTAGAAATACAGTTTTTGACCTAAAATGGCCACCTAGTTAGAACAATTGCTGATTTTATTCTAAAGGTAACTATTCCTTTTGAAAATTTACTGTCTACCCTTGAAGAGGAAAGTAAGACAACTTCTCTTTTTTTCTCCCAGGCATACTTTGCTTTCTTGCATTGTGAGATCAGAAACTAATGTAGTGGGGGTAATTTAAGAATTTTCTTTTATCAGTCTAAATTTAAGTCAAATTTGTTTACCATCTCCATATGCATGTAGCCTTAGAGTAAGGCTATTTTAAATTACTAATTAGCAACAATAAATTCCTACAGGCTTTAGGATTTTCCAATTTTAAAATCATGACTAAGATACTTTTTATTTTTCTCCAAAATCTTTCTTAAGTTACTGTAGGTGTGAAAACATTTGTTATCTCTTTTCTTTGTTCAATGCATTTAAAAACCAAAATTTCCTAATTAGAAGTGTATTCTTAAAATTGAGTCAAGCAGTGACTACTCATTTTGATGAAACATATTAGACGGAGACAGGCAGGGTGACTGTATATGGAGAGTTTGGTTATTCCCTTCCCTTTGCCCCCTTTTTAATCTGCGAGGAGTTAAGTTTATATTATAGTGAGAATCTGCAATGTCAGATTCTTACAAAGTAAATACTGAGGAAGGCAAATGATAAGTAGTTAAATTTTGTATGTTCCCCATGACTAAACTACTCAAAATGTAATCATTTGGTTCATCTCAAAACCTAAGTAGAATTTTGAAATGTGCTAGTAATCTCTACTCAGGTTAAAAGGTTTAGTTTGTTATGGAGTGATAATGTAAATTCCCATAAAAAAAAACAGATATCCACTGTTTTAAATGTAAGGTATTTGGCCCTATCTCTTTGGTTTTTCAAGTATATATTTGCTGTGACTAAGCCATAAGATTCAGGCTTATTAAGGATAATTGTCTTCAATTTTATACGTTTCTTGGTTTAACATTACATTTTTAAAATGCTTTTCTTAAATGATTTTTTGCTCATGGGTCACTACCAGTGAGTGAATTAAAAAAAAAAAGTTCAGTGTTACCTGTATACCCAGAATTCTTTTGTTGCCCTTTATTCAATCACTTGTATGTCCTGTAATTACACACACACACACACACACACACAGACAGACAGACAGACAGACAGACAGACAGACAGACAGACAGACAGACAGACAGACAGACAGACAGACAGACAGAGTACAATAGTGGCTAACTCCTATAATCCTGTTCAGGAAACAGATCTGATGATTGAGGTTTGAAGCCAGTTGGGGCCGGAAAGTCTGAGACTCCTCTCTTGAATAAAGTACCAAAAAAAAAAAGAAAGAAAGAAAGAAAGAAAAGAGCCAGAAATGGGACTCTGTTACAGTGCTAGCCTTGAGCAGAAGCTCAAGGACAGGGCTCAGGCCCTGAGTTCAAGCCAGAGGAGTGGCACACATACACACAAAAACAAAACACCCCCCCAAAACAACTCAAAAAACTTGTAGATTTACTATGAGAGTATGGGAAAACCTTTTTTTTTCTCTTAGCTTTTTATTGTTTGTTCTGTGCCTGCCTATTCAATGTTAGTTCCTGAAGTTTCTCCAATAGCAATAAAACACTGACACTAATAATTTACTTGAAATGAGGAATGATAATTTGCAGGACCCATGACCTATCAAATGTATGAGTTAATACTAAATTTATATATTTATGAATTAAGAAAACTAGTGATTCAGTTTATTCATGTTATGAAAATTTCTAGGTTTAATTTGGTGTGTGTGAGTTAGTACTTGGGCTTGAATTCAGGGACTGGCCATTGTTCCTTAGCTTTTTCACTCAAGTTTGGCACTCTACCAATTGAGCCAAAGCTCTACTTTGGGTGTTTTGGTGGTTAATTGGAACTAAGAGTCTCAGCTGGGCATGTCGTGGCCCATGCCTATAATTCTAATTACTCATGAGGCTGAGATCTGAGGATCACAGAAGCCTCAGATCACGTGATATGAGAATCACAGGTAAGAGTTCAAGAAACTTTTACCTTCAATTACTACACCAGTGCACGCACGCGCACGCACACACACACACACACACCACACACATGCACGCGCACGAACACACACACACACACACACACACACACACACACACACTCGTAGTGGAGCGGAGCTGTGGCTCAAGTGAGAGAATAGCCTTAAGCGAAATAGCTCAGGTACAGTGCCCAAGTCCTGAGTTCAAGCCCCAGGACCAGCAGAAAAAAAAAAGTCTGATGGACTTTACTGCTGACTGGCTTCACACCCATGTCCTCAGATCTCACCCTCCCAAGGAGCTAGGATTGATTGATTACAGGCATGAGCCACTGGCACCTGGCTAAAATTAATTTTTTTCTTAAAGTTTGGCAACTTTTAAACTTACTAGATGATACAGCAATTCCTCTCCTAGAAATGTATAAAAGAGAAACATGCCCACACAATAACTTAAACTTGAATGTTCATAGCAGCGTTATTTGTAATGGCTCCAATCTTAAAAGCAATTTAAAAGCTACTGCCAATTAGTATGGATAAAGTAGAATAAAATAAATTAATGGGACCAATTTAATGAAATATGCTATAACATGGATAAACCTCAAAAAGTATGCTCAATGAAAGAACTCAGATATAAAGAGTACATATTATATAATTCTGTTTATATGAAATGTCTAGACACAGCAAATTTAAGAAAAAAAGAACTTGTCAAAGGCTGGAGGTAGGGATAAGAATTAGCTACAAATGGGGCTGGGAAGGTGGCTCAGTGGTAGAGTGCTTGCCTTGTATGCATGAGGCCCTGGGTTTGATTCCTCAGCACCACATAAGCAAAAAGAAAAAAGCCGGAAGTAGTGCTGTGGCTCAAGTGGTAGAGCGCTAGCCTTGAGCTGAAGAGCTGAGGGACAGTGCCCAGGCCCAGAGTTCAGGCCCCACGTCCGGACACACCCCCCCCAAAAAAAAGAATTAGCTACAAATGAAAACTTAGAGAACTCTGGAATGATGGAAATATTCCATAAATGGATTGCAGTGATGGTTGCACAACTCTGTAAATTTCCTATAATTGAATTGCATGTTGACAATGGGTTAATTTTATGGCATATAATAATCTTTTTAAGTAAACAAATTTTCTCCATAGTTGAATCACTTCAAAACAAAACCACGAACTACAGACATTTAAAGTTGGATTTTGCCTCCTCCAAAAGTTTCATGTATAGTTCTGAGTGGTTCAGTCAGTGGATGTGAATAGAAATTTGTATTAAAGGATTAATTTTTTCATATACATCCTCATTTATTCTAGCTTCCTAATGTCCTTTTCTTTGTGCTGTCCTTATTATATTGCTTATTGTTTAATTAGTCAGTAATTTTCAGATACTGAAAGGTAGTGTTTAAATGATCAAATTTTATTCACTATAATAGTTTCTATGAATTTGCTTCTCTTAGTATATATATATATATATCCATATATATCCATCTATATACATATATATCCATATATATATATGGTTTTTTTTGGTTGGTTTTGGGGCTTAAACTCTGGGGCTGGATGCTATCCTTCAGCTCTTCAGCTCAAGGCAAGCACTCTGTCACTTGAGCTACAGCACCACTTCCAGTTTTCTATTGGTTTATTGGAGATAATAGTCTCGAAGTGTTTCCTGCCCAGGCTGGCTTTGAACTGTGATCCTCAGATCTCAGTCTCTGAGTAGCAAGGATTACAGGTGTGAGCCACTGGCGGCCGGCTAGTTTATATATTTTATCAGTGAAATCTCTGTATTATGTGTTCTAAAAATATGAAAGTCATTTGGAATTTTGTGAATTAAATCTATTTAAAGAATTCCATTCTATTAACTCTCTGAGATCTTGCCATAAATCTGGATTTTACATTAGATTTCTTTAGAGTTACTAACGTGCCGTTATTAATTTTTTCTTTGAAAACCTAGTTCTTTTCCAGTGCTCTTTTCTTTTGGTAGACTTGTAGTCAAGTTAACTAGTTATTAGTGGAAGTCATTCCTATGGACAACAAATACATTTTTTTCCACAAATTAGTGGGTGGGTTTGTATTTTTTTTACATAATTTAAACATTTTAAGATAATTGTTTTCATGGGCTGGGAATGTGGCTCAGAGGTAGAGTGCTTGTCTTGCATGCATGAGGCCATGGGTTCGTTCCATTCCTCAGCATCACCTGAGCAGAAAATGTCAGAAGTGGTGCTGTGGCTCAAATGGTAGCGTGATAACCTTGAGCTGAAGGGGCAGTCCCCAGGCCCAGAGTTCAGGCCCCATGACCGACAAAATAACATAATTGTTTCCAATAAGTTTTAAAATAATTTTTAACAATTTAATATTGCCTTTTTGTTGTTGTTTTGTTTTGAGCCACAGCGCCATTTCTGGTTTTCTTGTGGTTAATTGCCAGACTGCTTTGAACCTCGATCCTCAGATCTTAGCCTCCTTGAGTAGCTAGGATTACAGATGTGAGCCACCAGCTTCCGGCTTACTTAATATTTTTAAAATAAACAATATTGATAAAATAATTTTGATTCTAGACTGTATTCCCTGATCACACAAAGTGATGATGGTGACTAGGAAAAATTTTGGTTAGAAGGAATGTAGTTAAATATGAAAAACTTCCTTATACTAATTATACATAATTAAAAATTAGCAAGCTTCAGTGACTCAAGCCTGTGATCCTAGCTACTCAGGAGGCTGAGATCTGAGGACTGTGGTTTGAAGCCAGCTAACTGGGGCAGGAGAGTCTATGAGACTCTTACCTACAATTAGCCACGTAGTTGATGGCATGCTTATTATATTTCAAATGTTAGGCAGTACAAGTGATAACTGCTTTAATAATAATTCTTATCATATTACAATGTCATGAATTTTGATAAGATTGTCTCGGTCATTATTGAAACTTCATTCTTTTGGGGAAGGGGCTTGAACTGGGGATTGAACTCTTTGTGGGTGCTATTGATCTTTTTTTTTTTTTTTTTTAAGGCTAGTGCTCTACCACTTGCCACAGCTTCACTTCTGGCTTCTTGGTGACTAGAGATAAAAGTCTCACAGACATTCTCTGTCTGGCATTGAACTGAGGTCCTCAGATCTCATCCTTCTGACTAGCTAGGATTATAGCTGTGAGAGCCACTGGCACCCAGCTTGCATTGGAAACTTTGTATTCTTTGATAAAGTTACCATTTTGGGGAGAGAGGGGAAGAGATTTTACAAAGTCCAAACCCATGATGAAATAACTTTAGGTAGGGTTTTGAATTTTCTCCAGAGCTGAGTTGAATGGTGAAACTCCTAGTTTCACCTGTGGGATCATAGGTGCACACCACCATGCCTTGCTTATTAGTTGAGATGAAATATCCATACCTTTTTGCCCAGGCTGGCCTCAAAACAAGATACTCCCAATTTCAGCTCCTAAGTAGCTGGGATTATAGACATACATCACTGTGCCTGGCTGTCATTAGCTCTTTAACATTTGAAGTTATGGTTATACTACTAAAGTTTATTAGAGATTTGGATGAGTTATATTTCAAAAGTTTTTATCCTGTTTATATTTGTTGTTCTTTTTGTTGTTGTTGGTGGTGGTCATGGGGCTGGAACTCTGGGCCTGGTCACTGTCTCTGAGCTCTTTACCACTTTGAGCCACAGCACCACAATTTCCTGTTAGCTAATTGGAGATAAGAGTCTCAGTGACTTTCCTGCTCTGGCTGGCTTTGAACTGTGATCCTTAGATCTATCAGTCTCCTGAATAGCTAGGATGGGGGTGAGCCACCAAGTGCCCAGCTGTCATTCATTTTTGTAAGGAATTTACCTAACTCTCATGGGAGTATATATCATTCAGTATCTGTATTTTGACAAGTTTCAGATTTTTAGGTCTCGTTCTCTTTAGATATTAATAGAAAAAATAAAAATTTAGGCATAATTTGATGTGGTTAGATGTTACATAATACATACGTACTTTTAATGGAAGAAGCTAAATATATAGTAAGAAATATGCAAAACTAAGTATTAAAAACATACAAAGCACATTTTAATTTTAAACTTATTGTGTATGTATAAAGGGTTGATTTTGTTCTTTTTTTATGGATACATGACACTTTTTTTTTTAGTTTAGATTTAAGACTTTAAGAATTCTGTTTATTCAATAAGCATGATTGCTCATTAGCCTTTTCAGCTGTAAATTCATGAGCAATGCAAAAATGCATGCATTGTTGGGTGCCAGTGGCTCTGAGGCTTTAATCCTAGCTACTCAGGAGGCTGAGATCTGAGGATTGAGGTTCAAAGCCAGCCTGAGCAGGAAAGTCCATGAGGCTCTTCCCCTCCCCCCCCCCCCCCCAATGAGGCTCTTATCTCCATTTAACCACCAGAAAACCAGAAGTGGAGCTGTGGCTCAAGTGATAGATCACTTGCCTTGAACTAAAGAGCTGAGGGACAGCACCCAGGCCCAGAGTTCAAGCCCTATGCCTCACAAAAAATAAAATAAAATAAAATAAGTATTTATTGCCCTTAAATTACTTAGTTTAGGTATATATGAATCTTCTAGTTTAAACTCTTTAAAATGTTCAGGGTTTTTTTTTAATTGTGAAAATACTGTACAGAGGTGTTACAATTACATGGTCAAGATAATGAGTACATTTCTTACCAAGCATTGTAGCCTCCTCCTTTGTTTCCCCTTCCCATCCTTTCCCATCCTCCCCCCCCCCCCGCCCCTCCCACCCAATCCTCCCCGCCCGGCCCACCTAAAATGTTCCGTTTTATAATTAGAGGCTTTCTTCCTGTTTCCTTGAAAAGGAATTCACATAAGGCTCAAAGAAATTTTGTTAATTGTATGATAAAAATGAAGTCAGTTCCAACAGTGATGACAAAAACATCGTTAACGTTTTTGCCTACATTGGCCTCAAACCAGATTCTCCTTATTATTTACCTCCAGAGTAGCTGGGATTATAGATGTGAGCTATCAGACCTAGCTCTGATGAATTGTATACTTAGAAAGATTTATATCTATATTGAGAATAGCTGTTTTAGTGTCTAAATTTTTCCTTTTCTGACATAGTTTTAATTCTTAAACAGTAAAAGATGGCCTGAATATTTATGTAGTATGAATATGGCTTATTGATTATAATGGTACTAGAAGCCAGGCGCCGGTGGCTCACGCCTGTAATCTTAGCTACTAAGCGGGCTGAGGATCGTGCCAGCGCGGGCAGGAAAGTCGGTGAGACTCTTATCTCCAATAAACCGCCAGAAAACCGGAAGTGGTACTGTAGCTCAAGTGGTGGAGCCTAGCCTTGAGCTGAATTGCTGAGGGACAGCGCGCCTCAGGCCCAGAGTTCAGGACCCTCGACAAAAAATAATAATAATGGTACTCGAAAGATTTAGATTACATGTAATAGAAGGGATGAACTTGTTTACAGCACACTGTTTATATTTATGTGTTTATTCCAGTGAAACCCCTCATACTAATAATATATAATAATTTTAAAATATTAAATTTAAAAATTAGATTCTGTATTTTACATTGATTATTGAAGTTTTTCTTTTTAATCGGTAGCACTGTCCCTCAGCAGTTCAGCTCAAGGCTAGTGGTGGTCTACCACTTGAGCCACAGTGCCATGTCCAGCTTTTTCTGCTTATGTGGTGCTGAGGAATCAAACCTAGGGCCTCATGCATGCAAGGCAAGCACTATACCACTGAGCCACATTCCCAGCCCCACATTATTGAAGTTTTTCAACTGACATCTTCCTCTTTTTTTTTTTTTTGCCAGTGTTGAGGATTGAATTCAGAGCTGGAACACCATCACTTCACTTTCTCACTCAAGGCTGGCATTATACCACTTAAGCCACAGCTTCACTTTTGGTTTTTTGGTGGTTAATTGGAGATAAGAATCTTAGAGATTTTTTTCATGGCTGGGCTGGCTGACTTTGAACCTTGATCCTTAGATATCAGCCTGCTGAATAGCTGGGATTATAGGCATGGGCTACTGATGCTTGACTTCTTTTAAAAACTTTATATATTTCAGTATGCCAATCAGTATATAAGGGCTTCTCAATTTTATTTTCTTTAATTACTATAAACCAAAGATTTAGAAATAAATGATTAAGGCTAAGGATTAGGAGGAACTTTTTTTTGTTTTTGCTCTGTGTGTGGTGTGTGTGTGTGTGTGTGTGCACGCGCGCTCACCCACCCTGGGACTTGAACTCAGGGCCTAGATGATGTCCCTGAGCTTTTTTGCTTGAGCCACAGCTCCACTTTCTTTTGGTGGTTAATTGGAGGATTACAGGCCTGAGCCACTGGCAAATGGCTAGAGGAAAAATTTGAAATAACATTTAATCTATCAGTAGATTGTGTGAACCTATATAACTCTTTTGGATTTAGTTACAATGACCTTTCTTCATTATTAGTAAATTGCAATCTAACTTGGCCAAAGTTAATTAGTAAAGTTTATCATTGTTGGTAGCTTGTCAAGTCTTGCAACCTTCTTTTCTTTTTCTTTTCTAATAATGATTATATCTTCACTTAGGGTTAAAAGGCGGAGCAGGAGGTGCTGATGGACAAGGAGGTACCTTTCGGTATACTTTCCATGGAGATCCTCATGCCACCTTTGCAGCATTTTTTGGAGGTTCCAACCCATTTGAAATTTTCTTTGGAAGACGAATGGCTGGTGGTGGTAGAGATAATGAAGAGATGGAAATAGATGGAGATCCTTTTGGTGCCTTTGGATTCAGCATGAATGGATATCCAAGAGACAGGAATTCTGTGGGGCCATCCCGTATCAAACAAGATCCTCCAGTTATTCATGAACTTAGAGTGTCACTTGAAGAAATATACAGTGGTTGTACCAAACGGATGAAGATTTCTCGAAAAAGATTAAATCCTGATGGGAGGAGTTACAGATCTGAGGACAAAATTCTCACCATTGAGATTAAAAAAGGGTGGAAAGAAGGCACCAAAATTACTTTTCCTAGGGAAGGAGATGAAACACCAAATAATATTCCAGCAGACATTGTTTTTGTTATCAAAGACAAAGATCACCCCAAATTTAAAAGAGATGGATCAAATATAATTTATACTGCCAAAATTAGTTTACGGGAGGTAAGTTAGCAAGAACTAGGAGTCTTGAGAGCAAACAGATTTATGCAGCTGATTAATCTTAGGGAGTTATCTGAATAAGCACCTAAGAGCCACATTATTTTAATCTTCATATCAACTCTCTGAGGAAGTACTATTTCTTTCATGGTTGCCACTTTATACACTCTAGGTTTACTTCTTTTTATTAACCATTTACATGTTAATGTTAAATAGAGTGAACTGTATTATTTCTTAAATTCAGTTGTAACCCATGAAATGTGACCATATCAGTACCTCACTTAAAATTCTTAGTTTTACAGTATTTATAAAATTCAATTTATAGAAATTAAATATCTTTAGTGACAGTAAAAGTTCTATCTAGCCACTTTTGTAAAGTAAAAAGTTACATTTAAAATGAAATAGAGAAAAAAATAAAATGGAAAATTTTGATTTCTACTTTTTCTTTTCCCTGAACTTGTGCTAGTATCATCTTAGATAATTCTGTGTCTTTGTCTGAGTTCTTTTTTTTTTTTTTTTTTTTTTTTTTTTGGGTCCGGTCGTGGGGCCTGAACTCTGGGCCTGGGCGCTGTCCCTCAGCTCTTCAGCTCAAGGCTAGCGCTCTACCACTTGAGCCACAGCACCACTTCCGGCTTTTTTCTATTTGCTTATGTGGTGCTGAGGAATTGAACCCAGGGCCTCAAGCATGCAAGGCAAGCGCTCTACCACTGAGCCACCTTCCCAGCCCCAGCACTATTATTCTTTAACTTGCCCCAATACCTGCTACTAGTCCAATGCTTAACTAAAGCATTCTCTTTTCCCAGAAGGTAAAAGGAAAATACAGGTATCTTTTCTTTCACAAAAGATCTCTGTCATACCTCTGTCCCCACACTGTACTGTACTGTATTATAATTGAGAGTTTGTGTATGTTTCTGTAAGTTCCTTATGCATTTCTTGTTTTGAGGTCTTGGTACATGGTCTCTCTGTGGTTCATCAAGAATTGTGTGGCATTTAGTAAACATTTGTTGACTAAAACAAATGTATTTTATAGTTTTCCGGATAAGTAGTAGTGCTCTTACTGTGAAGTTTCCAATTCTAAATTTCTCTTACAGCAATTCCTAGGTCTTGAGTATTGTAGTAGCACCTTAAACTACCCATTTCATTCCAAGACATTGTGGAAGTTCTCCCATTACTTCTCTTTTTCTTCTTTTTCTTTCTTTTTTTTCTTGTCTTTTGTGGTATCTCATGTTTCTCCTGAGGGGACTTTTCTAAAAGGGAAAAATAACTATTGTAAGTTATTGTTGGTTAATATTTAACCTTAATAGTATTATCCTTTACCACCTTGTAGTATTTTTACTTAGCTTTTTAAACTTTGGAATTTGACTTTTTTATTTGATTCATTTTAGGCATTGTGTGGTTGCTCAGTTAATGTGCCAACAATGGATGGAAGAAACATACCTATGTCAATAAGTGATATTGTGAAACCTGGAATGAGGAGAAGAATTATTGGATATGGGCTGCCATTTCCAAAAAATCCTGACCAACGTGGTGATCTTTTAATAGACTTTGATGTGTCCTTCCCAGATACTATATCTTCTTCATCCAAAGAAATTCTTAGGAAACATCTTCCTGCCTCATAGAGTGAAGAACTTTGTTATCCATATTTTGATAAGACACTGAAAATATAAAAAGACTGGCAGTTTACTGATACAGATGTGAATTCTGTATAAAGATGTGTAAATTCTTTTGAGAGTTGATAAATTGCATGAATAAAGACGGGTCAAATATATAGGCAAAAGGGATTTTTACAGTTAGAGTGAAAACAATTCACTATATTTTCTTTTTCCCTAAATCAGAAATTTTTAGTATTTTAGTTATATGTAAAAGTTGGTTTTGTGGAGTTGGTAGATATATTTCTAGTAAAGTACTATTTTACCCAAATACTTTATTTCTTATTTCATTAGATGATCATAATCATAGGTTCCCATAATGGATATTAAAATTCTTCACTAAAGTATACATGTATAAATAATAAAGGCCCAAGTAAATTTGGAAATGTAGTTATTAGACTGAAATCATCTTGTGAAATGCTGTTATCTGGCTGGTACTGATAAAGAATATACTGACACATATGTTTCACCATTTTGATTTTTAAAGTATGCTGTAGCATTTCTTAATAACATAGCTGTAATTTTCTTAAAGGTAGACCTTTTCTTCATAAAAATAAATATGGCAAATTATCTCCTGTGGAAATCCCAATAGCCTGAATTACTGATATTTTAGAAATAGACTTTTTAAAATGCCATATGTAATTTTATGCAAGTTGATTATATATATCTTGGACTTAATAAATTATAGGCTCATTTTATTGTCCTCTAGTTTAAAGTAAATTGTTTAATAATAAATGTGGTTTTAGAAAAGTACTGTTATTTGGAATTAATTTCCAATTACACATTCTTCTGTAAGTTACTCATAATATGCATATGTATCTTATAGAATTTCCCTAAAATGAATGAACCACCGCTATGGTGTTAAACCAAAATATAGGGGAAAACACTAACTGCTGCTTATGGATAATATTGCTACTACTTGTTGTGCATATAAATACTTTACTTTTTCATATGTATAGATCGCATTTCTTAGGTGTTTTAATTTTTTAAATATATTTACACTTAAAAATGGTTTTGTCTTCTGTTTTATAACTATTAGAAATGATGTTTTGAAACAGTTTTTGGTTAAAAAACCATTTCCAGAATAATTCCCCTCCTCCACCCCCATCTCTTATTTTCACATACACCATATTATATATTGGGTATACAGAGTATAGGGTATACTGGTTTACTGGGTCCTACAACATTTTCAGTAGAGTATGAAATCTTAGAAGCTCAACAGTTTATAGATAACATACATTTATAGGCATATAATTATATTATATTGGCATATAATCCATTTATAGAGTTTCATCTTCTTTTGGGCTCCATCTCTGAGCTTTTGTGTTCAATGCTAGTGCTCTACCACTTGAACCACAGCTCCACTTTTGGCTTTTTGGTGGTTAATTGGAAATAAGAGTCTCAGATTTTGGACTGTGATTTCAGATCTCAGCCTCCTGAGTAGCTAGGATTACAGGGGTGAGTCACTGGCACCCAGCACTTTACCTTTTTGGGGGTGGGGAGGGTCCAGTCGTAGGGCCTGAACTCTGGGCCTAGACGCTGTCCCTCAGTTCTTTAGCTCAAGGCTAGCGCTCTACCACTTGAGCCACAGCGCCACTTCCAGCTTTTTTTCTTTTTGCATATGTGGTGCTGAGGAATCAAACCCAGGGCCTCAGGCATGCAAGGCAAGCACTCTACCACTGAGCCACCTTCCCAGCCCCAAGCACTTTACCATTTTTAACTATACAATTCAGTAGCATTAGGGTATACACAGAATTATGCAATCACCTCCACTGCCTAATTCCAGAGTATTTTTATCACTCCAAAAAGAAGACCTATGTCTGTTAGCAATCACTCCCTACTCATTCCTTCTTCTAGTATCTGCAAAATTAATCTATTTATATAAAGCATTTGTTCACACTTGCTATTTCCCATGAAAGGAATAAAACAACATGTGGTTGTGTGTAACAAGGGAATGAACTCAGGGCCTTGGGCTTGCTAGGTAGATGTTCTATGACTTGTGCTCTTTCTTCTGATATGTTTTTTTATTCATTTTTTATTTTTAATAAGTTTTTTATTGTGAAAATACTGTACAGAGGGGTTACAGTTACATGAGCAAGGTAATGAGTACGTTTCTTATCAAGCATTGTTGCTCCTCCTTTGTGTTTCCCTACCATCCCTTCCCTCCCACCTCCACAAATACACCCCTCCTCCACCCCCCCCTGTTCTGTTCTGCCCCATTCTCCACCCCCACCCCCAGCAATTGTAAAGTTCATTTTTCAACATAGTGTCTTCTACATCTCATTGTTGCAATGGGTCAACCTGTATCCCTACTTAAACATTTTGTTTTTTTTTCCCTTCCCCTCCCCAAATTATATCAACATCAAATACAGTGAAAACAGGAGTTATACCGTGGGGGAGGGACATACAAAGCAACAAAAAAATCACATGGTACCTGATAAATATGTTAGAAACAATAGCAAGAAAGAAAAAAAAAACCACTTGTGCCCCTATCTTGGGGTTCACTTCACTTGACTTCATCTTATCTGGTCATAAGTATATAGCTTTTGTGCTGATTTGTTTTCATTCTTATCTTGGGGTTCATTTTGCCCAACATCAACTTATCTGACCGTTTCTGCTTGTCTCAGACATATACTAGTTATTGCAAATAAGGGAAACCATGAGACCTATGTTTCTTTGGCCTGGCTTACTTCACTTAATATTTTTTCCAAGTCTTTTCATTTCCTAACAAATGGGGCAATGTCATTCTTTCTGATAGAGGCATAGAATTCCATTGTGTATATATACCACATTTTCTTGATCCACTCATCTACTGAAAGGATGGTAAGGGGAAACAGGAGAAGGCAACAATGCTTGCTAAGAAATGTCCTCATTACCTTGCTCATGTAATCATAACCCCTCTGTACAGTATTTTCACAATAATAAAGAGGAAAACAAAAAGATTGGGTCTTACTAACTTTGCCCAGGCTCTACTGGAATTAGAAATCCTTGTGTTCGGAGCAGCTGGGGTTTCAGGTGTGTACCAACATGTGACTTGCTTTTTTGTTTTGATTATCTTCTTACACTTAGCATGTTTTTCAAAGTCCACTCAAGTTACATTGACTATCAGTAGTACTTCATTACTTTTTATGACTTGATTGAATATGCCCTATCTGCTCACTGTTTTTTTTTTCTTTTGACATTTGGGTTATTTCCACTTACTAGTTCTTATAAGTCATACTACTATGAAAATCTATTTAACACAGTGAGACCAAAGGAGGAGAAGAACACAAAGTGCAATGCCTATGTGTATCTGATAATACAATTATTGAAATGAAAAACTGTGTAAGTTCTGGAGTAGATATAACTTTTCAATTTGCATGGGCATATATCTAACAATGGAATTGCTAGAAGTAATCATATACATCAGTAGCAAATGGGAAATGAGAAAATGCCAGAGAATTGAGCTAATCCTTGTATTTAAATCATAAAAATTGTTTCTTCATAACTGTGTTTTACTAATAACACTTACAGTGCACTAGGATTTTCCTCCAGCACCATAGGGGAAAAGAGAGAAATATGAACATCATGATAATTTCCTCACAAGTTTGAAGAGCTAGAGCTGAAAAACATCAAAGTGGTAGGTGTAGTTTCTATTTTAAACCCACAATTACTTATTGCAATTTTCTTGATTGAATATTTTCTCCTGGCTAAAATGGAGGATTTGTAGATTAGATATATGGATAATCTTTGGTTAAATGTGTTTTAAGTAGAGAATTTCTAGTTAAATGATAATTTTAGCAGTCGCTGGTGGCTCAAGCCTGTAATCCTAGCTACTCAGGAAGCTGAGACCCGAGGATCGCAGTTCAAAACCAGCCCAGCAGGAAAGCCTGTGAGACTGTTATTCCAATTAACCACCAGAAAACTGAAAGTGACACAGTAGCTCAAGTGGTAGAGTGCTAGCCTTAGGCTGAAGAGCCCAGGCCCAGAGTTCAAGCCCCAGGACTGACAAAAAAAAAAAAGAGAAATTTACATAACTATACAAAAAATGAATACAAATCTCCTAGAGAAAACTGATAATGGCCTTTGCACATACCTAGTGCCCAATTTTATTTATTGAATGTTGGACTAGCATTAATAGAGAAAAGTTTTTTAATTTATTTGAATTATGAATGTACTTTCAGTTTTTAAAAGTTCTTTAACCAGTTCTTACATAGCTTGAATAGTTTTGGAGTAATACAGATAAAAGTACTATTAGTAAACTCATTGATGAAGATGTTTACCTATTTTTTCTGTGAGAAAAACCACAAGTTCCCAATGACATACATCACTGAAATACAGAAAACAGTCCAAAAATTCATATGGAATAACAAAAGACCTAGAATAGCCAAAACAATTCTAGGGGATAAAGACAATATGGGAGGGCTATCCATGCCGAACTTCAAACTCTACTACAGAGCTATAATAACAAAGACAGCATGGTACTGGCACAAAAACAGACCCGAAGACCAGTGGAACAGAATAGAAGATCCAGAAATAAATCCA
Source organism: Dipodomys merriami (assembly GCF_024711535.1). Taxonomy (NCBI): domain Eukaryota; kingdom Metazoa; phylum Chordata; class Mammalia; order Rodentia; family Heteromyidae; genus Dipodomys; species Dipodomys merriami. Next base: position 8,105,464 of record NW_027206290.1, read on the forward strand.
CAGGCCTACAGCCAGCTGATATTCGACAAAGGAGCCAAAGACATACAATGGAAGAAACACAGCCTCTTCAACCACTGGTGCTGGGAAAACTGGGCGGCCACATGCAGAAAACTAAAAGTGGACCCCAGCCTATCACCATGCACCAACATCAACTCAAAATGGATTAAAGACCTTAACATTAAACCTGAATCTCTGAAACTACTGCAGGACAGAGTAGGAGAGACACTTGAACTCACAGGCACAGGAAGGAACTTCCTGAACAGAGTCCCAGGGTCACAACAAATAGGAGAGAGACTTGACAAATGGGACTACCTTAAAATAAAAAGCTTCTGCACAGCTAAATCTATTGCAACCAAGCTAGAAAGACAACCAACTAATTGGGAAAAAATATTTACCAGCAATATATCAGACAAGGGGTTAACATCCTGTATATACAGGGAACTCAAGAAACTAATCCCTCCCAAACCTAACAAATGAATTACTAAATGGGCAAGGGAACTAAAGAGGGACTTCTCAAATGAAGAAATAAAAATGGTAAAGAAACACATGAGGAAATGTTCATCCCTGGTGGTGAAGGAAATGCAAATAAAGACAACCCTGAGATACCACCTTACCCCAGTCAGAATGGCCCACATCCACAAATCAGCCAATGACAAATGCTGGAGGGGATGTGGAGAAAGAGGAACCCTATTACACTGCTGGTGGGAATGTACACTTATACAGCCACTTTGGAAAGCAGTCTGGAGGGTCCTTAGAAAGCTAAAGATTGACCTCCCTTATGACCCAGTCATACCACTTCTAGGCATCTACCCTGAACATCAGGAACCAATATACAAGGACACATGCACCTCCATGTTTATTGCAGCACTGTTCACAATAGCTAGGATATGGAAACAATCCAGATGCCCCACCACAGATGAATGGATCCAAAAATTGTGGTATCTATACACAATGGAATATTATGCAGCCATTAGAAATGACAAAATAATGGCATTTGCAGGGAAATGGATGGAGCTAGAAGGAATCATGTTGAGCCAGGTAAGCCAAGAGCAAAGAGACAAATGGTACATGGTCTCCCTGATAAGTGGATGCTAAATCCAAAATGTTAGGTGATATGACAAAACTAACAGGACTTAAGAAACAAAGAACTCCCACTCATCTGGTCGAACCACTACTAAATATCCCCATACTGCTGATCACATGTATGGTGTATAAGTGTACAGCGTTATATGTTATAGACTATGATAGACAATTTGCTCCAGGAAAGTTAGAATGAACTTTTGACTTTAAATGAGCATCATTATTCCACAATACTGTGAAATTCAGGAAATTATGTAATCACTTAATCACAATTAAAAAAAAAAACCTCGGGGAAGGTAGGGAGGGAAGGGATGGTAGGGGGAAAACAATGGAGGGGGTAACAATGCTCAATAGGAAATGTACTCATTACCTTACTCATGTAACTGTAACCCTCTGTATAGTATCTTTACAATAAAAAATAAAAAAAAAAATTTTTTTTGGGTCCGGTTATGGGGCCTGAACTCTGGGCCTGGGCACTGTCCCTCAGCTCTTCAGCTCAAGGCTAGCGCTCTACCACTTGAGCCATAGCACCATTTCCGGCTTTTTTTTCTTTTTGCTTATGTGGTGCTGAGGAATCGAACCCAGGGCCTCTGGCATGCAAGGCATGCGCTCTACCACTGAGCCACCTTCCCAGCCCAAAAATAAAAAATTTTAAGAACCCCACAAGTTGCTTATGTTAAAAAGGGTTACTATAGATTGTGTTTATTGCTAGAAGGGAATCCTTTGGATTGACCAGCTCATTAGTTTAAAAAAATGTTTTTTTAATTAGATTATGTCTAAATAAGGCAAGCAATCTGCGGACACTTGTATCTGGCTTCTGAAAACATCTGAGCTTTTGACCTGACTTCAGCTCATCACCCCTTACATATTTATAAACCTCTGTTGGAAGCAAGGAATTGAAAATATTCCTGCTCATTTTTAGGAAACTGACATTTGAATAGTTATGATGGATGAAATGATGTTAATATATGTGATTGGACCCAGTAATAGCCTTGATGAGACTAATTTTGCATTCCAAGGACTATCTCATAGTTGAAGTTGAATAAACCTCATTTAATCTAAAAAAATTTCACACAATAATGTTTAATGTAGTATACTGCCTATATTTCTGTCTTTATGTATATGTAATATATAATATAGTATATATATAACTATATATGTATAATTTCCCTTAGAAATTAGAAAAATGTGGCTTGTTACTTTCAAATAAAAGTTAAATTTTGAGTGAGTAAATAAGTTTTATACATTAAGTGTTTCATCCTTTTAAATGTTTTTTTCCTATGATACTTTATGCCCATAAAACGCATAAAGCTTTTGAAAAGTATTTTCAAGAATTCTGAAAGTTAAATAAAATTAGAGGCTCAGTTGTCTGTAAAGTACAAATGCATAAAGGAATTCTGAGAGTTCTTGTCTCAGTGACATTTTCCCCAGTATGTAATTCATGTCCCATGTTGCTAAATTTTGACTGAGTCACATTCTTTTTAAGTTTGTTTGCCTGCGTCTTTTTATAGTCTATTTAATTTAGTATTTTTTTGAAATATTATCATTTATAAAGATATATATATATATAAAACTTACAACTTTTGAAACAGTTTCAAAGATAGTTTATTTCTTAGAAAGGAAACTAATATCAATAATAATCCATAATTAAGATTTATCTTTCATTAACAAAAATATTTTGCATAAATAATAATTATTTTAATTATAATAATTGTTCAAAATTAATTTTGAAAGTTAAAGATACCTAAATTATGTAAAATTGTATTTGCAAAAAAGAGAGAAAGATAAGAGAAGAAAAAAATGCTTTTAGATTTTGTTGAGAAGTTTGTTATAAGTAGCAACTTACAGAAGCTTTATATTCATTCACAAATACAGGATCTGTTCTAAATTAAAAATTTGTTGGTTAACCTCTATGGCTGCTAGGATTTTGGTTTGTATGAATGTAGGTCTCAAGTCATTCCTGAAATAATTTTTAAAAGAGGAAACTGGGGGTTGAATAAAGAAAACGATAGTCACATAAATAGTAGGAAGAAAAAAAAATTGGAAGCAGACTTAAATGTAAGAAATAAAGCCAGAGATAAAGAAAGGTTTTACTATTTGTGTTAAGGAGATGAATACAAGGAGCCAGGTGCTGGTGGCTCATGCCTGTAATCCTACTGCTCAGAAGGCCGAGATCTGAGAATTGCACTTCAAGCCAGCCAGGGAAGGAAAGTCTGTGAGACTCTTATTCCCAGTTAAATCACAGAAAATGCTGGAAGTGGTGCTGTGGCCCAAGTGGTGAGCACTAGCCTTGAGCACAAAGAGACTCAGGAACAGTGCCCAGGCCCTTATTTCAAGCCCCACAGCTGACAAAAAAAAAGGGGGGGGGATGCAGGGAGAACTGATGAAGATCCATTGTTCTGACTTGCTGAATTGAAATCCTTTTTTTTTGGGGGGGGGGTCTAGTCGTGGGGCCTGAACTCTGGGCCTGGGCGCTGTCCCTCAGCTCTTCAGCTCAAGGCTAGCGCTCTACCCCTTGAGCCACAGCGCCACTTCCAGCTTTTTTCTTTTTGCTTATGTAGTGCTGAGGAATCGAACCCAGGGTCTCATGCATGCAAGGCAAGGGCTCTACCACTGAGCCACCTTCCCAGCCCCTGAATTGAAACTCTTTTGAACAACTACTTAAAAGATTTTAAAAATGAAATGCAAAATGTCTGGATCAGAGGTACTCTAATGATATGAAGTTATGGAGGCCCAGTATTGAAAACGCTTGAAAATATTTACTGAATAAATTTTTCTGCAGAAGTAAAAGTTTATTTTTATGTTTTTTAAAAATCATAAGTATGCACATGTCTCTGAGGTGAGGCTCTGGAAATGAAGGAGTTCAAGCTCTGGGATTAACTGAGACTCAAAATCTGAAAAATAAGTATTTGGAATGAAGGTAAGCTTTTGAAAAGTTTTTTTAAAATATATACCTGTTATGGCCAACAGAAAAAAAATAAATTTGCAAGTCTTATTGAAACTGTTAGAATGGATGATTCGAGATGTTTCTTTTGAATAAAGAATGGTAAACCATAAGTATTCATTGACTTATTAGAATTCTACCTAAAGCATTTTTTCCCAGAACAACTTTAATTCCTGATCATTTTCCTACCACAGCACTATTAGAAACATAACTCTCAGATGAGAAAATGATATTTTACTGTGACTTTTATAAATTATACTTTCTAACTTAGGAAGGCAACCTTGAAAATTTTCATAGCCAAATTCAGAACTATAATTATGTAACAGGAATAGTTAACATATTTAGTGCTTTTTTATCTCCTGGAATATCTGGTATATAAATTTTGGAGAAAATTATTTAGAAGTTAAAATTGGAAACCAGGCTAATAAGGAAGCCTTAGTATTATTTAAAAAGTACTTGCAGCTTATACAAGCTTACTTTCATGAAATTTGAAGAAAATTTTAATATCTTGTCATACAAAACCAAAATTTATTTAATATAAACTGTTGTTTATAGCCTACAAGATTTACATAATACAAACTATTCTTGTACCAAGGTCAAGCCACGATACTGTGATATGTAATATATTGAACATTTCAGAATGGGATTCAGATATTTGATGTTTATTTACAGTTAGAATCATCAGGTGTTGGCTATGAGGAATTTACTTTCCTTATTTTTGAATTTTAAACAATCATTAATTATTTTAATAAGATTAAGATCTTAACTTTGTATTCTGAAAATTTAAAACTTTACCAGCTCTTTAATATAAAACTGATTTTTGCCTTTTTTCTTTTTTTTGACAGTCAATGTAGCCCAAAGTGGCCTAAAACTTGCTATATAGACCAATCTAACAAGCTTCTGCTTCTGCTTTCCAAGTGCTTACAGACATACATACCCATAGCCAGCTGGGTGCTGGTGGCTCAAGCCTGTAATCGTAGCTACTCAGGAGGCTGAGATCTGAGGATCGTGGTTCAAAGCCAGCCTGGGCAGGAAAGGCGGAGAGACTCTTCAATTAACTACCAGAAAACCGGAAGTCGCCCTGTGGCTCAAGTGGTAGACCCTTCTCCTCGAACTGAAGGGCTGAGGGACAGTACCCAGGCCCAGAGTTCAAGCCCCATGCTTGGTGCTGCATGGTAAAAGTGCTCCGTCTCTACGAGAGCTCATAACTCAGAAGCTGCTTTCAAAGAGAAAATGGCGTGGCAGAGGGGCAGACTCCTTTACTCCAAAATTCCAATACCGCTCACTCTGTTTCCTATTGAGAGGTTGTCAGAGGCTCCATATAGTTATGTCTGTCCCAACACTTAAGGTACCTTTGAGTGCAATAGGGTATCAGTTGTCTCACTGAGAAAGTGATTTCCAGGAGAGTTATGAATGGAGGACATACATGGTGGTGTTTGAGAAACTGCCGGCATTCTTCAGGGCTACAATTTGATTTGGAAGAGAGGTAGAAGAATAGTAGGGAGCCGGTGATAGATGTGGACTACCCTGAGGGTTTTTTTGTTTGTTTTTGCTTTTTTTTTTTTTTTTTTTTGGTCGGTTGTGGGTCTTGAACTCTGGGCCTGGGCGCTGTCCCTCAGCTCTTCAGCCCAAGGCAAGTGCTCTACCACTGGAGCCACAGCGCCACTTCCGGTTTTCTGGTGGTTTATTGGACATAAGAGTCTCAGGGACTTTCCAGTCCAGGCTGGCTTTGAGCCATGATTCTCAGATCTCATCCTCCTGAATGGCTAGGATTACAGACGTGAGCCATTGACATCTGGCGTAAGGCATTTATTTTCTCTTTCTCTCCTCTTCCTTCCTTCCTTCCTTCCTTCTTTCTTTCCTTCCTTCCTTCCTTACTTATCCCCCCCTCCCCTCTCTTGTTTTGACACTCTGGGTTTAAGGTTAGGGTTTTGTGCTTGCAAGGCAAGTGCTCTACCATTAAGCCATGACTCCACCCCATGATATTTGCATTTTATCTTATAGACCACTAGTTTCCAAAATTTAGTGTACATTCATTATCTCAATAATTTACAAAAGTATGACTGTTAAAATGATTGCAGATGGTCTTAATGTTTCTCTTGTAACTAATATTCATCATTGAAAACAACTTTTTTTTTTCTTTCAGGTCCTGGAGCTTGAACACAGGGCTTGGGCACTGTCCCTGAGCTTTATTGTGTTCAAGGCTAGTGCTCTACCACTTGAATCACAGTACCACTTCTGGCTTTTTCTTAGTTTATTAGAGATAAGGGTCTCACAGACTTTTCTGCGAGATCCTCAGATCTCAGCTTCTTGAGGAGTTAGGATTACAGGCGTGAGCCACCAGTGCCAGGCTGAAACCAACTTTATTAATCCCAATGCTTGGAATAAAAATGTTCTAGTTCACTCTTGAATAACTTAAATACATACCATGTTCATACAGCTTGTTTGTGAAGTTTAAGATTACAGTAAAATATACCATATGAGAAGTATTATCCAGGGGCTGGGAAGGTGGCTCAGTGGTAGAGTGCTTGTCTTGCATGCATGAGGCCCTGGGTTCAATTCCACAACACCACATAAGCAGAAAAAAAAAGTCGGAAGTGGCGCTGTGGCTCAAGTGGTAGAGTGCTAGCCTTGAGCTGAAGAGCTGAGGGACAGTGCCCAGGCCCAGAGTTCAGGCCCCAGGACCAGACCCCCCCACCTATAAAAAAAGTATTATCCAGCACAGGGTGTATACTTGATTCTATTGCTACTACAGGATCTTAGAGAATGTCATTAATTTTCTTATGAACATTTATTATGCAATACTAATTTTTAAAATATTTTACTATGTGCTAGGGTACATGCCACCTGATCTGTAAAACCTTTATATTATCCATGTAAAGTAAATATATTTAAATAGGAAATATTAGCCAAGAGCAATTAAAGAATTACCCCAAATTAGTCAACTTCTATATAGCAGCATAGTAACCTGAGGAAGAGCTCTCTGCCTCCCTTCCCTTCTTTCCTTCTTCTCTTCCTTCCTTCCTTCCTTCCTTTCTTCCCTCCTTCCCTTCTTTTTTTCCTTCTACCCTCTCTTTTCTTTTTATTCCCCCCCTCCCTACCCTCTCTCTCTGGGGCCTTGCTAGGTAGCTATTAGTAGCCCTGACTGGCCTCAAACTTCAGATCCTCTTGGCTTCTTGAATGCCTGTATTACAGTGTGGACTAACACACCTGCAAAAATTCATATTCTTATTTCATATGCTGAGCATCTTCCTTCAACTATAATATTGTGGCTTTTATGGAAAATTACACATCTCTACATTGATGCTATAACATCTTCTTATCACTAATTTCTTTTCCTTTAAAAACACCTAAGCTCACCATCTCAATTTTTTTTACTTATTTGGCTTTTGAAAAGAAAATAGAAGGATGACCAGTCAAAATTTGGTGTAGAGCCTAGTGTTGTGGTACATGCCTGTAATCCTAGTTACTTGAGAGGTTGAGATTAGGAGGATCATAGTTTCAGGTCAGTCCAGGCATCCCTGTGAGAGATGTCTACTCACTTGCTACCTGGGTGTGGTGGTTCATATTTGTCATCCCAGTTTCCTGGGAGGCTGTAGGTGGGTAGGGTGCAGTTATAGGCCAAGGTAACATCTCAGTGGTAAAAAAGGCTTGATGCATGTACACCTGCCATCCTGGCTACAATGAGAGGAAATGTGCTTGGGCAGAAAGTGAGACCCTATCACAAAAATAAGCAGTGAAAACATTAGATGGAAGTGTGGCTCAGTAGTAGAGGACCTGCCTAGCAAGTGTAAGGCCCTGATTTTTGAACCCTAATACTGAAAAGAAACACATTCATTTGAATGTTCATATTATCTCTTAGCTTACATAAATGAACATTCTCCTCATTGTTCATTTGTAGTCGAGATAAACTTAGTTCTCCTTCTGCTAAAATGACAGAAAACCTAAATCTTCATCTTCAATTGCTATGGTTATAAAGATATGTTTTGAGGTCAAATTCTAATTTTTAAAAAGTCAAAACATACACACCTCTCTGTGGAACAAAATTTAAAATATTTGACCATGTTTGAGAATCTGTTTCATTAATTTCAAAGTTAAACGGAACACTTGAAGAAATTCATTTTATCACCAACAACTCTCTGATGCTGAAAACGTTGTACTTTTCCCTAGCAAATGAAAAGTAGATTAACCCCAGATTTCCTAATTTCGGACTATAATACAGCTATGAAAAAAATTCTACTCTACCATGAGTACCACTATTACTTCTTCTTCTCCCTCTTCTTCCCTGGGCACTGTCCCTGAGCTGCTTTTTACTTGAGGCTAGCACTTTACCACTCAAGCTACAGCACCACTTCCAGCTTTTTCTGTTTATGCGATATGAGGAATCGAACCCAGGGCTTCATGCATGCTAGGCAAGCACTCTACCACTTAGCCACATTCCCGGCCGAGTTCTCCATCATTTTCTTGAAGAAATTGTACCTTTTTTTTGTCATTGCTACACTTTGACCTTGATGATTTTCTGATGATTTTCTGGAGCTCTAGGTTAGTCTTTTCATCAAAAGTAGTTTTTTGCTTGAATTATTATTGTGGGCCTATATTAGAAAATTACTTTCTTTTCTTTTCTTTTTTTTTTTTTTTTTTGGGTCCAGTTGTGGGGCTGGAACTCTGGGCCTGGGCGCTGTCCCTCAGCTCTTCAGCTCAATGCTAGCGCTCTACCACTTGAGCCACAGCGCCACTTCCGGCTTTTTTCTTTTTGCTTATGTGGTGCTGAGGAATCAAACCCAGGGCCTCAGGCATGCAAGGTAAGTGCTCTACCACTGAGCCACCTTCCCAGCCCCGAAAATTACTTTCTTGAAGTGTGGCTTAGAGGTGGAATACCTCCTTAGAAAGCACAGAGTTCTGAGTTCAAACACATACTATTTAAAAAGAAGAAATTAATGTTCAACTCTGAAAGTCATCAAAAGTTTATATATCATATGTATAATCATACATATTATCTAGAATAATTAAAACATGTTCTTTTGAGTGTTTGAATGTGTCTACTTTCAAGGTCATTGACAACGTTTCCATATTTAAACCAAAGCAGAAAAATCTAGGTTAAATCAGCTTACTGTTCGTGTGTGTGTGTGTGTGTGTGTGTGTGTGTGTGTGTGTGTGTGTGTGTGTATGCTACCTAGGGCTTGAACTCAGGGCCTGGGTGCTGTTGCTGAGCTTTTGTGCTCAAGGCTAGCATCTTACTACTTGAGCCACAGCTCTACTTCTGGCTTTTTTGGTGTTTGTTTGGAGACGAATCTCATGGTCTTTCTTGCCCTGGCTGGTGTCAGACCTCAACCCTCAGATTTCAGCCTTCTGAACAGCTAGGATTACAGATGTGAGCCACCAGCACTTGGCTTCACATGTGTTCTTGGCTCTTATATTTTACTTATATAACTTTGGAGATGCATAATAATTTGGACTCCATGTCACCTCACTTCCTCCAAGTATACATGGATGAAAAGATGCATTTAAATACTGAGCACTAAGGGTGACACCTAGTAGGTGCTCAATAAGCTAATTAAGTACCTAATTATTCTTGATTAGTCACTGTATTCTTCACATTCTAGTACTTCATCTCTTTTCCCTCTTTCCATTTTTCAATTGTTTCTCATTTATTTGAACTTCAGCTAAGAGTTCTTTCCTCCCCCATTTGTCATCTTCAGTTGCTCGTTGTTGCCACGCAACTATAAAACATGCTATCTTTAGTCCCAGGGAAGACTTTAAATCTTCTATTTTTTCCCCCAAGTATTCCCTTACTGAATACACATATAATGGGGTTGGGGAAATAGAAAATGAGTATGTTTTCATTAGTAAATTTATCTTATGATTCATTTGCTAGCTGAATGCTTTCTTATAAACAAGGTAATACTGTTTTTGGCAGACATATATGGTTATATTAATTCTAGAATTTTTTTTGTTGGTTTGGGGCCTGATCTCCTGCTAGGTGGTATGCAAATGACAGAGGACCAGAACAGGAACCCCTTTAGTCTGGGGTTAGGTGTTGGGCTTTCCAGATTGCTTCTCCATGGATGTTCCCTTCTTATAATGCTTAGCCTTTCTTAAGGCAATTCTCTGCCTGGAACTTTGTAGTTCCTCATCTCTTGGAACTTGAGTGTAGAAAGAGTCCTGGTGGGAACTATATATTATAACTAAGATGACCACCACCTACCTAGTCCTTTTACTTGAGAGTGGTTTCAGCATCAAGTATCTTACTCTGAGTGTACTATCTGTTCTTGGTTGTCAGCATGCCCAGTACATTTGGTTGTGTAAGTGAGATATTACAGTAAATATGAACTTGATGTAGGCTTTCAGGAAAACTTCCAATTTCTAGGTAAAGAAAAATAGGAGTTAGAAATGAAAGGACACTGGAATAATATAGAAGCCAATCTTTCTACCTTATGCCAAAACTTTTGCCCTCTTCTTTTGACATTTTATTGGACCTAGCTCTTAAGCATTTTTAGCGGGGCATGGTGGCACACATCTGTAATCCTCAGTATTAGGGAGGCTGAGGCAGGAGAACTAAGAATTCAGTTGGCAATCTAAGACTTTGTTCTCCCCCTCAAAAAAAGCATTCTTCTCTTTGCTGATTTTTTAGTTTTACATCCTCCTGTATTCCCACATATGTTCCCAGATAGTTATAATGTGCCTATCAGATACCTTATGATGACTCATGTCTCTTTCCTTTCTTGATCAAACTATGAACTCTTTGTTCACACAACACACTGTAAAATTATTTGACTTTCACCTGATTGGGAGGCTTAATATATTTAGATTTTTCCTAGTTTTTTTTTCCCTTCTAATATTGAATTCAGAGCCTCTCACTTGCTCAGCTAGCACTCTACTGCTTGAGCCATGCCCCTAGCTCAGTTTTTGCTGTGATTGTGTGATTGTGTGTGTGTGTGTGTGTGTGTGTGTGTGTGTGTGTGTGTATTAGTACTGGAGCTTCAACTCAGGGCCTGGGTGTAATCTTTAGCTTTTTCACTCAAGGCTGGTACTGTACCACTTGAACCACATGAACCACAGCTCCAGTTCTGGCTTTTTTCTTCTGGTGGTTATTTGGAGATAATAGTCATAATAGTCTCATGGACTTTTTGCCCTGGCTGGCCTCAAACTTTGATCTTGGTCTTCATTTCTGGAGTAGCTAGGATTGCAGCCTTAAACTACTCACTTTTTTTTTTTTTTTGAGACTGTATAATCCAGGTTGGTCTTGAATTCTAAACTGTCTTGCCTCAGCCTCCTGAGTAGTACTGGTATTACAAGTACATCTTACCATCTAGCCCTGTTCTCTTTTTAGACCAAATAATACAATCTGGTGCTATATAAATCATAACCACAAAGACAAATTTGAGCCCTGAGACTCAAAGAATTATTCGGATAAGCCAGACATGTTTACATTATTTTTTACGTTACAGAAGTATAAAATACAAAAAAAAATTAAAGTCATCTTAGAGAATCTTTAGAACCTTCCTTCCTCCTCAGTGCATCTGCTCATTTTAGGGAAACATGGATTTTTTCAGGGCTGAATTTATGTGAGGAATGAGGGAATATGAAAAGCTGGACATGATGACTCATGGATGTCAGACCTGAGCCACTGAGCACATGGTAGCTCTCTCTACTTCAACCAGTGGTAAAAACATAAGAAAATAAGTTCAGGAGTGGGCACAGTGGATTGCACCTGTAATCCCAGCTTTGAGGGAAACATAGGTAGGAGAACTGAAGTCCCAAGGCCAGCCCTGGGCAAAAACTCAAAACCCTACCAGAGAAAGCATAGGAGACTTAAAGGTGGGTGAGATTAATGTGAAATTCCAAATATCCTGGAGCACATTCCCTTCCTTAGCTGGAGATAGCAATTTAGTAGTCAGTATGCCATTGGAGAGAGCAAATGGACTGAGAATGTGGATAAAGAAAAGTGGTGGTGAACATTTTTCCTGGAGAGTGGCAGTTAGCAAAGGTTGGGGTTGGGATGAATGGGAATAAGGAACTAAAAACAGAGGCAAAATTCAAGAAGAATGACAAGATCAACACAAACGTATTTAGAATTCAAGCTAGAGGAAGACTGAAAAGAGTTAATGGTATGTGGTGGTTAAGCAGTAAGCACAACTTCGGTGGAGTGTGAGAGCAAAGTCTGGTCACCTGTCTAAGAGCCAGGAAGGGAGTTAATGCAGCCAACAATTCAAAACTGTTTTGCTTTCTTGTGAAAATGCAACCAGAGGGAAAAGCCAGATGAGGAACCTGAAGATAACATGGTAATGACCATCTAAGACAACGAGTGGGAGGAAGAAATGTGAATAGGTGACTTAAAAAATAGAGATCCTTAAGCCAGGCGCTGGTGGCTGACACCTGTAATCCTAGCTACTCAGGAGGCTAGACTTGAGAATGGCGGTTTAAAGCCAGCCCAGGCAGGAAATCCAGGAGACTCATCTCCAATTAACCACCAGAAAACCAGAAGGGACGTTGTGGCTCAAAGTGGTACAGCACCAGCCTCGAGCAAAACAACAAAAACGCAGGGATAGAAAACTTGAGTTCAAGCCCCACGACAGACATTATAAACAAAAGCTGGAGCTGAGGGCATCCTTTCTTCCCTGCCCTAAGTAAGGCCTGGAGGAGGCCGAAGTAGGTTGACTTTCGCCCACTGCCCCGTCGTCACAGGGACACCAGGCTTGGGGCTGAACGAATTTTGGAAAGACTGAGAAGGGCCAAGACGGGTGGATCCTGGGACATCCCGAAGCTTTCACGGACACCGAGGCTCTTTCACACGCGGAGTCTCCGGGCGAGCTTTCCTTCTCAACGGATCCGTGGCCTGGGAGGGAAGGCTCCAGTGTGCTCCGAGGCAGGTGCGTGGTCCTCCCGGGGGAGGAGGGGGCCCCAGCCCGACGCCGCCCGGCGGAAGCGCCGCTGCCATTGGCCCGGCGGCGGCGGCTTTTACCTGCGCGGAACCCCCGGGGCCCCAAGCGCAAAGTCCACGGCCCTGGGGCCCAGGAGTCGGGCGGCTGGTAGCGCGTGTGAGCCGCGCCCTCGGCCAGGGAAGATGCCCCTGGGGCTGCGGGGAAAGAAGAAGGCCAAGTCCAGGGAGAATGCCCCGCTGGTGGAAGGCGAGAAGGCGGCGGGCGCCAGCGGGCAGAGCCTCCCGGGGCCCCCGGTCCCCGCACGCAAGCTGGTCTTCCACGCGCAGCTGGCGCACGGCAGCCCCACGGGCCGCGTGGAGAACTTCGCCAGCATCCAGGAGCTCTACGCCAAGATCGCTGGCGTGTTCGACATCTCGCCCGCCGAGGTAAGGCCAGGTGCCCGGCCTCCTCCCGCCGCGTCGGCGCCCGCGGGCCCTGGCTGCTGGGGCCCCGCGTTCGCGCAGCCCCGGGGCGCACGCAGGGTGGAGTCCATCCGGGAGGTGTTCCGGGGAGGGAAGAGGGGTAGGCAAGAGCAAAGTCAGCCGTGCTCGCGGATCTGGTCTGTGGGGGGACTTTGGGGGACGTGATGACTTCTCCCTGTTAAGGTCCCAGATTCAGACCTTCCAGGTGTGGGTGAGCACCTGCGCACAGTCCAGAGCTGGTGGGGCGGATTCACGTTGTCCACCCTACCTGGACTTTACTCCAGACTCTCCATTTCCTCGGCAGGCGTTTAAATATGTCAAATAGATAATGTATAATCTATTCATTTCTATATATGCTTCTGCACATTTCTATGTATATGTGTATGTATATGTATGTATATGTGTATATGTATATGTATGTATAGATAGTTGTGTTGGTTCTGGGACTCGAACTCAGGGCGTGGGTACTGTTCTTTAGCTTTTTCTAATCAAGTCTGGTGCTGTGCCACTTGAGCCACACCTCCAGTTCCGGCTTTTTGCTAGTTAACAGGGGATAAGAGTCAGACTTGTCTGCTTAGGCTAGCTTCAAACTGCAATCCTCAGATCTCAGCCTCTAGAATAACTAGGATTAAAGACACGAGTTCTCACAGCCTGACTCAAGGGAAAACAAATACTTGAAGTGCCAACCTATGACGTCTAGATTAAGGGGGGAAATGGAAATGGCTTCCAGGTGCTACCAGAAGGTGCCTCCCTTTGCCCCTGGTCAGACATTTTCAATAGAACTGGAAACTCTTTGGGATTATTTCCAAGAAGTTTAAACAGCTGGGTTCTTATTCCAAGGGGATTTATCTCTGGGAATCATACCTAGCTACTTGAGAGTAGTTATCACAGTTTTCATGAGAAAGGTCATCATATTTTCAAAAAGGGACTGAGGAATTTAGTTATGCGTATGCCTGGAACTGGAGTTTGATACAGGTGTGACCTTAAAAGCTGAAGTTTATGAGGACTTTTGTGGCTATTTTATATTTACTCAAGAGATCTTAACTTTAAATACACATGTAAGAGGTTAGCTCAAGAAAGTAGTTTGTGTGCTGGGAAGGTGGCTCAGTTGGTAGAGTGCTTGAAGGCCATGGGTTTAATTCCTCAGCACCACAGAAGCAGAAAAAGCCAGAAGTGGCTGTGTTTGTTCACGCTTTTTAGGAAAAGCACAGGAATTTATTGTGCTGGATTCCCAGGCATGCAGAGTGGACTTTTGAGTGGCAAAAAATGGCATTGGGGATCAATCTGTTCTTTAGTGTTTTGTTATGTTTTGTTTTTAAATTCATTGTTTATCGGATCTGTTCAAGTGAAATTAAGGTCAAGGCAAAATTCCAAGAAGAGACAAAAGAGAGCTCAAAGTGTAACTCTTTGTTCTTTCTGTGCTTCAGGATCTAAGGGGCAAGTTGTAAATCCATTCTGTGAATTATTTATATTAGCTCAAGATCGTTATAACTGTATTTTAGGTTTCAATTAAAAAAACACTTTTGTGTGTGTGTGCTGGTCCTGGGGCTTGAACTCAGGGCCTGGTAACTGTCATTCGAGCTTTTTCACTCAAGACTAGCATAGCATTCTCCCACTTGAGCCTCAGATCCACATCGTGTTTTTTTTTTTATGGTTGATTGTAGATAAGAGTCTTCTGGACTTGCCTGCCAAAGCAGGCTTTGGACCATGATCCTCAGATCTCAAACTCCTGAGTACCTGAAATTACAGGCAAGAGCCACTCTGCCACTTAAAAAGCACTTTTGAAGGAATAATTATCATTGATCTTCTCTAGGTGAGGTAAATGAGTGGTTAAAGTGATAAACTTGAATGTGGAGCTGGGACCTACAATTTACATAGTAGACAGATCTTGAGCACGTTTAACTTTCTCAGTTTCAGCCCCTTGTTATGCAGGGACAAGGGTATCTACTTCAAAGGGTATTATAAAGACAGAGTTTATACATACAAACCTAACAGATTAGATAGCGGATTATCTGTACTTTACAAATTGCAATTGAGAATATTGATTTGTATGAGTTAATCTAGGGACTGAGTTGCAGAGATTGTGCCTGTACCAAGGTTGTAAGAAAAAATCAGGGCTGATATCTATTTGTTTGTTTATTTACTTATTTATTTAGTGCTGGTCATGTGACTTAAACTCAAGACCAGGCACTGTCTTCAAGCTTTTTTTCTAACACCTGAGTCTCAGCTCTACTTTTGGCTTTTTGATGATTAATTTGGAGATAAGTGTCTTTCAGACTTTTATGCCCAAGCTGACTTCAGAGATCCTCAAATTTCAGACTCCTGAATAGCTCTGATTACTGACTGGTGTGAGTCTCTGACTCCCTGCTCAGGGATGACATTTAAACTTAGATCTTCAGATATCTAAGCTTGTGAGCTTGATAGAAGACTTAAGAACTTTGATTGGCTCTCAGGTCACCAGGGACTCCAGTTTTAGCTCATTATTAAAAACTACATTAACAGTTTCCCTCATCATTATGGCATTAATTTGAGCTCAAGGTATGATTTTATTAGGTCACTGAATCCTCAGTAGCTATTATTATTATTATTATTATTTTGTTGGTCATGGGGTTTGAATTCTGGGCCTGGGTGCTGTCCCTGAGCTCTTCAGCTCAAGGCAAGTGCTCTACCATTTAAACCACAGCCCCACTTCCAGTTTTCTGGTGGTTTATTGGAGATAAGAGTCTCACAGACTTTTCTGCCCCACTGGCTTTGAACTGTGATCCTCAGATCTCAGCCTCCTGAGTAGCTAGGATTACAGGTGTGAGCCACTGGCACCCAACTGCAACTATTGTTGTTGTTATTGTTATTGTTATTATTGTACCATTTCTGGGGCTTGAACTCAAGGCCTCAGTGCTGGCCCTATGTTTGCTCAAGGCTGGTACTCTATCATTTGAGACATAACTCTATTTCTGGCTTTTTGCTAGTTAATTGGAGGTAAGCTCTCAGGATTCCTTGCCTGGCCTGGCTTCAAATTCAGTCCTCAGATCTCAGCTTCCTGAGTAGCTAGGATTATAGCCATGAACCACTGGCACTTGGCCCAAGTTTTATTTATTATTAATATCTCTGCTCCACAGAGAGAAAACTGTTTTGGACTCCAATTTTTTTTTCTTCCAAATTACATATAGCAAATGGCACAGCCTGGATTTAAGCCCAGTTTTTCTCCCTGGACTCCAAATTCCATGGAGCTATTGTTTTCAAGCTTTTTCAGAGTGACTTAGTAATAGTTTGGCAGTCATATTCAATGTTTTCAGTTTCCAGTACACTGACTTGCAAAATAAGATTCCAAGATAGTGAAATAAAAGTGTTTTAGTGTGCATTATTAGAGTTTGCAAACAAACCCTTATAGCCCTGATATATGTATATTTGCTGCTTGTTAATATAATATTACTTCGAGTTTTCCATCTGGATTAGGAAGAGTTAACTAAGTACATGCAGGATAAAGTATTGGCCATCATTGTGTAGTATAACTATCTCAGTAGTTAGTTTTGAAGCAGAAGTTATTTATTTTTGTTTTGTTTTTTTTTTTTTTTGGGTCCGGTCGTGGGGCCTGAACTCTGGGCCTGGGCACTGTCCCTCAGCTCTTCAGCTCAAGGCTAGCACTCTACCACTTGAGCCACAGCGCCACTTCCGGCTTTTTTTTTTTTATGTGGTGCTGAGGAATCGAACCCAGGGCCTCGAGCATGCAAGGCAAGTGCTCTACCACTGAGCCACCTTCCCAGCCCCAGAAGTTATTTATTAACATCAAATGCACACCAGGAAGCCAGGCATAGTGATGCATATCTATACCTAACACTCAGAAGTCTGAGGCAAGATGATGATGAGTTTGCTAACCAGGCTACATAGTGAGACCCTTCCTCAGAAAAACAAAACAAAACCCCCAAAAATTCATTGTAGAGAATTCCATTCTTTATCTCATTCTTTATACAAGGGGGATAATGAGGAAATTAGTTGTTTTATTTCCTTCCCCCTGCTCCCCCAGGGCTTGAACTCAGGGTTCTACCACTTAAGCCACACACCACTATCTACCTTTTCTGAGTAGTTTATTGGAGCAGAGTCTCACAGACTTTCTTGCCTGGCTTCAAACTGAGATCCTTAGATATCAACCTCTTGAGTAGCTAGGATTATAGGTCTGAGCTACCAGTGCCTGGCTATGAAATCTTTCTTGAGATCCAGTGTGTACAAAACAAAACAAAAAATTCCCCATTTAAGATGATTGAGCAGATTTCTCAGACATCTTTCTTCTCTTCCAGCTAGATGTTTGTTAGGACAAAAATAGCATTATGTAAAGAGCTTTACACCCTTTATTGAGGACAAAGGAAAACATTTGACAGATTCAAGCAAACTTACTGGGGTCTATAACTCCCAGCTGTGCCAGATAATGTAATCTCTC
Organism: Dipodomys merriami; assembly: GCF_024711535.1. Classification (NCBI taxonomy): domain Eukaryota; kingdom Metazoa; phylum Chordata; class Mammalia; order Rodentia; family Heteromyidae; genus Dipodomys; species Dipodomys merriami. Next base: position 8,123,263 of record NW_027206290.1, read on the forward strand.
AGGTGAAGGCACTCCATCCTCTCCAGAATTCTGTGTTATAGTGGGGCTGAATGAGGATCTGAGAAGTTAGCAGTTTACCCAGAATCTCCACACTCATTTGTGACACAGGATTTGGTTTGGGGTTTCTTGACTCCAGTCTGACTCCAATCTCCCAGCTGGGAGATTCTTAGTAACTGCATTCAAATTCCAAATATCAAACTGGGTAAAATTCTTTTTAATCAAAATAGGTCCCCTCCCCCAATTCAACCACAAAAATATTGAATGTGAAACTGACAGTTGTGGATCGCAAGAATTCCCTGAAGGAAATGCTGATGAAGCGAGTGAATCATGGAGGATTTGGTACAAGTGCTGGTTGCCTGCAGTCTATTGTGATCATTACATTGAAACAGATGGTCAATTATGCAAAAAACTCTTATAGCTGATGTCTTTTTTTTTTTTTTTTTACAAAGCTACCAATTGAGCAATTTAGTAAAAAAGAAAATAATCTCATCTAAAACAGTTATAAACACAGAGACACTTTTTCAAAACGTTTAATATCACCTTCTAAAATATTCAGGTTACATAAGAATTGAGTCATTGTTTATGACTATAGTTCTTGAGCTCTTGAGCATTGCTAAGAATTTTGTTTCTGAGTGCTCCTAGCTACTCAAGGAGGCTGAGATCTGAGGATCCTGGTTTGAAGCCAGCTAAGGCAGAAAAGTCAGTAAGACTCCTTATCTCTATTTTAATACCAAAAAATATTGCTGGACATGGGGTTGTGGCTCAAGTGGTATAGCTCCAGCCTTAACTATAAGAGCCAAGTAAGAGTTCAAGTCCCATATGGGAACACACACAGACATGCAGACACACAGACATACAGACACACATACAGACTTATACACACACAGACACACAGATACACAGACACACAGACACACAGACATACACACACACATGAATTTTGTTGAAGAGGCTTTTTGAATATTTACTGTAATAGTTAGGCAAGTTGTTTGCACCATGACATGCTTTTGTTGTTGTTGTTGTTGGTCCTGGGTTCTGAACTCTGGGCCTGGGCACTGTCCCTCAGCTCTTTAGCTCAAGGCCAGCACCTTACCACTTGAGCCACAGTACCACTTCTGGCTTTTTTTTTGCTTATGTGGTGCTGAGGAATTGAACCCAGGGCCTCATGCATGGGAGGCAAACACTCTACCACTGAGCCAATTTTCCAGCCCATGACATGCTTTCTTTTTTTTTTTTTTTTTTTTTTGGGTCCAGTCGTGGGGCCCGAACTCTGGGCCTGGGCGCTGTCCCTCAGCTCTTCAGCTCAAGGCTAACGCTCTACCACTTGAGCCACAGCACCACTTCCGGCTTTTTTCTTTTTTGCTTATGTGGTGCTGAGGAATCGAACTCAGGGCCTCATGCATGCACGGCAAGTGCTTTACCACTGAGCCACCTTCCCAGCCCTATGACATGCTCTCTTAACTTAAATATTTATCATAAGGAAGTATTGGGAAAAAAAAATAATGAATTAAATCAGTTTTTTATTAAGAAGGTTGACATGTGCCGAAATTGGAAACTCAGTTTTTTTGTAAAGTTCAGAAATTATTTCTTTTGATTTGATTATGCAAGGTAAATATTCTTTACTTGAAATGCTTTGGGACTAGAAGTGTTTTGGATTGTAGATTTTTTTTTCTGATTCTGTAATAATTAACTGTCTTGCAGGTGAAACTCAAATGTGAACCTAACATGAATTCCTGCTCATGACTTATACAAAATACTTGGTGCACACCTGCATTTGTCAGCAACCCATCACATGAGGTCAGGTGTGGAATTTCCCACTTGTGGCATCATTTCAGCACTCCAACATTGCAGATATTGGAACGTTTTAGATTAGGGATATTCAATCTGTATCAGTTTGTGCTAATATGAGATACTTTGTGCTTCCTACTCCCATTTCTTCTTTATAGCAAAACTCCTCAAAGTTGCTTTCTTTAGTGAGATGCAGTTTGTTTCTCATTCTATACTCTAAACCCTTCAGGACTTCCTACCTCATTTGGAACAGAAACCAAATTCCTTTGCTGAGCTACAGGCCTTGGTATTTCTCCAATATCCTATTTCTTCTGTGCCAGCCTGTCTGGCTCCTGGCTATTCCTTGACTGCAGGAGGCTGAGGGCTTTTGCACTGGTCTTTGCCAGACCCTTCTTCTATAGAATGTTCCTCTTTAAATTTGTTCCATCCAAGCCGGGCGCTGGTGGCTCATGCCTGTAATCCTAGCTACTCAGGAGGCTGAGATCTGAGGATCGCGGTTCAAAGCCAGCCCGGGCAGGAAAGACCGTGAGACTCCTATCTCCAATAAACCACCAGAAAACCGAAAGTGGTGCGGTAGCTCAAGTGATAGAGCACTCGCCTTGAGCTGGAGAGCTGAGGGACAACACTCAGGCCCAGAGTTCAAGCCCCACGACCGACAAAAAAAAATAAAAAAAAAAATAAAAAATAAATAAATAAATTTGTTCCATCCAATGAGCTCTTCTGGTGAGGCTGGCACACATCATCCCAGTTAGTACAGCACCATTATTGCATTCCCTTCTTTCTATCACATGCTAATCTGCAATGCAAATTATTGATTTTCTTGTCTGCCCTCTCCTTCTAGAATATAAACCCATAAAGAATATTTGTCTTTTTGATTTATGTACTGATCTAAGCCTAAGGGCCTAGAGTTGCACCCTAGAACATTCCTGGAGTGCAAAAAATACTAGGAGAACAAAAGAGTCAACACAATTTTAGTAGTTAAAATCCTGTATCTTTAATATAAAGCTTTACTACTGTTCACAATAATGATATCTGATGTACATATTAACATTTTTCATATTATGGGGGAAAGAGACTTGCCTTGATTGGAGACGTTAGGAACATCACTCATATCTTTGTGTGTTTGTGTGTGTGTGTGTGTGTGTGTGTGTGTATGTGTGTGTGTGTTTACCATCTTGGAGCTTGAACTCAAGGCCTGGGTTCTGTCACTGTGCTTGTTTTTTCTCAAGGTTACTGCTCTACCACTTTGAGCTACAGTACCATGTCTGGCTTTTTGGAAATAAGAGTCTTATGGACTTGCTTGCCTGGGTTGCTTTGAACCCCAACCCTCAGATCTCAGCCTCCTGAGTAGCTAGGATTACGAGTGTGAGCCACTGATACCTGGCTATCACTCAGACCTTTAAGAATTTAAAAAAAGGGCTGGGCACTGGAAAACCGGAAGTGGCTCTGTGGCTCAAGTGGTAGAACGCTCACCTTGAGCTGAAGAGCTGAGGGACAGCACCCAAGCCTAGAGTTCAAGCCTCACTACTGACAAAAAAAAAAAAAAAAATTAAAAAAGTATGTATTTAAAGTGTACAACACAATGTTTTCTCTATGTGGAGTGAGATGGTAATTACAGTTAATTACCATATCCAGCTTAGACGTTAGGAAGTTTGAGGATCTGTTTGCAAGCAGTCACTTCCTGAAGAGTCTTGGCATATGGGCTGCTGCTGAAGTTGCTTCCCTTTCAGCTTCTGGCACCAGCACAGAGCTCCTATGGAAATCAATATTGTATATTTATGTGGCTCTGCTGAAGAGCATTTTACATTCTTCAGACTTCACCATTTCCCAGCAAAGCTGGTAACTGGAAAATGGAACTGTTGTCTTCCTAGTTCATAAATGGGAACTTCAGAAAGAAGAGAGGAAAATGAAGTTCACTGATTTGCTTGTAACTCTCTCTCCTATTCAACAAGTAACTTCCCCCATCCCCTGCAAATAAGGGAATTGGAAATTTGATGTGACTGTTACAACTGAGCACTGAGGAAAATGAAATAAGCCTAACAGAATGGAGCAGAAAAAGTATGAGAGAGACAAAAACAGCCTTGACACCTGGGAGCTGGCTGGACACTCCAAGGGAGGCCTTGATGTTCTCTTGCTGCGTTAAACAAGTCCACAGAACATGGACCTCAGGAAAACCCTTCTGTGCCTGTGTTCAACTTGTACCTTATCGATGGAGTTATTAAGTTGCTTGGTTATAGAACAGGCCCTGCTTCCTGCCAGCACCCTGTCTAGAGCAAACCCATGCTTGCTAGTGCTTACCTTCAAACCACCAAACTAAGCCAAAGTTCATCCTTATACATCTTTCTTTTTATTAGGGGATGGTGGTCCTGGGGATTGAACCCATGCCATTGTATATGACAAGCATGCTTCTATTCCAAGAAACATCCTAAGTCCCTCATTCTAGTACCTTCTTACCGAGACTCCAGATTCTGCTTGGAATCCATTGTCCCTGTAAAGTTCTATGTGTAGTTTCTTTTTCTTTTCCTTTTTTTTTTTTTTTTTTGTCAGTCGTGGGGCTTGAACTCTGGGCCTGGGCGCTGTCCCTCAGCTCTTCAGCTCAAGGCGAGCGCTCTACCACTTGAGCTACAGCGCCACTTCCGGTTTTCTGGTGGTTTATTGGAGATAGGAGTCTCATGGTCTCTCCTGCCTGGGCTGGCTTTGAACGGCAATCCTCAGATCTCAGCCTCCTGAGTAGCTAGGATTACAGGCATGAGCCACCAGCACCCGGCTTATGTGTAGTTTCTTAAAAGGAACAAGAAACCTGGAGTGGTAGATTCTGGTAGTCTTGGCTGGGGAAAGTAGTTACTTAATTACTAAACGAACTTCACAATTTAGGTGGGGGGGGAGGGAGGAAGGGGGAAGAGGGAATGTAGTTGTGGAGGTGGAAGGGAAGGGATGGTAGAGGAAAAACAAAGGAGGAGGCAACAATGCTTGATAAGAAATGTACTCATTACCTTGCTCATGTGATTGTAACCCCTCTGTACAGTATTTTCACAATAAAGACTTATTAAAAAAAAGAATTACTAAAATGCAGCCAGGTGCAGGTGGCTCAGGCCTGTAATTCTAGCTACTTAGGAGGCTGAGATTTGAGGAGTACAGTTCAAAGCTAGTCCAGGCAGGAAAGTCCAAGAGGCTGTCATCTCCAACAAACTATTCAGAAAAAGCTGGAAGTGGCACTGTGGCTCAAATGGTAGAGTGCTATACTTGAGCACAAAGAGGCTCAGGGGCAGTGGTAGACCCTGAGTTCAAGCCTCAGGACTGGGAATCAATCATTCTATCAATCAATCAATCAATGTAGATGACTAATATGAGAGGAAGCTGACAATGTAGATGCTAGTGTGTTCATAGATGCCTCCGAAGATGTATGAATTTCATTCTGCAGACAATGAAAATAACCCAGATATTATTTCTCAGAAGAGGGAATGAATGATGTATCAGTCATGTTATGTAAACTAGAACATAATCAACAATTCATGTTCTATGTTTTCTGTATAATGTTTGGCTTAAACTGAATATAGTGGAATTGCACAGTACCACCTGAGAAGTTATAAATATATTATGGTTATTATACCTCTGCACATAAGATTTATTTATTTACTTACTTATTTTGCTAGTCCTGGGACTTGAACATAGGGTCTGGGCACAGTCCCTGAGCTTTTATTTTGTTGGCTGTGGGGCTTGAACTCAGCCTGGGTGTTGTCCCTGAATTCTTTTGCTCAAGGCTAGCACTCTACCACTTTGAGCCACGGTTCCACTTCCAGTTTTCTGACAGTTAATTGGAGATAAGAGTCTCCCAGATTTTCCTGACTTTGGCTGGCTATAAACCATGATCCTTAGATCTCAGCCTCCTGAATAGCTAGGATTGATTATAGGTGAGTCCTCAGTGCCTTGTCAGTGTTTCTCACTTGAGTCACAGCTCCACTTTTGGCTTTTTGGGTGATTAATTGGAGATATGAGTTTCATGGACTTTTCTACCCAGGCTGGCTTCAAACCAGGGCCCACAGATCTCATCTCCTGAGTAGGTAGGATTACAGGTGTGAGCCACTGGTGCCTGGCTGTCAGCTTCATTTTTATATAAAAACAAAAACAAGGGAAACATGACTCATTTTGAAGAGTATGAGGAGAATCTAACCAGCTACCTTTTAGATTTCATTGTCTTTAGGAAGGTAAGAAATGGACAAGACTGTTTCTCTCCTGAAAGAACTGTTGGAACAACCCTAGAGTAATGTTTACACCCTTAGGACGCCTCTTTAAATCCCTATTATTATTGACTGGCTCATCACTTCCCCTCACCTGCAGCACTTTTCTAATTCACATCACTCAATTCTCTAGCAAACCCTGGAGTAGAGGCTTTAGCAGATTACAAGAGATGGTGATTCTCAGGTCCCCTTGGGCAGTTTGTATGTTTGCTTCTGTGTTTCTATTTGGGCTGTTATAACAAGTTTTCCTAGACTGAGTAGTGAATAAGCCATAGAAATTTATTTCTCACAGTCCTGGACACTAGGAAGTCCTAGGCAGGAGGGCTGGAAGGTAGCGTGAGGGTCCCCTTGTTGGTTCATAGATGACTGTGTTCTCACATGGCAGAAGGGAAAGGGAGCTCTCTAGAGCTTCTTCTATAAGGCACAACTTCCATTTATAAGGACGTCATTTTTATGACCTAATCACCTCCCAGAGATCTCTCTGCCAAATACCATCACCATGGGGTTAGGGTTTCAGCACATGGATTTTTTTTGGGGGGAGAACACAAACATTCAGTCCGTAGAGCTATGTATCAGTATTATTAGCATACGTAAGGTTGCTTAGGATAGCTTATGCAGTGACAGTCAGGTCCCCTGGACAACTATAACATGGTTCATCCTGTCTTGGTTAAAGCAGAATCTGCATGCTGGGGAACTAAGGGCTCTTCATCTCAGTCCTCTTCTCTCTGCTGATGCTTCTACTCCTGATGGATGCTACCCTCGCTCATCCTCTTGACTTGCTCCTCCAAGGCCCTTATTGCCCCCCCATCCCCCTGTGTGTTTGTCTAAGTCTTGGATTTGAACTCTTTATCTGATTCTTTTGCCCATTGGCTGATGATCTACAACCTGAGCCACACCTCCAACCCTTCTGAGTGGATTTTTGCCTCTCTAATACTGTGCTCTAATTTATCTCAAGTCTCTAAGAAAGAATCTCAGCGACAAAGGTGAAAAAATAAAACAAGAAGCAAAATTGCATAAAACTTCTTGTTACCTTTTCTTGGAGTTCATTTCAATTGAGCCTTTGTGATCCTCTCTTAAGAATATCCTACTTTGGTTCCACTGTGTGAATGTCTAGAGTCTTATTTAGTTTATCATGTCCAAGATTTCTGTACCTTTTGTCTTGTATCTGTTTTGGGGGAGGGAAAAGTGGAGCACAGAAATTGTGGAACAAAGGGTGAACAAATGCACCAGTGATTCTCACTAGATACTATGTTGAAAATGAACTATACAATGTGTGGGGGAGGTGGGTCAGGAGGGAAAAACTGGGAGAAAATGGCGTGGGGGGGGGGAGATTGACACTGTTCAAAAAGAAATGTACTCATTACCTGGCTTATCTAACTGCAACCCCTCTGTGCATCACCTTTACAATAACAATAAAATAAAATAAAAATTTAAAAGTGAGAGTCTCTTTTATGCGAAGGTGCAGTACTGGTGGGAAAGGACCTTCAGGCCTGGGGCTGAGGAGTTCAGCTCTGGTCCAGTTTGCAGGGGCTGTGATAGGTATTCTAAAACTTCTTGAATGACATAAAGTTAAACCACAGAAATTCCATGGCCTGGCTGATCCATGAACCTATACATAGTTCTCTATGGCTTTCCTGAATTGTTGTTCCCTTTATCTGTAAATCCTTTGTCTGCTCTTTTCCTACTTACTTGTGTGGATATTGCAGGACCCAAGGGTCAGTAGCCTTCTCTCTGCCTTGGGACTTGGTTTCCATGCCTCTCCTTTTTGGTTCTGCAATGCTTGTCAGACTGAATGGTTATTAATTTATTGTCTTTTTTTGCGACAAGATTGACAGCTGCTCTGGGTAGGAACCAGGAGTTTATATGCAGTAAAGCTTTTAATTTTAATTTTTAACTTTTTATTATGGAAATTTTATGTGCAAAACCATAAGAATACTGTAGTATCATTGACTACAGCTTCAACTGCTTTCAACATTTTCTATTTCATCTTCCACTGAAGAAGTTTTTATGCTTAAATATCCCACAAGCAGGAAAAATATATAAACCAAATGTACCATTTAATGGATAACATTCTTGTGGGTCTCTCTGTATGTGTCTGTGTGCTGGAACTGGGATTAGAACTCAAGGCCTTGTCCTATTGCGTGGCTTTTTCTGCTTATGACTGGGTCTTTATCACTTGAGTCATATCTTCACTTCTAACTTTTTGCTAGTTAATTTTAGAGTTAATTAAGAGTCTCAGATTTGTCTGCTTGGGTTTATCAGATGTGTCTGCTTGGGCTGGTTTCAAACTTAGTTTCTCAAATCTGGGTAGTTAGGAATTTAAGTGTAAACCATACTGATGTGCAGCCTAGGATCCAGTTTTTAAAAAGGAGGTACATGTATTACATTTCCTAAAAATTATTTTGATTACTGACTTTGTGCTAGCCAATGGTCCAGATCTCATAAAATACATGTGAGCAAAATGGACAAACCTCCCACCAGCAGGGAACTTCTCTGTCAGGAAGCATGAATCAGTAGAGCTTAGTGATTAGAAATGCTATTTGTTACTGTCTTTTATTCTGTCCTTCCTTGGTAAAGTAGGGTGGATGACAACATTCATTATAAAGATTATTGGGAGGGGAGCATGATCGTTAGATTAGTACCTGGCACATAGTAGGTACTTATGAAGTCTTGGTGATAACTCTAGACCCAAAAGTGTCTTATTGTATTTTAACTTTTTTTTTTTTTTTTTTTTTTTTGCCAGTTATGGGGCCTGAACTCTGGGCCTGGGTGCTGTCCCTCAGCTCTTCAGCTCAAGGCTAGTGCTCTACCACTTGATCCACAGCTCCACTTCTGGCTTTTTCTGCTTATGTGGTGCTGAGGAATCGAACCCAGGGCCTCATGCATGCAAGGCAAGCGCTCTACCACTGAGCCACCTTCCCAGCCCTGTATTTTAACTTTTTAACTTGTTTGCTACTAAATAAACCACCTATGTCTTAATCTTTTTAACTTTTGTGAACAGCTTTATTGACATATGATTCACGTATCATACAATTTACTGTTTTTTGTTTTGCCAGTCCTAGGGCTGGAACTCAAGGCCTGGGTACTGTCCCTGAGCTTCATTTGCTCAAGACTAGCACTCTACTACTTGAGCCACAGAGCTACTTCCGGCATTTTCTGTTTATGTGGTACTGAGGATCGAACCTAGGGCTTCATGAATGCTAGGCAAGCACTCTACCACTGGGACACATTTCCAGCCCCATAGAATTTACCTTTTGAAGTGTACAGTCCAGTGGCTTTTGGTGTGGTTACAGGATTGTAAACATCACCACAGTCAATTTTAGAGCATTTTCATCATCCATGGGGAAACCCCTCCCCCCCTCCCCCCCCACTATAACCAGCCTCTTTACATCTGTCCTGTCTTTCCCACAATCTTCCTGCAATCTGAGGCTCAGCTAGTCATTTATCTACTTTTTGTCTGTCTGGGCCTCCCATGTCACTTTTAGGTACTTTTCTGAAGGAATCTAGTCATCTGAGTGCTGACTATGAGTCTAGCATTCTGATGTGAGCTGAAATAGGAAGGTGGAAACGACATGCCCCTTTCTCCAGGTGAGTTTGATTCAAAGGCAAGCAACTTGGCAAACTGGTGCAAACTTTTCTAAAATGTGTCTCAAGGCACTGGTCTCTTGAAATGTTACAGAAAAATACCTTCAGTTGTTGAGTAACTTTGAAAAATAAATCATAAATATAATAGCAATGAAGGCTCTGAGAAGTCCTTTAAATGTAAAAAAAAAAAAAAAAAAAGAAACTAAGAATCTTGATCAAATGCACAAGGATTCCTAGTGACAATAAAGACTCCAGATGCCCTTAATATGTAAAAAAAAAAGTAAAACCAGGAATCTTGGTGTTTATCATTTCCTACACTCATTTGACTATGAAACTCTCATTTTAACCCCTGTATAACACTCCTTGGACTAGTCTTCCAATAAATATACTTTAAAAAGATATAGTTTTAAATGCTATTCATCCATTGTTTTATTCTTTGATAAAATGGTTCTTTATGACAAATACTAATATTCTAGTTAGTTAAGGCTTACTTTTTTTTTTTTATCATTCTGAAGAACTCTAACAGGTAGTTCCTTTTCCTTTCTTCCTTCTTTCCTCTCTTCCTTCCTCTCTTTCTCCCTTTCTTTACTGTCCTTTCCTTTTTTCAGGACCTTGTGTTTGCCAGGTAGGCACACTGCCACTTGTGCCATACCCCCAGCCCAGTTTCCATTTTATGCTTGTCCTTGGCTGATCTTTTGGCTCTTCTGTTCACTTCACTGGCCAATTTTAGCTAAGTATTTTATTTATTATATTTTAGTTTCTTCATATATAATATGGAACAAGTAGACTAGACAAGTATTTCTGAAAGAAGTTTAATCACAGAATTGCCTGGTTGCCTTTTAAAGAACCAAAATTTCTGGGCTTTACCCATTTATATTTGGGTTAGAGACTGAAGACTTTAAAAAGTTTCCCTGACTGCCATAGGAACTAGATAAAATGAAGTTCCAAGGTCCTTCTCAGCCTTAATGCTCCTCTATAGCTTATGCATTCAACTAAAATGCTCCACTGTCATCTTTATGTTGATAGTATTGATGGATTTATGAAGGTTATAAATCATGCTTTGCAAGTGAATAGACCATTGGAATTCTTGAGATGACAGAGACCCTGAAGAATTTAAACTGACAGTAAGAGAGAGATAACTTCTTTCTTGTTAGGGAAGTTTGGGATGGAGGGCTTCATATTGAAGTCTTGATCCTGCTTGGGGCCAGGGATCAAGTGATAAGGCATCTGCCTTTCAACTCTGAGGCCCTGAGTTCAAACCCTAGTACTGTTAACAAACAAATTAGCAATTACCCTTCGAACTGAAGTGCTAATATATCTTTCCATCTTTTGGAGGTTTTGAATTCTAAGAAAAAAATTTTCTTTGTTAGTTTTGGGGCTTGAACTTGGGACCTGGGTATTGTCCCTGAGCTCCTTTTGCTCAAGGCTAGCACTCTACTGCTTTGTGCCACAGCACCCCTTCCAGTTTTCTGGTGGTTAATTGGAGATAAAACTCTATGGTCTTTCCTGCTGGGGCTGCCTTTGAACAGCGATCCTCAAATCTCAGCCTCCTGAAAAGCTAGGATTATAGTGTGTACTACCTGTGCCCGGGGAAGAAATATTTTTGGAAAATAGAATCCCGTGCATACAATTCAGGAAGACATAGTAATATAAACTTGAAGATGTTTTAGAATCCAAGGCGTATTTTCTGCTTTTTTGATATTGGATGCAATGCTTGGGAATATGGCATGGTGTTACCACAGAAACAACCAACCACCATGTTGGTTTTTTTTGTTTTTGTTTTTGGTCAGTTGTAGGCTTGAACTCTGGGCCTGAAAGCTGTCAAGGCTAGTGCTCTACCACTTGAGCCACAGTGCCACTTCCAATTTTCTGGTGGTTTCTTGGAGATAAGAGTCCCACGGACTTTTCCTGCCTAGACTGGCTTTGAACTGCAATTCTCAGATCTCAGCCTCCTGAGTAGCTAGGATTACAGACATGAATGAGTTCCTGGTGCTCAGCACCACACAAGCTCTTTAATAGTTGCTTCAAAGCTTTTTGGATATAGTTAGGAGATCTGTAACCAGTTTCCTAAAGTCAACACCTAATCTAACTTGTCTCATCTTTGAGTTCCTGTTAGTATTTATTGCAATCTGCCTAACAGATCTTCTTCTATCTGGTGGTTCTCAGCTGGGGTATCTGTAATCTCTGGCCAGGGACCTCTAAAGAAAATGATCTGGCTGATTCTAGTTAATTTACTTAGTGCATCAGAAATCATGTTCTAGAAAACAGAAACCTACAGGGGAGCTACACAGAAATGACATTATTTTAATCAAAAAACAATGTATGTACAAGATAAAATTTACATAGTGTGGATCTCATAAAACCACAGTCCCCTCATCCTTTTCTCCAGAAGCATCAGCTGTGGCCTGTCCTTGACTGTCCTTCCTGAAAATTCCCTTATGATTTTCTATGTCTGTGTGTCAATGTGTTATATTATTTTTTAACCCAGTTAGGAGCATAATGTTCAACTGTTCTGTGCATGTTGGCAATGGCAGAAGAATGGATCAAGAAAAAAGACACGGTCTGGAAATGGTAGTTGCTGGTAGCCTTGTAGTACTCTGAGGGCCAGCAGAGTGTTCTTGGTGCTACTGTATCTTTAATGGTGATGAGGCAAATTTTAATAATTTCTGAGAAGTCTTTGTATCTCTGGAGAGGGTTTCTTGTACCACTATGTTTGCTTCCCTGTGTCTCCTGAGGAAAACCCCCATTAACTGGGGGTATACTGATCATTCAAAGAGAAGTGACTGGTTAGCAAATACTTTGGCAACATGTTTCCTGAAAGAGTCCAAATGAAGAAGAAGCCAGGAAGGTGGATGGCTTGATCACTACTCTACATTCACATAGAAGAAGCAGGCATTCATTACCAGTCTTAGAAACTCTAGTTGTGCTGTTTGAGTTGTGGCCAGGGTCTGAGGTTAGGGAGTTGAGGCTTGGATATGAGTGAAAGGCAGGAAGGAACTTTAGATCTTGTCAGTAATGGAATGTTTGTTTTTAAAAACACCTCTGACCCTCTGTTAGTGGCTTTACGGAGTTAAGAACTCAAGCGTTCAGAAAGCATGTTTGCTGTGCATGAAAATCTCCCTGGAGATAAATCAAAGCACAGGGAGAGAGTCTGTTCCAACTTTTTTGTTTGGTTGTTTCATGGCTAACATCCAGGATCTACAGCTCAGTCTATAAAAGTCACAGGTTCCTCAATTACAGTGTTAAACGTGGCCTCGAGGGCTATACAATAGCAAAGTGGGGGAATGGCTACTCTGTTTCCACCCTTACCATGCTGGGCACACCATGTTATTGCAGTAGCAGTTGTGAGTGGTGTCCATAAAATGTCCTTTGCCATCCAGGGCCAGAACCTTAATTCAGCCTCCTGTAGCTTTTCTCATATTGGATAGCTGCCTAACAATAATGCTCATGACCCTCCCTTGTCACTTTTCCTGTGCCTTCTGTGTTCTTGTACTCCCTTCCTAGCTATTTCTCTCACTCTGTAAAAGTGAGGGGGGAAAAGGAAGTGCATCTTTTTTTTATTTTTATTTTTGTCGGTCCTGGGGCTTGCACTCTGGGCCTGGGCGCTGTCCCTGGGCTCTTCAGCTCAAGGCTAGCGCTCTACCATTTTGAGCCACAGCATCACTTCCAGTTTTCTGGTGGTTTATTGGAGATGAGTCTCATGGACTTTCCTGCCCGGGCTGGCTTTGAACTGCGATTCTCAGATCTCAGCCTCCTGAGTAGCTAGGATTACAGGCGTGAGCCACTGGCGCTCGGCTGATTTGTAACCTTTATACTCCTGATTTCTCCCTAATACCAACTAGACACCACATTTACTACACTGAAATAAAAATTTAAATATTACCCATGTATACATATTATTTAAAACATAATATATTAATTTACCTTAGTATTAGAAACAGATATGAGTTTCAATATATAAATATTTAAACTACCTGCTTGTAGTGAAAAATTTTAGATTAAAAATAGTAAAAATAGGATAACATTCAATTGAATCAGCATTATTGTCTCTTTTACTTTTCTTTACTTATTTATTTATTTTGTTGCTTATGGTGCTTGAACTCAAGAGCCTGGGCACTGTCCCTGAGCTCTTTATTGCTCGAGGCTAATGCTCTACCCCTTTTAGCCACAGCTCTACTTCCAGCTTTCTGTTGGTTAATTGGAGGTAAGAGTATCACAGACTTTCATGCCCAGGTTGGAACTGCGATCCTCAGATATCAGCCTCCTGACAAGTTAGGATGACAAGTTTGAGCTACCACTGCCCAGCTCTTTTCGTTATATGTGGCCTCTTTTGTTTTCAGTACTGGGGTTGAACTCAGGACCTCACACTGGCTAGGCAGGCACTTTACTACTGAGGCATGCCTCCAGCACTTTTACTTTACAGGGATAGATACTATTTGTAAATATTTATAGAAACATTTTAACATAGCAACAAAAATAGGGCCAGATAGATATAGTGTTTTATGTTAAAAATTCAAGATTCAGTATACTCACAAATTGACATATTGAATTGAGACCTCTTTGTACAACTATTTAAAGATAATAAAATAAATGTTCTCTCATATATGGAAGCTAGAGCTAAAATAAAACTGGATATGATAACTTATACAGGACTCTATACATTTACACACAGACTAAAGAAGGATACTCCTTATTTTATTTTATTTTATTTTTTGTGAACACACTGTACAGAGGGATTACAATTACATGGGCAAGAAGGATACTCTTGTTGTTGTTGTTTCTTTAAAAAAAATATTCTTGGGGGCACAAGAGGGAAATGGAGGGAAGAAGGGTGAACTAATAATGCACTTGTGGTATTCAATATACAGTGTATGGAAAATGAACTATGCAACTTGTGGCAAGGGGAAATGGGGAAAGTGAATGAAGGGATGACATTGTCCAAGAATTGTACTCATTACCTGACATGGAATTGTAACCCCCCTCCCGAAGATTCCTTAATAATAATAATAAAATTATATTTTAAAAAGTTAAAAAATCAAATAAAATAAACAGCATTTGGTGTTGTCAGTCACAAATGTCATCAACTCAAGTTTCTCAAATGATGAGTAACCCTTGATAAGTTTCTTCCTAAAACAGATGCAGTCTTTCCTTTATTTTCATGGTAATTGCAGCCCATAAAAATTTAGAACAAATAATACTTTACCCTAGCTGTGTGCAGGTGGCTCACACCCATAATCCTAGCTATTCTGGAGACTGAGACTTGAGGATCATGGGTCAAAACCCCAGGCAGGAAAGTCCCTGAGACTCTTATCTCCAATAAAACTATCACCACCGCCCCCCCCCCCCATCTCCAACAAAAGCAACAAGAAGAAAACAAAAGAAAAACATGAGAAAGAAAGCTGGAAGTGGAGTTGTGACTAAGCTGTAGAGCACTGGCCTTGAGCAAAAGAAGCTCAGGGACAGTGCCCAGCCCCTGACTTCAAGCCCAAGGGCCAGCAAGAAAATAAATGACCTATATCACAGAATTAGGATTTAGGCTTAAATAATGTTCCCTGTCTTCCCAGCAGCAGTGTGTGGTAGAACATTTGAAAATCATGTGGACTGCAGGATGGTTGTTCCCTGGGCCTGGCTTTCACACATTGTAATTTGTTCAATATCTCTGACTTCCTCTCTCTTTTCCCCTAATGTGACACCCACAGAAACCCTCACAACAGTTCCATCTGTTTCCTTAGAGGTTAGCATTGCCCCAACACAGCTGCCTTAACAACCACACCTCTCTACTCTAGATGAAGTAACTGCTCTACCTGATGAAGACAGGAGAGAGAGAGAGAGAGACCTCTTATTGGTTTTCCTTTAATTTTTATGATCGATTTTACAGGACGCTGTTTTTTCAGTGCTAAAATTAAACACAGTGCCTTGTGCATGCTAGACAAGCCCTCTACCGCTGAGATACATCTTAGCTCTTGTAGGCTTGTCATATGTAGGATAGAGCGTGGGGTTAAATTTCTGGTGTTTTAAGCTTGTGTCACATTTCAAAGTGTTCCCTGTTCCTGTAACTTTGGGCAGGTTTGCAGGGAGATTCAGTGTCTGGGGACACAGGGTGGATGACAGAACCACACAGGGAATAAGGTCACAGGGGAAGGGTCACACAGGGCAGAGTGGCATATTCTGGGTTTGATTCTGGAGGTGCCATCTTCTGGCTTCATTTCTTTCACTGTTAAATGTACAAATAATATATTCCTTCTAGGACTGTTATAAAAATATTAAATGAAACAGCATACTAGGTGTCTGGGGCAGTGGTTCAACAAATATGGTCTTTGTTTTCTTTTGGTCAGTCGTGGGGCCTGAACTCTGGGCCTGGGAGCTGTCCCTCAGCTCTTCAGCTCAAGGTTAGTGTTCTACCATTTAAGCCACAGAGCCACTTCTGGTTTTTTCTGCTTACGTGGTGCTGAGGAATCGAACCAGGGCCTTATGCATGCAAGGCAAGCACTCTACCACTGAGCCATCTTCCCAGCTCCTAAATACTAGTCTTGTACACACAAATGGACACATTAAATTGAAACCCTTTGTAAAACCATTTGAAGGTAATTAAAAAATAAGAGATCCTGGATAATGCTTATTTTTGTAAGTTTTCCTTATAATTAAAAAATTCTAGGCTGGGAGTGTAGCTTAATGGTAGAGTGCTTGCCTAGCTTGTATGAAGCCCTGAGTTTGATTCCCTAATACCACATACACAAAAAGAGGTGGAAGTGGCACTGTGGCGCAAGTGGTAGAGTGTTAGCCTTGAGCAAAAGAAGCCCAGGGACAGTGCCCACGTCCTGGTTCGAGCCCCAGGACTGGCAAAAAAAAAAAATTCTAGACCAGTACAATTTTTAAAAAAATGTCAGTCCTGGAGCTTAAACATAGGGCCTGGCACTGTCCCTGAGATTCTTTTTCTCAAGGCTAGCCACAGAGCCACTTCTGACTAATATAATTTTTATTATTACATAGTATTCCTAAATTCAGAAACTAAAGAAGACAGATTTAACATAAAAACTACATTTATACCCACTGTCCTCCGATTAAACTACCTTGGTGTGCAGTTCTCTGTTACAGTAACTAATCTGGGTTCTTCTGGTGATGGCTTCAACAAAATTTAGTATAAACAAGAACCTCAGTTTAAACTTGAGAAATAGCTATCGGTTTTGTGCATTTGTCCATGTTTAGTTTTATTATTATTTTTTGGGTCTGGTTGTGGGGCCTGAACTCTGGGCCTGGGCGCTGTCCCTCAGCTCTTCAGCTCAAGCACTCTAGCCCTTGAGCCACAGTGGTACTTCTGGCTTTTTTCTTATGTGGTGCTGAGGAATCGAACCCAGGGCCTCATGCATTGCAAGGCAAGCGCTCTACCACTGAGCCACCTTCCCAGCCCTGTCCATGTTTATTCTCTTAAGCCCCACATAACTCTTTAAAAACATTATTGTTATTATAAAGGCAGTCTACAGAGGGGGTTCCAATTACACGAGTCAGGTAAAGAGTACATTTCTTTTTGGACAGTGTCACTATTCTCTTGCGCTCTCCCGTTTTCTCCTCCCATTCTATCCAAGTAAGTTGTATAGTTCATTTTCAACTTAGTGTCTAGTGAGTACCGCTGCTGCATTTGTTCACGCTTTGTTCCTCCATTCCAAAATTATTCTTTAGTAATATATCAGTTTTCATTATATTTCTAGGCATAGAGAACTTTTGACAGACTTTGTCTCAGCATTTGCTGGGTGTGATGGTACATGCTTCTAATCCCAGCTATTTGGAAGGTGGAGACCATAGGACTGTGTTGTTGTTGTTGGTCATGGGGCCTGAACTCTGGGCCTGGGCACTGTCCCTGAGCTCTTCAGCTCAAGGCTAGTGCTCTACTACATTGAGCCATAGTGCCACTTCCTGTTTTCTGGTGGTTAATTGGAAATGAGTCTCACAGACTTTCCTGCCTGGGCTGGCTTTGAACCACAGTCTTCACATCTCAGCCTCCTGAGTAGCTAGGGATTACAGGCTTGAGCCATTGGTACCTGACAGGACTGTGTTTGATGTCAGTCTCAGCAAAGCTAATAGTGTGTATCTATTTTATATGCCTTTTTTTTTTTTTTAAACTAGGGCTGAGAACCGAACCCAGGGCCTTGGGCACGCCAGGCGGGCGCCCTTCCGCTGGGCTAAACCCCCAGCCTGTGTGTCTATTTTAGAAACAGATGGGCAGGCTGGGTGCCCATGACTCATGCCTACAGTCTTAGCTACTCACTCAGGTGGCTGAGATCTGAGGATTGTTTGAAAATAGTCTGGGCAGGAAAATCCATGAGACACTTATCTCCAATTAACCAGCAAAAGCTGGAAGTAAGGCTGTGGTTAGAATACCAGCCTTGAGTGAAAAAGCTAAGGGACAATGCTCAGACCTCACTTTAAGCCCAGTACTATCAAATAACAACAACAACAACAACAACGACAAAAACCAAAAAATATATAAAAGGGCAGAGAGCATAGCTCAAGTGATGTAGCACTGGTTCAACTTCTCACATTGCAAAACCAAAACCAAAACCAAAACCAATGCCCCCCCCCAAATAATCAACTAAGCAAACATATGGAACACAAAAATTTGTTTTAGCATATCATTCTAGTATTTAACTTTCTCTCCCCCCAGTGAACATTTGAGCATCTCTTCTCACAGTCACAAAGTCTCTAGAATCTTGGCAATTGTGCTGAAGGCATTGGACACTCATATTTTTTCCCATAAAGTTCGAGATTTGGGAAACTGGGGGAAGTTACTTCAGTGCCTTTCTCAACATCCTAATCACAGGATTTGTTTTTATCTTGTATAAATGCAAGCATGCCTGTTTGGGCCACCTTATTAGGAAGTGACGCATAAATAGATGAACACATAATTTATATTCCAACATAAGCATAGACACTTCAGAGAATGGAAGGGGTGTGGTATTTATAATCATTCTGTCAAGATGTAAGTTGGGATTTAAAGTTCTCCTCATTTATCACCAAGTTCTCTTGTAAAAGTGAAAGGAAGAAAGAGATGGGATGAGGATGTGTGTGATACACTGACCAGTGAAGGACAGCAGGCCTCTCTCTAAGCCTGTTTTTGGGCAATCAGGAGGTTTCACATCATAGGGATTTGTGGATGATGGTGTGTGGGGAGAGTGTGTGCTCATAAAAATAGAAGCAGGTAGTGAGGGCACAGTGTCACTACCAAGCCTAGCGCCAGGGGACTGGAACTGTTTGTCCTGGTTCTGGCTTGGTGGGTGACACATTCCTGTGAGTTGTGGATGGAACTCTGCAGTACCTTGCCAGCCTCTTTGGGAAGCTTTCTGCCCTGGGCTTGGCTCTCTTCCCCCCTCTTCTAAGTGCTCTGCCAACCCCAATAGAGGACTCTCATGGCTAGAGGAGCAAGCAGAGGGCAGGAAGGAGCTGCTTGGTGAGGACGAGGAGGAGGGAGCTAATAAGAAACAATACCCAGTTGAGGAGAGAGCCTTTCGTTTAGGCCTGGGTCTGTGACAGAATTATAGTTCTGGCAACTTGTTTTCACCTTTTCCCATGCTTGACTCCCATGGCTTTTATCCCCAGGGTAAGAGAGGTGTCAATATGGAGCAAACTCAAGCCTAGAAGAATTATCACACACAGCTCCGAGTAAGGATTTGTGTGTTTAGTCCATCAGCATTTCTTTTTGTATTTTAAAATTATATTTTTATTATCTTTAGTTGTACAAATGGGTTACATTCAACATGTCAGTTTATGAGTACTATGCATCTTGATCAATGTCATCCCTTTCATCATTTTCCCCATCCTCCCAACCCTACCCATGTTTTCAATTCCACCAGCATTTTCTTTTCTTTTGTTACTGGCCCTGGCTTGGATTCAGGGCTTAGGTGCTATCCCTGATCTTTTTTGCTCAAGGCTAATGTTCTACCACTTGAGCCACAGGTCTCCATGTGGCTTGTGGTAGTTAATTGGAGATGAGTCTCTTGGGCACCTGCCTAGGGTTGGCTTCAAACCTCCATCCTCAGATCTCAGCCTCCTGGGTAGCTAGGATTACAAGTATGAGCCACCAGTGTCCAGCTAGAGCCTTACAAAGTGCTCATCTTTCTGTCAGAATTTCTGTGCTACAGAAGAATAAGAAGTAGGCCATCTGCCTGCATCACTCTATCTTGAACTCCTCAATGGCTCACCTTGCCTGCATTCCTGTTTTCCAAGACTCTTTTTATTTTATTTTTTGTCAGTCATGGCACTTGAACTCTGGGCCTGGGCTCTGTCCCTCAGCTCTTCAGTTTAAGGGGAGCATTTTACCACTGAGCCACAGCGCTACTTCTGGTTTTCTGGTGGTTTATTGGAGATAAGAGTCTCATGGACTTTTCTGCCCAGGCTGGCTTTGAACCACCATCCTTAGATCTCAGTCTCCTGAGTAGTTAGGATTACAGGTGTGAGCCATCGGTGTCTGGTATGACTCATGTTTTTAACCATCACATGCTCTTTTTTTTAATTTTTTAATTTTTTGGCTCCAGTCGTGGGGCTTGAACTCTGGGCCTGCGCGCTGTCCCTCAGCTCTTCAGCTCCAGGCTAGTGCTCTACCACTTGAGCCACAGCACCACTTCCGGCTTTTTTCTTTTTGTTTATGTGGTGCTGAGGAATCGAACCCAGGGCCTCATGCATGCAAGGCAAGCGCTCTACCACTGAGCCACTTCCCAGCCCGGCCATCACATGCTCTTTAGACAAGACATTCTAAGTTTTGTGCATCAGCCAATGGCATTGATTGTTTACAAACTGCTTGTAAATCTGGCAAGCTTAGTCCACAAATCTCTTTACTAATAATGATAATCTATAATATTTATAATGTTTCATAAACTATTCTCCTGTTCCAGTGGATAAATGTCTGCCCTTCCAGTCTCTCCTTGTATGTTTAGGCTTTCTCCTACTGTTAGTGTCAGATAGGAAGAGGCTTTAAAGAAGATAAGTGGTTCAGAAAGCTGGAAAATTTGACACAGCATCTGACAAGGCAGGAGAGCAATGATTTATGATGTTTTTTAAATTGCCAGCTAACCTTGTAGTATTATTGGCTAGCAAATCTCAGATGTCTAACTCTGAATGCCCAAATATTAAGGAAGAGGATGATATATGGAGCCAAAAACATCTGATTTATCTTGTTAGTTAGTGGCTGGGGCATGCGCACCAAGCAAGACTAAAACCTTTTCTTCTTCATCTTCGTCATCGTGCTGCCGCCTCCTCCTCCTCTTCCTCCTCCTCCGTCTCCTCCGTCTTCTTCGTCTTCTTCCTCTTCTTCATCTTCTTCCTTCTCCTCCTCCTTTTCCTCCTCCTCCTCGTGCCAGTACTGGGGTTTGAACTCAGGGCCTGAGTCCTGCCCCTTAGCTTTTTCACTCAAGGCTGATACTCTACCACTTGAACCATAAGTTCCATTTCCAGCTTCTTGCTCATTAGTTGAAATAAGAATCTTATAGACTTTTCTGCCCAGACTGGCTTTGAACCAAGATCCACAGATCTCAGCCTCCTGAGAAACTATGCAATGTTGACGTTCAGGGACACATAGTTGGTCCCCCCCCCCGCCCCTGAAAAAGTTCTTTTGGTTATTCTGGGAAGTTTGACCATATCTTTCCTTTTAGTGGGGATAGAATTCTTTTGTCATATTATTTTAGTCATTCAAAACACTGGGGAAAAAAAGTAGTTGTACCAGAGAAGAAAGGAGTACAAAGAATGATTCACCTTTTATTTAAGGCTTACCAGTGCTGACCTAGGGTGACCAATTTAGAAGTGAATCATTTATAGAAAGTTCTACCCAGTTCGACCAAGGCTTTGTACAATATCCGCATGAAAGTCTAAATAGAGCATATAGTATCATATTTCCAAATATCTGTTGTGATGCCAATTTTAGATCTTTTTCAAGCTGTGAATCTTGTAGGTGACTATGACTATTGGCAAGGTAGAGGCAAGGCTCTACATGAATGTGTAAAATGATGTGTATTTTAAAACCCATCTCAGGGATTTAGTACATGTATCATAGTGGAAATTAAGAAGCATGAGGTTTTAAATGATTGTTTATAGTACAAAGAAATGTGTGTAACTAGTCAGTTTTAAAATTATTTATTAGAAAGATACATATGTATATATATATATATGTATATATATATATTTGTTTTGGTTGGTCATGGATCTTGAACTCAGGGCATGGGTACTGTCCTTGATCTCTTTTGCACATGGCTAGCACTCTATCACATTGAGCCACAGCACCACTTCTGGTCTTTGAGTGTTTAATTGGAGATAAGAGTCTCATGGGGAATTTTCTGTCTGGGCTGCCTTTGAACTTGATCCTCATATCAAAGCCTCCTGAATAGCTAGGATTACAGATGTGAGCCACCAGTGTCCAATGGGGAATATCTATCTATCTATCTATCTATCTATCTATCTATCTATCTATCTATCTAATCTGCATATATGTGACTATCCGTTGATCCTTAACATTTATTCAGCTTAAAGAATAGTGCATTATTGCTATTGTGAGATTTGTATAATCATCAAATATGTTTGGCTTTTAGCGTCCACCTATAAATAGCTCCTTTTTGCCACCTTTCTCAGTCCTTTTAGAAAGTGGGTGATTTATGAAATAAACATACTTTTTGTTGCTCCATACAGAGTATAAAACTGCATTGTCTCCTTCTTGTGGGAGTTCTAAATTCAAAACTGAGTTCATTTGTTAAAATTTAAAAATTATCTTTAAGAAGTTGTAAAGTAGTTTCAATTCAGGTGTCAATTTATGAGTATAGTGCATTTTCATCAATGTCACTTTGATGTAGTTACATTAAAGCGATAGTATCATGAATTAGAAATAACCTCAGAGTCTAAATTCTGGTTATGTTCATGTCATTAACTCTGTGACCTTAGCCAAATCACATAATGGGGTCTGAGCTGATTTTCTCATCTGCACAGGGTGCAGTAATACTTTATTTACATTTAAGCCCAACTCACATGATCTGGTGAGTCGTTAGGCAGTGATTAGTAATGTAGATGGCCATATGCAGATGGTAGATGTCAGAGAAGCATTGTAGGGAAAAGATTGGAGTCAGTCAACTAGAGCAGGACTCCTAGTTAGCCTGAGTAAGTGTTACTTATCCACACACACCATTTTTTTCTTGCTAAGCCATTGTTTTCTGAGCTGTAAAAAATAGGCAGGGCTGAGGATATAGCTCAGGGGTAGAGTATTGGCTAGCATGCTTAAGACCCTGGACTCAATCCTCACCACAAAGAAAGAAAGGAAGAAAGGAAGAAAGGAAAGTAAGGTACATAGGTTGATATCTCTTCTTCTAAATCCTTAGAAGTGTGTGTTGGATTCCAGTGGGTTTTGTTTCTTTAAATTTTGGAGTATGTACATATGCATCATGAAGTGTGTAGAGCCTAGGACCCAAGTCTTAGCAAGAAATGGATTTCTGTTTTATGTTTACCATGTACACATAACCACAAGACAATTGTATATAATATCCTTAAATAATTTTGTTCAGGAAACAAGCTTGCACGTTATGGAATATTCCACTTGTGCCATTATGGTGATAAACAATGTTTTGGAGCTTTTAGAACATTTTAAATCCAAGTTTTCAGATTATTGTGGTTCAACCAATAGCGGTAGCTTTTACCTGAAATTGTCGTAAGGATTAAATGAGGTAATGTGCAAAGTAGCTGGAGCACAGGGTCAACCTTCCTTCTGATTTTCTTGATATTTTTGCACACCTTCATCCCTCATCTTCGCTTTCCCAGTACGTTAGTGGATGTGGGAGCCACATCCAAACCCTACAACCCAGATCAATGTACAGTGACATCCCTCTATGAACAGAGTGGAAAAATAGTTGTGAGTTACAAAAACTTCTCGATCCAATGTATTTACCAAATATTCTGGGGGAGATTGTATAGCATAAGATGTTCTGAGGGTTATGTCTTTTTGTTTTTGGTACTAGAGCTTGAACTCATGGCCCTTAGCTTTTTCTTTTCTTTTTTTTTTGGTCCGGTCATGGGGCCTGAACTCTGGGCCTGGGCGCTGTCCCTCAGCTCTTCAGCTCAAGGCTAGCGCTCTACTACTTGAGCCACAGTGCCACTTCCAGCTTTTTTCTTTTTTGCTTATGTGGTGCTGAGTAATCGAACCCAGGGCCTCAGGCATGCAAGGCAAGTGCTCTACCACTGAGCCACCTTCCCAACCCGCCCTTAGCTTTTTCTAGCAAGGTGGTCTCTCTACCACTTGAGCGGTAGCTCCACTTCTAGCTTTTTTCTGGTTCATTGAAGATAAGAGTCTCATGGAATTTTCCTATCTGGAGTGGCTTTGAACTGAGATCCTTAGAGATCCTTAGATCTTAGCCTCCTGAGTAGCTAGGATTACATGTATGAATCACTGGTACTCAGTAATGTTGAGTTTTTGAAAGAATGCCCCCACTCCCATTCCAGGTTTGATTTCTGGCTTGGAGTGCTTGCAAGGAAGTGCTCTACTACGTAAGCCACACATCTAGTCTCCCTTGACCTCTTTGAAAGAGAGTCTTGGTCTTGCTGTGTAGTCTTGGCTGGCCTTGAAATTTCCTCCTGCTGTATCCTCTCAGAAGCTGGGATTATAGGCATGTACCACCATGCCCACCTTTCTTTTTGCAAGGATTTTGAGTCAGGTAATTCTATCTCTGTGTCTTGGCTTAGGCCTGGTCTCTTTTGTTTAAGCACTCAGGCCGAGGGGGTAAACTTTTTCCCTCAGTAATTATTTTGTTCTTAGATTCAGGGTGTTTTAATTCCTGCTATTTCAAGGGCAATTATCTAGATGGAAGTAAAATAAAGTTTTTTTTTTCCTTTGAGGAAAAAGTCTTTGAAACTAGGACAACAAAAACAGCCCAGATAAAACCTAGTCATTAACAACAAAAACATAATCCAAGTGGTTTTCTTATGTGTAATAACTCCTGATGAAAGTTAGGGTTAGTTAATTACTAAGTTAATTATTAAGCATATTCTTTAAAAATTTTTTCTGTGACATTGGCTGATGTTTCTATAATGCTTATTTAAGACAAAGTGTACAAAGTAAGCAAGGTTCTTGGGAAGATGGTAACAAGAGTGTAGTCCTATAAAAATGTTTAGTAGTAGTGTTACTTTACCTAAGCATACTTGCTTAATAGGTAAGTGTCCCAGTTGCTTGCATTTCAAATCACATCCACGAATGATGCAATTCTGGCTGCACAAACCCATAATTATTTTTCAGGTATTTTTTTGGGAAATGTAGAATCATTGGCCAGCTTAATTCCTTCTTAAGGAAAACATTACAGAAAAGAAAGTCAGAACTGGATTTCCTGGAGTTTTTAAGATTTCAGTGTGATCTACAGTGGCTCACACCTGTAATCCTAACCATTCAAGAGGCTGAGATCTGTGCTAGGAATATGGCTTAGTGGTAGAATTCTTGCCGAACATGCATGAAGCCCTGAGTTTTATTTCTCAGTACTACATAAACAGAAAAGGCTAGAAGTGGCACAGTGGCTCAAGTGGTAGAGTGCTAGCCTTGAGCAAAAGAAGCTCAGGGACAGTGCCCAGGCCCTAAGAAGTTCAAGCCCCAGGACTGGCAAAAAAGCTTTCTTGTTGTTGTTGTGGCTAGATATCAATCTCGATGCTATCTATTCCTTTGAAAGCCTCCTTTCCTTCTCAAGCCACATCAGAGAGTGGGAGTAGTCCTACCCTGAGTTCCAAGAAGATGAAGCTTGGTTAGGCTTATTTTTTTTTTTTTTTTTTTTTTTTTTTGGGTCCGGTCGTGGGGCCTGAACTCTGGGCCTGGGCGCTGTCTCTCAGCTCTTCAGCTCAAGGCTAGCGCTCTACCACTTGAGTTACAGCGCCACTTCCAGCTTTTTTCTTTTTTGCTTATGTGGTGCTGAGGAATCAAACCCAGGGCCTCAGGCATGCAAGGCAAGTGCTCTACCACTGAACCACCTTCCCAGCCCCTTGGTTAGGTTTAAATCACTAAATATCTCATTCCTGATCCAATTTAAGCCAGGGAAAATGCAAGAATGAGTCAGGTGGGGCTTCTGGGAAAAGAAGCTTTTGGAGTGACATGCTCCCACCCCTTCCTTTCTCTATCTTACCCAAAAAGTCTACTCTTCCTTACAACACAACTCTCAGATATCTAGACCTTCCAGGGAATCAGCAAAAAGCTGAAAGTAGAGCTGTGGCTCAAGTGGTAAAGTGGCAGCCTTGCAGAAAAAACTCAGGGATAAAGCTCAGGCCTTGAGTTCAAGCTCCACAATCAGCGCGCGCGCGCGCGCACTCACACACACACATTCTCTCTCTCTCTTTCTCTCTCTCTCTCACACACACACACACATGAATATCTGTGAGGATATATTTGAATTTGAACTTGTAGGCCTTTATGACACACTGAGAGATAAATTCGTTGATAGCTGTGTGTTATTACTGAGTGCTGGGTACATATTCTTTTTTTTTTTTTTTTTGTCGGTCGTGGAGCCTGAACTCTGGGCCTGAGCGCTGACCCTCAGCTCTTCAGCTCAAGGCTAGCGCTCTACCACTTGAGCCACAGCTCCACTTCTGGCTTTTTTTCTTTTTGCTTATGTGGTGCTGAGGAATCGAACCCAGGGCCTCATGCATGCAAGGCAAGCGCTCTACCACTGAGCCACCTTCCCAGCCCTGGGTACATATTCTTAAGGGAAGAACTGATCTCACATCCTAGAACTTTGGTTCCCCTCTGCCCTGCTGCAGAGGCCTTTAGTCCCCCTCTCAGGAGCCATCACATATCCACGTTTCCATTGTCACTCTCCAAGGACGGTTCTTCCTGCCTTGCCTGCCAGTGTCTGCTGTCTGGAACAGAGTGTTAGTCTGCAGGGGAGGAAGCATGATGGGAGGAGAGCTCTACCTGCAGGAAATGTAGGGTTTGCTTTGCACGGTAGCGGGTGATTAGAAAGGAAAGAAAGGGAGGAAGCAGCTTGGTAGCTGGAGGCTCAGATTGTGCCAGATTTCCATTTGGGGAGACTTTCCTCCTATTCTGTTATACAATCACCATGTTTTAATCTTTTATTTCCTATTTAACTCTGAAGTTGCTTAATGGTAGTGGTGTTTGAATATACTATGAATATGATTGAAAAAAACAAAGAGAAAACTATGTTTTTTCTTCTACTCATTGTGATTTTGAAAATGGAAGTTAGAAAAGTTGTTTTCTTTGTATATTTCTATTCCCTCTATCCATCCATAATGGACTAATTTTACAATTAGAAATAGAAGCCATTCATGGCTTAACTGTCTTTTTATTCCCTAGAAGGGATAGTTTTCTCATTAGGATATTTGCAAAAGTTACAAACAGCAAAGCTTATTATGTTTTACCAGTGCCAGGAACACGAGAATTAAATGAAGACAGATTAAAAACCGGGATGAGAAGAGGAAGGGTTGGGGCTTCCCCTGTGGGCATTCATTGCTCAGAACCCAGTGGGCTTTTCCCCTTGCTTCCTGCCTAGCTCCTTTCACATCTCTGGGGTTTGGCTTGAGCTCTTAGAACCACCCTGAGCCTTAAACTGTATTGTAAAGAAAGTTGTATTATATAAAGCTCTCTTCTAGTTCAGGCATGCTTTAACATGGCCCAGAAAACCATTTGATAAGTAGTCATCACACACTCATTTCGAGTTTCATGAGGATTTTTGGATGTTCTGGTGGAGAGATGGAGATTGAGGGCTGAAGTAGGCCTCTGGGAAGGAGGAGGGAAAGTGCTGTGATTTAGGTGTGGTCTGAATGTCTCACCAAATTCCATTGTAATTAAAGTCTTGGTCCCCAGGCTGGCACTATTGGGAGGTGAGGATGTAGTAGAAGATGTTTAGGTCATTGGGGCAGGTACTTGAAAGGGACTGTGGGATCCCAGTCTTTCTCTGACTTCTTGTTTGGTCATATAAGCTCCCCACCCCTACAAGTTCACAGCAGTGTACTGTAACCAGTTGTCCTCATTAAAAGTCAAACAAATGGAGCCATTGATGTTGGACTCTGAACCTCTGCAAAAAAGAGCCAAGTAAGCCATCTTAATCTTTGTGTCTTTGGTGCCTCAGGTATTTTGTTGAAGTAACAGCCTAGCTGATGAATATAGAAGGGCTAGCAATATCTGTGCTCAACATTGTTATGGAAAACAGAGTCAAAATTCCATTTGGCCATCTGGGTATCAAATAGGCATGTTAAGATTTTCTTCTTTGGTTTGACACGTAAGAAATTTTTTTGACAGTACTGTAGTTTGAACACAAGGCTTAGTGTTTTATGGGCAAGAGCTCTTCTGCTTGAGCCCTGCCTCCAGCCATTTTTCTCTGGTTATTTTTGAGATCGGGCTTGTTTTTTGCAAGGTTGGATCTGGGCCTATTTACATTTCCTGTTATAGCTGAATAACAAGCACACCACACCACACAGCTTTTTCTGTTGAGATAAGAGTCTCGAAAACTTTTCTGCCTGGGCTGGCCTTGAACCTTGATCCTTGTACTGTCAACTTCCCATAGAGCTGACAGGTGAGTGTCACCTGGGCCTACCTGTTGTTTGAGATGAGGTTCTTACAAAGTTTTTTCCCCCTATGTTGGCTTGGAGACACAATCTTTCTGATCACCTGATTTTTTTTTTTTAAAGGATGGGTTTGACAAATGAGGAGGATATTTCTCTGATAGAAACTGACCTAAAACATTTCTTTTCATTTTCAGATCTTATATTGTACTTTAAACACACCTAAAATTGACATGAAAAGACTCCTAGGAGGGCAATTAGGTCTTGAAGATTTCATATTTGCCCATGTGAAGGGATTAAAAAAAGAAGTGAACGTCTATAAATCTGAGGATTCACTTGGACTCACCATTACTGATAATGGTGTTGGCTATGCTTTTATCAAGGTAAGTTAAAAAAGAAAACAACATCGTGCCCTAATTGAGGATAACATTTAGGAAAATTGATCACATCAGAGTAAATTAAAAATGAACTAGATGAAATGATCCATCCCTGTAATTCCCAGACTTGAGAAGAAGAGGCAGAAGGATCACAAGTTCGAGGTTGGCCTGGGCTGTTACACAGTGAGACTATGTCCCAGCAAAAAAAAGACAAGTTTGAGGTTGGCCTGGGGTGTTACACAGTGAGACTATGTCCCAGCAAAGAAAAGACAAAAAAAAAAAAAAAAAAAAAAGAAAAGAAAAAGAAAAAGGAAGATCAGAGGAGATCTTCAGTGTGAAAGCTGGATCAGCCCAGCCTTGATGTCTAAATTGGTAATGTTTAACTTCAAGAAAATGGTCATCCAGGTAAGCTGGATCATCTCAGGAGGGTGAGATTTGAGAATCCCAGTTCAAAGCCAGCCCTGGTAGGAAAGTCGATAATCCCTTCACTTAGTCTCCAAAAAGCCTGAAATAGAGTTGTTGCTGAAGTAGTAGAAGGATAGTCTTGAGCAAAAATGATAAGGAACAGCACCCAGTCCCTGAGTTCAAGCCACAGTACTGGCATAACAGCAACAATCAAAATAAAAGAAGAACAAAAAAGAAAGGATAGGGAGAAAGAGAAGAAAGGAAAAAAGTGACCAAAAGGCATCATTTTTTCTTGACCCTTTCTTTGAATTT
Source organism: Dipodomys merriami (assembly GCF_024711535.1). Taxonomy (NCBI): domain Eukaryota; kingdom Metazoa; phylum Chordata; class Mammalia; order Rodentia; family Heteromyidae; genus Dipodomys; species Dipodomys merriami. The sequence continues at coordinate 8,152,478 of NW_027206290.1, forward strand.
CTTTCTTTAGCAAAGGAAAAGGTGGCTACAGCTCTGGCACAAGTTCACTTCTTGCTGATCTCTAGTGACTTGTTGTGATTTCTTTTAAAAAAATAATTTTTATGTATTTATTTTTGAGAGGGATTTATTTGTTTGTTTTGTCAGTCATGGGGCTTGAACTCTGGGTCTGGGCGCTGTCCCTGAGCTCTTCAGCTCAAGGCTAGCCCTCTACAACTTGAGCCAAAGCACCACTTTTGGTTTTCTGGTGGTTTATTGGAAATTAGAGTCTCACAAACTTTCCTGCCTGGGCTGACTTTAACCTAGGATCCTCAGATCTCAGTCTCCTGAGTAGCTAGGATTACAGGCGTGAGCCACTAGTGCTTAGCTTTTATTTATTTCTTAAATTTTATTTTATTCTAAAGATGCTGTACAGAGGGGTTTCAGTTACATGAGTAAGGTAATGACTACATTTCTTGTCGAACATTGTTACCACCTCCTTTGTTTTTTTTTTTCCTACTATCCCTTCCCTCCCCCATTTTGAATGTTATTATCTTTAAATAGTTGTACAAAGGAGTTGCCATTCAAGATTTATTTTGTTACTTCTAACTGCACAGATTTTTGCCAACCTATTTAATTCTTTAAAAATGTTATTTAAAATTATCTAAACAATATAGTTGTTTTATTTAGATATAAAGAGTAATATGGAGCTGCAAAGGCAAGAGAAAAATGTTTGACATGGTATAGAAATTATAACTAAAGAGAGAGAAAAGTAGACATCTCTTTAAAAGTAATTCTATTGTAGTTAGTACAGCTGCCCCTCACTGACTGTGGTGGAATTACTTCCACGTCCCGCTGCCATGCTGAAAGCTATAGATGCTCAAGTATTTAATATAAACATCATAGCATGGCCAGATAATCTATGCACTTTGTCCTGTATACTTTAAATCTTCTTCTGTAGATTACTTATAAGTGTTATGGAGATGTGAAAAATGTCCATGTATGTTCAGAAAAGATGCAACACTTCACATTTCTTTTTGGTTTGGTACCTTACTCTGCTGCCCAGGCTAAGAACTCCCTTGTTCAAGTAATCCTTAGGGCTGACTAGAGTAATAGTAACAGCTGTCTTACGTTGAATGCTTACTGTATAGTAGGCACTTTGCATGCATTTTCTCATTTAATTCTACAACTTTCTATTTTGTTGGCACTATATCTTTTCTCTTTATTTGCTTTATGTTGCAGTGTAACACATTTTGATGTACAGTTTAGTGTAGCTGCCACAGGATCCATGGAAATTTTATTTCTGTCACTCTGAAGGCTTGGCCACCAACACCTCCTGTCCCCACATGATCATCATTTGGACCTCTCCCACCATTGGCTTGTTTTTGAAGTATACATAAACACACATTATGTCCTCTGATGCTTCTGATTTATTTTAACATAATGTCCATGGGCTTGTCTGTGGTAGGTCATTTTAGGAATTTCTGTTTTACAGATGTAAAAATAGAATCAGGAAGATTCAATCACTTGCTCCAAATTATATAGCTGGATAAATTCATGATCTGAATCTAAGAAATCTGACTGCAAAGCTAGTGTTCCTAAGTGCACTGAGCTAAGACTCAGTGATGGCTTCAGGCAACACAGTGTGCTGTACACCTCTGTTTTATCTAAACCCTGATTTGCTGACACACTGTCATCACTGAAGCAATATTCCTAGGGAAGTTATCTTGACTGTAAATGGTACTCTCGTTTACCCCTAGAAATAGCAGCTATTTTTAGCTCTGCAAAAGATATGACTGTGCTTCTGGTTGAGCCTGTGAGCCAATGGAAAATGTGTGAGTTGAGAAAGTCATGTGGGCTAATCCCAGGGAAGCTCAGGACATGAGATACATGGCAGTGCCTTTTGAATGTCAGCTGAGGAGGCTTGGGAAGGTTTGCAAACGTGTGTGGAGTTTTTAGATGTTGACCTGTGATGTTTAGAGATTGTGTTTCTACATTTTAAAATATGCCCTGTTAGACATGTGCCCGCCTCAGAGAACTCATTACCAGCTGTGGGAAAACAGGGTACCTTGGTAGCAAAAGAGAAAGGGCCAATGTAGAGGTTACTTTATTCTATTTTATTTTAATTTTTGTATTGTTATTGTAAAGGTGATGTGCAGAGGGATTATAGTTCTATAAGCAGGTAATGAGTAGCTTTCTTTTTGTCACCTCCTTCCCATACACTTTCTATTTTTTCCTTAAGGTCATGTTAAAAGAGGGATTCATATTATACTGTGGTCATTGTTGATAATATTTTAGAGAATATATTGTTTATATCTATATTTAAAGTATGTTCCATATGGCAGTGAAAATACATGATTTGAAAAGAGGAGCAAGCTGTTTCTGGGTCTACCTTGCTCTACTTTTTTTTTTTGTCGGTCGTGGGTCTTGAACTCTGGGCTTGGGCACTGTCCCTCAGCTCTTCAGCTCAAGGCGGGTGCTGAGCTACAACAACACTTCCCGTTTTCTAGTGGTTTATTGGAGATAAGAGTCTCATGGACTTTCCTGCTCCGGCTGGCTTTGAACTATGATCCTCAGATCTCAGCCTCCTAAGTAGTTAGGATTACAGGCGTGAGCCACCAGCACCTGGCTGCTCTACCTCTTGATATAAGTCTGTATTTAAAAGCTTATCTAGCTTGGACCATTTTGTTTTTAGAGATGGGTATTTTCTTTTGTCTCATGTTTAGAAGAAATGCTTGATTTGAAAGCATTACATTACTGTTCTAAGAAGCAGCATAGGAGAGAGATGCTGCTGAGTTTAATTTTTTTCCTTTTTCTTTTTCTTTTTTTTGGGGGGGGGGTTGCTGGTACTGTGGATTGAACTCAGAGCCTGAGAACTGCCCCTTAGGTTTTTTGCTCAAGGCTACTGCTGGACCACTTCAGCCACAGCTCCACTTCTGGCCTTTTGTTGGCTAGAGTTAAGAATTTCACAGACTTTCATGCCTCAGCTGGCTTTGAACTGCAATTCTCACATCTCAGCCTCCTGAGTTGTTGAAATTACAAGCATGAGCCACTGGCACCTGGCCAAATTGTTTTACTACTTGAAATGATCCTATATTTAAGAAAGATTACATGTAGAAAGATTGCAGTAATAATATACAAAGCCATCATTTACCTAAATGTCCAATTGTTACCGTTTGTTACATTTGCCTTGCATTCTTAATCTCATACACATTTATGTATATATGTTATATTTATTTCATCCTTTTATTTGTGAGTATAATTAGTAGTGATATGATGTTCTCTTGCATCTAACTATAGTACAGTGGCAGAGTTCAGACAATCTAACATTGATACTTTGAAACTAACCTGTAGTCTAGATTGCAATTCTATCATTTATCTTAGCTAATAGTGTTCATACTTCCTCTTCATTACAGGTCTGATCTAGGATCCTACTTTTCATTTACTTGGCCTGTCTTTTTAATCTTATTAGATCTAGAATAAGTCAGCCTTTTCCAGGACATCTCTTGATCTGGGATTTTCTGAAGTGTCTTCATGTTGAGAGGCAGGTATGCATTCTGGGAGGGAGATACAAGGGCCATTCTCTGGCCTCTGTTTACCACATCAGAAGGGACATGACATTGACCTGTCTTGTTATTTGTGATGATAATTGTCGTCACTTGTCTAAGGAACTCTGGGCCTGTGCATTGTCCCTGAGCTCTTCAGCTCAAGGCAAGTACTCTTCCACTTGAGCTACAGCACCACTTCTGGTTTTTTGGTGGTTTATTAAAGATAAGAGTCTCAAGGATGTTCCTGCCAGAGCTGGCTTTGAACTGTGATCCTTAGATCTCAGCCTCCGGGATGAACCATCAGCACCTGGATTCTACCAGTCTTTTTTACTTGAAAGTTATTATGTTTTCTTCTTTCTTTAATATATAATTGTGGGAAGATAGTTTAAGATCATGAAAACCCTTATTTTGGGGCTGGGAAGGTAGCTCAGTAGTAGAGCACTTGCCTTGCATGCGTGAGGCCCTGGGTTCGATACCTCAGCACCACATAAGCAGAAAAATCCGGAAGTGGCGCTATGGCTCAAGTGGTAGAGCACTAGCCTTGAGCTGAAGAGCTGAGGGACAGTGCCCAGGCCCTGAGTTTAGGCTCCATGACTGGCAAAAAAAAAAAAAAAAGAAAAAGAAAACCTTTATTCCCTTATACTCCACTGAGCTGGTGATATCTACTGGTCTCTCTTGCCTGAATCAATTTTTCTTATAAGGGTTGCAAAATGATGACTTTTCTAATAGCTTCTTTTCTTTCCGTTTCTTTCTTTCTTTCTTTCTTTCTTTCTTTCTTTCTTCTTTCTTTCTTTCTTTCTTCTTTCTTTCTTTCTTTCTTTCTTTCTTTCTTTCTTTCTTTCTTTCTTTCTTTCTTTCTTCTTTCTTTCTTTCTTTCTTTCTTTCTTTCTTTCTTTCTTTCTTTCTTTCTTTCTTTCCTTCCTTCCTTCCTTCCTTCCTTCTCTTCTTCCTTTCTCTCTTTCTCTCTCTCATCTCTCTCTTTCTTTTTGGTGGTACAAAGCTTTGAACTCAAGGCCTGATATTCTACCACTTGAGCCACACACACTCATTTCGGTACCTTAACAATAAATATTCCCCAAGGCAGTGAATGAGAGTGGTCTGAGAATATTAGTTTGTTACTGTGGGCAGGGTTGAGGACAGGGTTGGAAGGCTCAAGGGTGCAGGTCTCAAAATTTCCACGTGGGGCTGCAGGGCCACCTGGAGTCTGTGCCTAGAATTTGGGGACTGGAAGGATGCCACCCTGGAGTAGTGCTTATATTTGTGGTGAGGCCATTGTACTAGATATGCAGAGGGTGAGTTTGATGGAAGCTTCTATATCATAGTGATTGAAAATGATTGGGAACCTTTATGTTTAATTATGGATTCCTGACTCCCAAGAAATATCTAGGAAGCAGCCTGCTGTTGTAGCCTCAGTATCAAAGCCAGATGAAAGTCTTTGAGTGAAGAATAATGTAAATGATTCAATAAACATGATTATAGCATGAATATCCTTTTCCATGCCTTAGTGCTTCAGATCTCAATCACAACTCTTAGCAATATTGTCAATCTCTATCCAGTTATTGCATGATTGTGAAAATACATTGGATTCAGAAACTTACCTCCATTGATTGTTCATTCAACATACTTATGAGGCTAAGGCTAGGTAACCTATACAATAATCAGCGTCACCTACTTTATTTCTGTGTCTGGTCCACCTCCTGGTGTTCTTTAAGTTTCTTATGTTGTTTTTCCTTTCTCTTCCTTCTAGATCTTTATCTGATGCTAGTTGTATATGCTTTCACTTTTTTTCCCTGGGTTTCACTGGATTCTCACCCTGCCATTTATTCTAACTTCTGCCTTTTCTCCATCCATCTGGGCACTTTTCTGTGATCATGATAGCTGCTCATAGGCCTGGGCAATGCTAGATGGCTGTTACTCTGACCTGTAATTTGTTGGTAAGAAACTTGCATGCCTTTTAAGTCTTCCATGTAATTTACTTTATGTAATGCTTATATAAAATAAAATTATAATGGTAAATCTTAAAACTAAAAATACATGGTGGGTCACTGAACTTTGTATGGTACAATTGATCAAATAGGTTAAAGGTACATTAAGAGGTGAATTAACATAAAAAGAAAAAAGTTGAAGGGCAACTATGGATTTAGAAAACTCTTTAATGGTTTAAGAATGTTTATGTAGCATTATTATGTTTTTTTTTTCTTCTTTTCTGTTTGATCTCTTGTTTCATCTTGATTCTTTTTTTGGTTTATGTGCCAGTACTCAGTACCTCATGCTCTTGCTTAACTTTTTCTGCTCAAGGTTGGTTCTCTACCATCTGAGCCATACCTGGACTTTTTCTTGTGTTAATTGGAGATAAGAGCCTTTTAGATTTTTGTACTCAGTATGGCTTTTTACTCAGATTTCAGTGTGGTTTCTTACTCAGATCTCTTCCTCCTGAGTAGCTAGGATCACAACAGGTAAGAGCCCTTGGTACCTAACCTTAATCCTATTGTTGTTGTTGTTGTTGTTTTTCTGGGACAGTTCAGCATTGAGTGGCAAGTTATGGTTACATCATTTTTTGCTAACTAATGAAAGTTTCTAGACTAGGAACTTTCTGGCATCTTATAATTAGCTGTAATAATAAATAATCTTTCTTGAAGTAGGCATTAGTATATAATATGCATATTGACATGTTAATGGTGAATTGTAATTAAATATAGCAATATACTTAAAATTTGTGGAGAAAAATATGTTGTGAGTTTTGGTATGTAATCATATAATTTACCATTTTAAAGTGCCCAGCCTTTTTAGATTTTTGTTTTCTAATGTTCTGCTAACAATATTTTTTTTGGGGGGGGTCCAGTTGTGGAGCCTGAACTCTGGGCCTGGGTGCTGTCCCTCAGCTCTTCAGCTCAAGGCTAGCGCTCTACCACTTGAGCCACAGTGCCACTTCCGGCTTTTTTCTTTTTGCTTATGTGGTGCTGAGGAATCGAACCCAGGGCCTCAGGCATGCAAGGCAAGCACTCTACCACTGAGCCACCTTCCCAGCCTTCCCAGTAAACTTGACACCCAGTCCCTGGCTCCATGGATTGAGATGGGACACCTCCACCTGGCAATGCTGGGGATCATGCATGTTTTCATGACACAGCAGTAGAGCTCCAGCATGTCTAGTCTGTCCCTCCTTCCCAGGAAGGCTTTGGGCATCCTGAGGCCTACCGTGGCCTTTATTGTGCTTCTCTTTTCATCGCTGTGGAGAAACTTGTACATCCTAGAAGGCCTGTTATTCTGGCAAGGTTTTCTGGCGTTCCTGTTTCTAAAATTCAGAAATTCTTTCTTTAAAATATGTTTTTTTTAAATTGTAAAAATACTGTACAGAGGGGTTACAATTACATGAGCAAGGTAATGAGTACATTTCCTATCGAGCATTGTTACCTCCTCCTTTGTTTTTCCCCTACTACCCCTTGCCCCCCAACTCCTCCTTCCCTCCCCCACAAGTTGTAAAGTTCAACTTCAGAAATTCTTTTTTTTTTTTTTTTTTGGGTCTGGTCGTGGGGCCTGAACTCTGGGCCTGGGCACTGTCCCTCAGCTCTTCAGCTCAAGGCTAGTGCTCTACCACTTGAGCCACAGCGCCACTTCCGGCTTTTTTCTTTTTGCTTATGTGGTGCTGAGGAATCGAACCCAGGGCCTTGAGCATGCAAGGCAAGCGCTCTACCACTGAGCTACCTTCCCAGCCCATCAACTTCAGAAATTCTTGATGCCATGGTTTCCACCTTGTTTTGAACCAACATGACAGATGCATTGTAGAAAAAATTTAAGATGCCTACCATGGTAACACACATCTTTAACCTTAGCATTCAAAAAGGAAAGGTAGAAGGATTGTAAATGCCAGGGCAGTCTGGACTATATGGTAAGATCCTGTTTCAGCCTCTACCCACCCCTGCCAAGAAGGACCAGCTTACACTGGGTGCCACTGGCTCATGCCTGTAATCCTAGCTACTTGGGAGGGCTGAGATCTGAGAATCAGGGTTCAAAGTGAGCCCAGGCAGCCCATGAGACTCTTACCTCCAGTTAACCAGCACCAACCCCCCACACCCCCCAAAAAAACCCAAAGCAAAGAAACATACATAAGCAGAGCTGTGGCTATGATCAAGAGATATAGGAGGTGCAGCACCAGCCTTGAGAGAAAGTTAAAGGACAACACTATGTAGGCCCTCAGTTCAAACCCCAGTACTAGCATGTGTACACACCATACACACATACACACAGAAAGAAGGCCCAGCCAGCTTGAAGTTTCTCCTTGGATTTTAAGTATGCCTCATACCTATCCAGATATGCTGGTGCAGACTATAATTCCAGCTACTTGTGATGTGGCAGGAGGATTGAGAATTTGAAGCCAGCCTAGGCAAGGTTAGTGAAACCATCTTACAAACAAAAAAATCAAACTAAAGGGATGAGAACATGGCTCAAGTAGTAGAGCTTTTCCCCAGCATATGTGAGGCCTTAGGTATAATCCCCAGTAATATGCATGTACATGTATACACACACACACACACACACACACACCATGCACACACAGAGTCACAACCACCACAATTATTCATTACTCTAGAGACTTCCAAAATTGCTAACCACATCTGCCTCTTGTTAGATACTAGTCTTCTTATCTATGATTATACCAATCTTCAAATCTTTAAGTTTGTAATGAAGGCTTGAAAAATGTAGCCAGTCGAAAAATCTAAAGTTCTATATGTTACAGTGGGCCTCATGTTTAAATAATTGAACATTGTTTATCACTGTGTGAGCATTGGGTTAGGCACAGGACATATAAGGATGAACACACAATCGATGACCCCAAGGTTATTACAGATTACTAATGGAGAGCAAGAAGTAAAGGGACAATTATACCATGCTGTGTTGATTCTTGTTGATTTTCCCAAGGCTCAATCTTCCCTATCTGTGATGTGAGAGTCTCATAAAGGTTGTTAGAGTTCAGTGAAAAAGCAAATGTGAAATGCCTAACATAGTGCTCAGTTTATAGAGCAAAAATTACTAAGGAAGATAAGAATATCACCATACTCATTCTTTGAGGAGTGGGTTGAGAGATATCCAGAAAAACTTCTTAGAGGAGATAGTCACTTTGAGGGAATTGAATTCTGAATGATACCAAAAAAGAATGGTTTTTTTTGGTTCATCTTTAACTAAGCATTGTATTTAATTACAAATGTCAGTGTATATGTGTGTACATATATGTGTGTGCATATATGCATATGCATATGCATGTACATATACATAAATATGAAGATCAAGAAAAGTAATGTCACACAGTTCTATTTCATACTACATTATCACAATTAATTTTCTTTCTTTCAGAGGATTAAAGATGGTAGCATTATTGACTCGGTTAAAACAATCTGTGTGGGAGATCATATTGAATGCATAAACGGAGAAAATATCATTGGGCAGCGTCACTATGAAGTTGCTAAGAAGTTAAAGGAATTAAAAAAAGAGGAACTCTTTACCATGACATTAATAGAACCTAAGAAGGCATTTGGTAAGTTGTGTGTGTGTGTGTGCATGTGTGTGCATGTGGTGTGTATGAGGTTTGTGAAAGATTCTTTGCCTGGTTTATCATTTTCTTTTTGTGACAGTGCTGAGCTTGAACTCAGAGCCTATGCACTCTCCTTTAGCTTTAGCTCAAGGCTGGTGCTCTACCATTTGAGCCATACCTCCACTTCCAGCTTTTTACTAGTTAATAGGAGATAAGAGTCTTGTGGACTTTTTAGTCCAGGCTGAGTTCAAACTATGATCCTCAGATTTCAGCCTGCTGTAGCTAGAATTACAGGCATGAGCCACTAGTACCCAGTTCTCTTGGCTTGTCTAAGGGAAAGGAATAGTTTACCTTGTATATCATCTAACCTATCAGTTTATAATATAGAAAATGATAATATTATTTATAAGAAAAATAACTACTAAAGGAAGAAAAAAGGAAAATTGCCTTGACATTGGCATTAACATTTTCTTTTTTTAAATTGTGAAATTATTGTACAGAGGGATTACAATTACATGGGCAAGATAATGAGTACATTTCTTATCAAGCATTGTAGCCTCCTCCTTTGTTTCCCCTTCCCATACCTTCCCATCCGTTCCCCCCTCCCCCCCCCCCCCCCCCCCCGTCCCCTCCAGGCATTAACATTTTCTTTTTTTCTATCTGTCTTGGGGCTTGAACTCAATGTCTGGGCATTGTCCCTGAGCTCATTTGCTCAAGGCTAGTTGTCTACCACCTACCCAGGCTGGCTTTGAACATTGATCCTTAGATCTCTTACCCTTCTGAGTAACTAGGATTACACTGTGTGTGTGTGTGTGTGTGTGTCTTGAGACTTGAACTCAGGGCGTGGGTGCTGGCACTTAGCTTTTCTGCTCAAGTCTAGCACTCTATAACTTGAGCCACAGCTCTATGTCTTGCTTTTTTGGTGCTTAAGTGGAGATAAGAGTTTTGTGGACTTTCCTGCTTGAGCTGGCTTTGAGCTGTGATCCTCAGATCTCAGCATCCTGAGTATCTAGGATTATAGGTTTGAGCCACCAGCACCCACCTTGGCATTGACATTTTCTAAACAAATATTTGGAATTACAAAGTGTAAGACTGTACTTGAGATAGCTATTTTAGTTTCTGAGACCAGCTTGTATAGTTTGCATTTTGCTGAGTTGAAAGATTTTTTTGATTGAGATCCTTAAACCATAATGACTGTTTAGGGATCTCAGCAGCTAAGATTTTAGTTCCCCACAGAATTGGTATTTAAAATAGTATGCAGGCTATTTTAAGGACCGCTTTCACCTATACTTTTCCTCTATTGGCTTTTTGAATTGGCAGCCTGGAGCAGTATGAAATTACTCTGTCTTTGGTGTGACATCTGTACTTGCCTGGTTTTAGCCATGGCAGCTGTATTCCAACTGTTGTTGAAATCTCCAGGGACATCTCATCCACATGAGAATGTGCCAGCCTCTCCTTCACTCCCCAGCACTATTTTAATAAGCCAAATGAAGGCCTAGTGTTCATCGGTGTTAAAATATCTTTAGCAGAATCATTCCATGCCCTCCCTGACTCATGCATGACCCCACCCACGCTATGTCCTGTCCTTTGCTCACAGGACATGAATATTTCTTCTAGTTTGTCTTTTATGTTCTTTTCTTAAGGTGGTTCATGAGAGAGATTGATTTTTTCCCCCTCTTTTAGCCAATAGGGAACAAGTTTGAGCTACCTCTGAGGCATTATCCTTTCTCTGCTCCTACATGATTCTTTGCCATTGAATGGAAGGAAGTACAGCACAGGTTACATGTTTGAGGGGTGGTGGTGGGCATTTCCACAGAAGTTGTCCAGAAGGGACAACTGGGCTGTGGATGGACCACTCTGCGCCCCATTCCTGGAGCTTCTGCCATTCTCCCAGTGCACTGGGTACCTGTGTTCATCTCTTACGGAGGAAGGCAAAGGGCACTCAGTCATCTCCATTAGCTCCTTTTCAAATAACTTTATTTGCCAGTCCAATTCCTAGATAGCATGGTGTGAAGACACTGTGAGGGTCAAGTAGTTTCAGATAAATACTGTTTTGTGTGTGTATGTGTGTGTGTGTATGTGTGTGTATGTATGTATGTGTGTGCGTGCTTATGTTTGTCAGTACTGAGACTTGAATTCAGGGCCTATGCACTATCCCTTAGCTTTTGTGCTCGAGACAGCTGGCACGCTACCATTTGAGCCATACCTTCACTTCCAGCTTTTTGGCAGTTAACTGGAGATGAGAGTTTCATTCTAGTTTTGACCTGTTATCCTCAGATCTCAGTTTCCTGAGTAGCTGTGAGCCACTGGTGTCCAGTTAAATATTCTTATTTGGTTTAGAGTCTTTGTAAATCAAAGATATTCTCTTAGTACTGTTCTTCCTACATTTATCTCCAGCACATATTCTATTTTTCAGAGTAGTTGTTTTCTAATTCTTTTCCTGCTCAATCCTTTGGTCCTTGTATCTGTGTACAAAGTTTCTGATACGCCTAAACTTGGGTGCTAATTTGCTCATTGTCTTGAATGTGACAGAGTTGTCATGTTTTGTTTTATGATTAGCAATTTTTTGTCCTTCTATATCAGAGACATGTATAGTAGTTAATACACTTCACTCATGGCAATTGGACCTGACCTCCTTTACTGGATGAACTTCTTGGATATACTTATAAAGCATCCTCAGTAGAATTTTTCAGTATCTCAAATTGTGCTGGTGTTGGGGGTTTTATTTTTATTTTCCAAACTGCTGGTTTATATACATTTTCTACTCTGTGAGTTGATTCTTTATTCTAGGCCCTATTATGTAGGTTTTTCTCTTAGAAGTGAGCCGTGTATACAGGTGGCTCATATCTGTAATATTAACTACTCAGGAGGCTGACACCTGGAGAATAGTAGTTCTAAACTAGCCTAGGCAGAAATGTCTGCTAATCTCTATCTCTAAAAAGACCAACAAAAAGCATGCTGGAAGCCAGGTTCTTGTGGTGCACTGGTAATCCTAGCTACTCAGGAGGCTGAGATCTGAGGATCATATTTCAAAGCCAGCTCAGGCAGGAAAACTATGAGACTCTTATCTCCAATTAGCCACCCAAAAGGCCAGAAGTAGAGCTATAGCTGAAGTAGTAGAGCCCTAGCCTTGAGCATAAAAGCTCAGGAACAATATCTAGACCCCTAATTCAAGCCCAGGACACACACACACACACACACACACACACGCACACACGCACACGCACACACACACACACACACACACACACACACACACACACACACACACACACAGGCTTGGAAGTGTGTGGCTCAGGTGGTACTGTGCCAGCTGAGTGAGAGGTCCTGGATCCTGAGTTCAAGCCCTGGTATTACAAAAACAAAGAAAAGAGAAGAAAAGTCTGCCTTTGTTTTTGCCTCTGGGATAAAGAAAAATTACTTTGACCTCATCCAAGTGCTTAGTTCTGGGTCAGGGAGGAAAGCTACATCAGGAGTTTCTTGGAGGTACCAAATCTGATTAGGCTTCCTTCAGTTCTCTTAGTTCTAGGCTGTATCGCCTTTCTTTTTCTTTTCTTTTCTTTTCTTTTTTTTTTTTTTTTTTTGGGTCCGGTCGTGGGGCCTGAACTCTGGGTCTGGGCGCTGTCCCTCAGCTCTTCAGTTCAAGGCTAGCACTCTACCACTTGAGCCACAGTGCCACTTCCGGCTTTTTTTTTTTTTTTGCTTATGTGGTGCTGAGGAATCGAACCCAGGGCCTCATGCATGCAAGGCAAGCACTCTACCACTGAGCCATCTTCCCAGCCCATATATCTCCTTTCTTTCTTTCTATGTTTTCTAGCATTATCCATGACTCAGAGCCAGAAATTCAAATTTCTTTCTTTCTTTTTTGTGCAGGTCCTCAGACTTGAACTTGAGCTTTTCTGCTCAAGGCTAGCACTCTACCACTTAAGCTACAACTCCATTTTCAGCTTTTTGATAATTAATTGGATATGAGAGTCTTACAGACATTCCTTCCTAGGCTGGCTTTGAACTGAGAGATTCAGCCTCCTGAGTAGCTAGGATTACAGGCATGAGACACTGGTACCCAGCAGTTTATTTCTTTTTATTATTATTATTTTTTGAGACAGGTCTTTTAATTTTTTTATTTTTTAGCTTTTAAAAAAATTTTTTTATTGTAAAGATACTGTACAGAGGGGTTACAGTTGCATGAATAAGGTAATGAGTACATTTCATACTGAGCATTGTTACCTCTCCTTTGTTTTTCCCCTACTATCCCTTCCCTTTCCACTTCTCCAACTTCTCCCTCTCCTACTATCCTTCCCTGCCTCCTTCGTCCTGCCCCTGCCCATTGAGACAGATCTTACTCTGAAGTCCAGGATGTTTTCAAACTTGATGTTTAGTTGCCCTTGAACTTGTGATTTTTGTCTTAGTCTCCCAGGTGCTGGGAATAGAGAGTTATAATACCATGTGTAGCAAAGAATTTATTTTGAATTCTTACTAGGAGAAAGGACCAGTCTAAGTGAGACAGATTTTCTCTGCATTAGTGTAGACCACTGTGGCTGAACTAGTCATTTCAAGGATCTAAGCTGTCAGAAATGGCTACATTATGTAGTATTTTGGAAATTTCCTACCAAGGTCCTTAAAGACTTAACCATGGGATGCACATGGACTATAACTCAAAATGCAAGTGTGCATTGCTTTGCAATGGCATAACAAGAATTGTAAGGAGGACTTCTCTATAGTAGGTAGAGTATCCTTATTGCGTGCTTCCATTTTTATATTTTAGGCCCAGGCCCAGAGGCCAGTGTATATATCAAGATTCTTTGAGATTTATAGGACAAGCATTTGTTAGAATACTGCCAGGCAGGTCTGAAACAAAGATGGATTTGATCAAGTCTTAGGAAGGAAAGAAATCTTCAGATATATCTGTACCAAGAGCCTTTAATAACACTTGCATAAGGGACTTGTTCAAATTACTTTCTGCCACTCAATTCAGAATTTGAATTCCCAGGAGATAAGGGAGAGCTGACAAGAAAGTCTGTGAGACTCTTATCTCCAATAAACTACTCAGAAAAGGTTGGAAGTGGAGCTGTAGCTCAAATGGTAGAGTACTAGCCTTGAGACAGAGACACTCAGGGACAGAAACCAGGCCCAGAGTTCAAGTCCTGGGACTGGCGGGAAAAAAAAGGCATTTAGCATAACAAAGCAAATATATATGTTTTAAATATATAGAAATATATATTAAATATATTAAGTGGAGAGAGCAGGCTACATGACTGACAAGCCACCAAGATGACATAGAACAGTGTGAAACACTATTTGATACACATTTGTATGAAACAATAAATAAATCAATATGTATCTTTATATTTGTATGAATTTATTGGTTTAATATTTTGTAAAGTTCTTACTATGACTCATAGTCAACTGAAAACAACTGAAAACAACTGGTTGAGATGACTTCCCTATCGAACATCAGTAGTTTAATGGAAAATCTTTCCCACACCTCCCTTAGTTTCTCTGGCTTTCTGATCCTGACTTTCCTTCTTCCAGCCATGCGTTGCTGGCAGCCTGCCCAGTCCTTATCAAGTATCGGCTGGAATGTCTCCAGAGGTATTTTTTTTAGGGCATGGCTCACTTCCTTTCCCATTTGCAGTAAAAAGGAACATATCTTCACAATGAGCTCAATCCTGAAGGTTGCCCTGTAAACCTAGATTTTCCCAAGCCTGTGAAAATCCATTCTTCCATTTACATGACTTTAAGACCAGACCTGTCCAACTCATTAATTTTCCTAGGAGACGTGTTAACTGTAGAAAAATGAAGCTTTGCTTCTGTTTTGCTGAAATGAGTCTTGACTTCATTTCTCCTGGAAACTTTGTCGAACTTGTGACATTTGCCCTGGATGAAAGAAGGTTTGTGGAAAGAGACCTGACACATTTCTGTGTTACAGAATCAGAAATGGAATTGAAAGAAAAAGTCTGCTTCCTAAGATATTTGTTTTGGGGCTTAAGTTTTGCAATGGGTCAGTCATATCTCCTTTTAGAGGGTTCATTTCTGGGCTGTGTATCCATCAGAATAAGATGCCAAGTATGTGGAGTGCATATCAATCCTTTGAGTCATTCACAGCTGGAAATCTCAGCCCTCATCTCCCCATTCAGCTTAAGGGATGGATGTACTCCTTTCAAAGGCTGAGCCGGTTTGATGGAAGGAGATAAGATTTGGCTTTTGAATCTAACTAGACTTTTTTTTTTGGGGGGGGGTCAGTCGTAAGGCTTGAACTCTGGGCCTGGGTGCTGTCCCTCAGCTCTTCAGCTCAAGGCAAGTGCTCTACCACTTGAGCCACAGTGCCACTTCTGGTTTTCTGATGGTTTATTGAAGATAACAGACTTTCCTGCCTGGGCTGGCTTTGAACCACGATCCTCAGATCTCAGCTTCCTGAGTAGCTAGGATTACAGGTGTGTGCCACCAGTGCCCAGCTTACTAGACTTTTTAAGACAGGTATTACAAGCCTTTAAAATAATTTTTAAAATTATTCATGCTATTTCTGGTGAAATTTCATCAACACATAAGTTTGATACCTTTTTATATAGTCTGACTTCTATAGAATATACTGAAACAATGAAACAAATAACCAGTATGAAGTATAGTCGTGAAATGTATAGGTTCTGTCAAATACCAGCTGTGTGATCATGGTAGTCACTTGATCTTTTTTTTTTTTGGGTCCGGTCGTGGGGCCTGAACTCTGGGCCTGGGCGCTGTCCCTCAGCTCTTCAGCTCAAGGCTAGCACTCTACCACTTGAACCACAGCGCCACTTCCAGCTTTTTTCTTTTTGCTTATATGGTGCTGAGGAATTGAACCCAGGGCCTCATGCATGCAAGGCAAGCGCTCTACCACTGAGCCACCTTCCTAGCCCCGTCACTTGATCTTTCTGTAGCTTTTCTCATACAAAAAGTAAAGAGGAAGCCTGGCTCACGCCTGTAATCCTAGCTACTCAGAAGGCTGAGATCTGAGGATCGCGGTTCAAAGCCAGCCCGAGCAGGAAAGTCCGTGAGACTCTTATCTCCAATAAACCACTAAAAAACTGGAAGTGGCACTGTGGCTCAAGTGGTAGAACACTCACTTTGAGCTGAAGAGCTGAGGGATAGGGCCCAAGCCCAGAGTTCAAGCCCCACAACCCACAAAAAAAAAAAAAAAAAAAAGAAAAAAGAAAAAAAAGAGGAAAATAGAATGTATCATAGCAAGCTGTTGTGAAGGTTAAATGATCAAACACATGGAAAACCCCATAGAACAGTCCCTGGAACATAGTAAATTCTCAATAAAAGTTAGTTATTAGGCTGTCAATGGCTCATGCTTGTAATCCCAAATACTCAGCAGGCTGAGATCTCTGAGGATTGCAGTTTGAAGCCATCCCAGACAGAAAAGTCCATGAGAGACTCTTATCTCTAATTAGCTACCAACCAACCAACCAACCAACAAACAAACAAACAGGAGAGGACCTGTGGCTTAAGTGATAGAGTGCTTTGAGCACAAATGCTCAGCGTCAGTTCCCAGGCCCCGAGTTCAAGTCCCATGACTAGCAGATATACACACAAAAAGTTAGTTATTAATCATCACAGTTGAGCTTTTTTAACCTTCTGATCTGAAATGTTTCTAAGTCTGAATCTTTTGAGCACTGGACCTGATGTAAGCGGAACATTCCACATCTGATCTCATATGATGGTAACAGTCAAAACCCAGGTTCACTACAAATATTGGATGAAATGGCCTTCAGGTTATGTGAAACAAACTATCTTTTAGTGCAGAATTAGTTCCCTTTCCTAAGATATATCATTGTGTATATGTAAATGTTCCTAAATCTTGAAACATTTTTAGTCCCAAGCATCTCAGATAGGAATGTTCAAAGAGGACTATCTTTATGAAGGTATACCTTTTTCTTTAAGGAATGATTCTAGAAATAAAAGAAACTCACATGAAGCAGGAAGATGAAGTGGGTAAGGTGGCAATTAACAAATTAACAAAATAAGTATATTCTAAGTAGGAAATTGTTCATTCTTTGCAACTTGCTCAAGGTCTTAGGAAGTGAAGGAGGGAGGGCTCTCTGGAGGTTATTTGGGTGAGTCTGTACATTTTTTATCCTTAGGGAGCTTGTGTTTGTATAAAGAGACAGATATCAAGTAACAATAGCTAGTGCCTATAATCAAGCTACTCAGAAGGCTGAGATCTGAAGATCATAATTCAAAGCCATCGTGGGCAGGAAAGTCTGAGACCCTTATCTGCAAGTAACCCCCCAAAAGCTGGACATGGAGGTGTGGCTTAAGTGGTAAAGCACTATCCTTAAGTGAAAAAGCTCAGGGACAGCACCCAGACTCTTGAGTTCAAGTGCCAGTATTGGCACAAAAAGAAAAAGAAAGAGGAAAAAAAGAAAAGTCATTCTATTAGCAGCTATTGTTTACTGAACACTTGCTAGGGTTATTTAGTGTGATGGTGAAGAGTGTAGACTGATCCAAACTGCTTGGTTTGATTCTTTCCTCTGCTGCTTATTAGCTATGTGACCTTGTGTGTTACTTAACTCTGCTTCTTTACTAATCCATAAGACACTGTGAAGATTAATATATATATATATATATATATATATATATATATATAATAGTGCTAGACACATACTATCACATAAATGTAAGCCATTGCTGCTTTGATTGATACTATGATGGCTTGATTTAATCCTTATGCTGTTCCAATGATGGTTTTCCCAGATAAATAAACTGAGGCCTTGGCAGTTAAATAGGTCAAAGTCACCCAGGGTAGACTGGAAGTACAAAAGCACTGCAGCCATTGAGCTCTTTATGTTGTGTGTTACTACCTCTTCGGAAAGTAATTCAGACTGTGATACTATGACTGGTCCCGAGGCTTGTAGAGTGCTTGGGCAGGAGGAAGTAAGATTGGAATGGAATTTTCCCAGAGAGGGCTGGGGGACTGATGGCTTTTGACAGGTCTGGTCAGTGTCTTATTGTGAGAAGTAACAGGATGTCTGTGAAGGGATGATCTAGGGATGCTAGAGCCATAAGAGATGTAGCCTTAGTATCTGGGGTGAAAGGCCTCCCTCACCCTGGGCTTGGCCTGCCAGTAGACACACTGATTTGGAAACAGAACTTTAGGGTAGGGTCCACTGTGGTGTGTGGATTGCATTTTCGGCCTTGTGAACCCTGGGAGGGAGAGAGAGATTTCCAAAACAGAGGCAAGACTGAATTTCTCAGAGTGATGTTAATGGGGTTTCAAGGATAGATCGAATTTTATGTCCCCCTTCCCTGAAGTACTAGGGATGGAACTCAGGGCCTGGAGCTTGTAAGATACATGCTTTACTACTTGAGCCATACCTCCAACCCCCTTTGTACCTTGATTATTTTTCAGATAGGGCTTCTATTTATGCCCAGACAGGCATGTGTTTCATTCCTCCTATTCATGCTTTCCATGCTTCTGGGGATGACAGATATGTATTACTGTGTCTCACTGTTGTGCTTCCCCATAGCTTGGTAACAAGTTTATGCTGCTGGAGCCAGCAATTGAGTGAAATGGGGTCTCTTGAACTTTGTATTCCTGGCAATTCCGGAAGCATGCTGCCCCTATCTCTGTCTCCCAAGTGGCTAGGATTACTAGCTTGAGTAACTGTGCCAGCTTCAACTTGACATTTCTTATATCCATAATTGTAGAGTTAAATTTAGAAGCTGCTCTGGAAATTTAAATGAGTGTTCAGATTGAAGCATGAATAGGCTGGACAAGGTGGGAAAGATTACAGGGGAAAATTGCACTTGAGCTTGGCCTTGGAGGATTCAAAGGAAATTATATACCTGGAGGGAAGGTTTCCTGAGGGAAGTGTTCAGTGAAGAGCCTAACTGCAGGAACTGTAGCAGCCAAGGCTGCAAAAGCAACTGAGGGCCACATTGGGAAGAGCTCTGAAAACTTGGTGGGGTCTGAGCCAGTTCTGAGAGACTAAGAGGACTTCTTTTGATAATGGAATTTTAAAAATGATGGGATGCAACAGAGTTTTGGGAATGAAGGCCAGAAGAATCATGTGGCTCTACATGGCCAAGGAACAATCATGTTTGATATTATTCTAACAACTTGGGAGGAAATGACAAGGGCCAGGACTAAGAATGGGAATTCCAAGGAAAGGAAAGGGTCTGAGAAATTTTGGAAGGGTAAAACTAGGTTGGAGGTAGATGGATGATACTGAGTAAAGGGAAGAGGAGGGAGACTTCAGAAGCAAATGTCATTCCCAATATCTCTCCCCAGAAGCCTGGAAGGACAATGATACTGTCATTAGAGATGAGCAATTGGACTGTGACCCAGCTTTGGGAAAGTCAGCAAGAGAAGTTCACTTTTTAGATGCATTGTGTTTTATCTGACAGGGATACTCTTTTAAGTAGGTTTTAGTCAAGCTTTAAAGCATTTACAATGACAAATTTGGTGATGGCAGGTTGTGTTGCATAATCACCTTTTTGCATAGTAGGGTTTATTCTGGCCTTGTATCTAGCTAGATAGCGGTTTGGTATTCCCACAAAGGTATGGTGGGATAAGATGATTGAAGAAGTAATCATTTTTCCCCCCCAGATAAATTAGAGGAATATTGAATGAAACTGATAGATGTGTTTTAAATATAAGACCAAAACATGGATGACTCTTCTAATGTAGTTTTAAACTGGCATTGAAAATTACTATTGACCAGACTCATATCTGTCATCCTAGCTATTCAGGAAGCTGAGATTTGAGGATTACAATTTGAAGTCAGCCTAGGCAGGAAGGTCCTTGAGACTTTTATTTCCAATTAACCACCAACAAGCTTGAAAGTGGAGCTGTGACTCAATTGGTAAAGTGTTAGTCGTGAGCAAAGAAGTTGAGGGACAGGCCTTAGGCCCCAAATTCAACCAAAAAAATGTTACTAAATGTATCGATTTTGTAACTGATAAAAATGAACTTTTTATGATTTTTTTAATACTAAGAGCTGTATGTTCCAAGATGTTGATCATGCGTAGTGATTGATATCTTAGAACTATAATGCGTTTTGAGGAGCATTTGCAATTAGTAATCATGAATAGAGTAGCCACTAGTTTTCAGCTGTTCTTCGATTTAGTAATTAGGACTAATGAAGGCTTAAAATGATACTGAATACAAGTGGCTCATTAATGTGACTAAATAGTATAATTAACTTGCTAGAAAAACAACAATTATACCAATAAGTATTCTACTGGAGAGTACTTTTACAGAAGGAATTTTCATTTATAAGAAATTGCATCTAGGGCTGGGAAGGTGGCTCAGTGGTAGAGCGCTTGCCTTGCATGCATGAGGCCCTGGGTTTGATTCCTCAGCACCACATAAGCAGAAAAAAAAGCCGGAAGTGGCTCTGTGGCTCAAGTGGCAGAGTACTAGCCGTGAGCTGAAGAGCTGAGGGACAGCGCCCAGGCCCAGAGTTCAGGCCCATGACCGGACCCCCCCCCCCCCAAAAAAAAAAAAAAAAGAAAAAGAGAAATTGCATCTAACAAATTATAATTAAAACTGTGGCCAGTGTGTAGTTTCAGAAAAGTTAAGCAGACAAGCAATTCTATTCATGTTTTAGGTAAAAGTCAGATTATAAAACAATGTAGAGTACTATCCTTTTTTTTTTTTTTTTTTTTTTTTTTTTTTTTTTGTAAAAGCTGTCTTTAAAGAAGAAAACAGTTTTCAGGGTGGGTAAATCAAAATTTTAAGTCATTATCTTTTGGTGGGAAATGAATGAAAGTCGTTTTCTTTTTTTGTTTTTCAAATTTCAGGTAAAAAATGAAAGTATAATTTTCATAACCAAAACCAATTATTTTATAAAACAAGGCTAGAATTCCAGGAAATGGAAAAAACCTACTCATTTAACATAAGGTAGCTTTATAGCTTTCATCTCTGTGATTTTCCTCACTGAAAAATTTTCTTTAATGCTTATGTAAGGAGGTTCCATGTTAGAAATATGGCAGAATATCGTTATCTATGTGGCAGGATTTGCTTTTAAATTCTGGGAGGAAATACACACACACACACACAATAAGTATTAGAGGTGAATAATAATTTTTATGCCTTCAATTTTCATGACAAAAATTATATTGTAAAGTAAAAATAAAGTACTTTAGCTCTAATTCTTTTTAAGACTATTGATCCTATACTTTCCTTTCCAACTAGAGTCTTGAGGTTTGTCATTATTTTTTGCACCACAATCACCTCTGGACGAAAGCTACGATTCTTCTCCCTAGAGATGTACATTAACTTTTGTCTGACATCAGGGGTTTTTTTAAGGACAGGGTTGTGTTTTTCTCATATGACGCGATACTTAAAGAACAGACTTCAGGCGCTGTTATTCCATTTCTGATGCTCATTAGACACTGTTTGATCTCATCGAGGGAACAATTCAGAGCCAAGTTTGTGTGTCTTTTTCTTTTTCCTTTCTTTCTTTCTCCCCCGCCCCCCCAGTATTGGGGTTTAAACTCAGAGCTCACTGTTGCCAAGCATTCTTACTTGAACAGCATCTCTACCCTGGTCTTTGCTGGTTATTTTGGAGATGGAGTTTTGTAGATTACTCAGCCTGGGTGGGGAGTGAGCCATGATCCTTTGGACCTCTGCCTCCTGAGTAACTAGCATTGCAGGCATGAGCCACTGGTACCTGGACAGCTTTGTGTTTTTGTAGCTTCATTCACTCTTTTACCCCAACAGTCAGTGAATTAACATCCTCATGCTGGCGGCATCAGGGGTTGTCTTCTTTTCCTTGCTTTTTATCTCCTCCAGAACCCTACTAGTTGTTCTACAGAAGTCTGAGATATGTTGGGGAGAGGAGGTACACATGGAAAGTAAATGTAACACTTTAACTTCTGGACACTAAGCTAGATCTTGTCAGCTATTCTGAGAAGCATATTTGTATGTTGGGGGTGGCTTTAGGGAAGGTGGACATGAACTTTTTATGGACAGTGCTGGTGGTGCCTATCCAAGCACCAAAGTATCTTTTTGGATGGATTGCTTCACTGCTTGGACAGAATTCTGGATCTTGAAGGCATCTTTCAGTTAGAGACATCAGAAAATCTTTCCAAATTAACCTGGCAGAAAAGGGAATCTTCTAGTCAACAATCTATGGGTGGTGCTTATATTAGCAAAGGGCTCTGTAGATGCCACACAATGTAATAAGGACCTAGTTTCCAGTCCTTTCTCTGTGGTCAGCTGCTTGATGCATCAGCTTGATCATTCTGATGCAATCTGTGTGTGTGTGTGTGTGTGTGTGTGTGTGTGTGTGTGTGTGTGTGTGTGTGTGTGTGTGTGTGTGTGTGTGTGTGTGTGTGTGTGTGTGTGTGTGTGTGTGTGTGTGTGTGTGTGTGTGTGTGCCAGTTCTAGGGCATGGGTGGTATCCCTGAGCTTTTGTGCTCAGTACTAGTACTTTACTACTTTGAACCACTGCTCCATTTCCAGCTTTTTTTGGATAATAATTAGAGATAAGAGTCTCATGAACTCTTTTGCCTTGATAGGCTTTGAACCTCCATCCTCAGATCTCAGCCTCCTGAGTAGCTAGGATCACAAGTGTGAGCCGCCAGTGCCTGGCTTCAGGTGCCATCTTAAGGTGAATCCACACTGTGGCCCACGGTGGTGGCCAGCAACTGCCAGGATATCTTTAGGGAAACTTTCTAACGGAAATCTGGAGATTCATTCTGACCTAATTGAATGTAGTCACACGCTCACTTTTTGAACAGTCACTTGTGATAATGAGGTTCATCTGCTTGGCCCATTCATACACCCCATCCCTGAAGCTGGGAGCAGTTTACTTCACCTGAACAACAATAATCATTAAATGACCAATGGCTACTGGAAATCTGTCAACTGATATTACCAGTTAGCAAGTCTAAATTTTTAATAGAATGCAAACCCAAATAGTGGCTCCCAGGTAGACCTGTCTGTCTGCCTACCTTTCCATTCCAGCTCTGCCTACTTGCCAGATGTCTAATGGCCCTAATGGAGTCACTTTGCCTCTTTATGCCTTACATTATAACATTAGCATAATTAACCATATTTATCTCCCATTAGTATCATGTATGTTTGGTCCCGGAGCATATAAAGGATTTATCTCTTACCTAGCTCAGTTAAAAAATTACATTTAAGTTGGCTTTTCCCAGATAATTTACATTATTATTCCTAGGAGAATCATTGTGTGTGTGTGTGTGTGTGTGTGTGTGTGTGTGTGTGTGTGTGTGTGTAATTTATTTGAAATAAAATTTCATTAAAAGAATAACACTAGTATAAGAAACATCTGAACACCAGTGGCTGAGATTGGGATCACAGTTCAAGGCCCTAGACAAAAAGTTCATGAGACTAGTAGCTGGACACAGTGGTGCATACCTGTCATTCCAGATATATGGGAGTCTGGGATTGGGAGGATCAGGGTTCTAAGTCAGCCTGGACAATAAGTTTACAAGATCCCAATCTCAACTGAAAAACATTAGGTGTGGCAGTATGTACCTATCATCATAGCTATAGTAGGAATTGTAAATAGGAGGATTGCTGTACAGACTAGTTCTGGAAAAACCATTTCAACAATAACCAGAGCAAAAAAGGTTGAAGTTGTGTGGCTCATGTGACTGTCTCTAGCATGAATCCTTGAGTTCAAATCCTAAGACTCAAAAAAGAAAAGAAAAAAGAAACAAACACCAGATCAATCTGTTGATCCTGTTAGTACCTTGTAGTAATGTCTGTTTCCAAAAGAGACATTAAAAGTTGGATTTTTATAAGAAATCATCCAGATTTTAAAAAGTTGGCAACTAATTTAAAACCCAGAAAACACTGTACATCTACCAAGTATATGGATTCTATCCAACTGTGAGCTCCCTTTTTATAGTCCTGGCCTAAGGGAACTGTCCTTTAAGCCCCAATCCTTTGATCCAGTGCCATGAACACCAAGCTTCTCAGGCATCCAGTGGGAAGGGAATTGCAAGTGAATCATTCCCCGGAGGGCTAGCGAGCTGATGAACTGAGCTCACCCAGTTGGGAGGAACTCTGAAACTCTTCACTCCTTACTTCTGGAATCTTTGACCTTGCCAAACCCATGGCCTAGGACATCTTTTTTTCCTTCTGAACCCTTTCCATTTCCTACTAAGTCTTTCTGTCTTTCCCCTGGGTGACAGGGACTCTACTTGGATATCAGTCTCAAACTCCTGAGGAGTCACCTAGACCTCTGGTACCTGTGTCTTAAGGGGTTAAGAGCATGGACTTTAGAATCACAGCACCTGAGTTGAAACCCCAGTTCTTCTGTCATCTTGAGGTCTAAGTTCTCTTGTGTAAGGTAATGCCTGTTTGCTCCTTGGTTTAAGTACTCAAAGGGCTGGTGTGTGGAAGAGTGCTTTATTGCTGTGTAAAATCACTTCTCTTTCTTCCCCTTGTGAATTCACTAGAGTGGATTGATCTGTGAGATTCAGCTCATTTCTGGGAACCCTGAGGAAACGTTTCTGGACTGGGGACTGGGAATGCTGAGGTGGACACATGCCACAATGTTCTGCTGCGCTGCCAGCTGGCCACCCTTTCATGCTTGTCTTGGTGCTGTGAAACTTGAGATGGAAACTATAGAATTGTTGATTTTGGTGTGGCAGCTGGGTTCACCCTATGTAAGTGGTTAGGGAAGAGCTTGTTCTTTTCTATGATGGAGTGATGATAGGTCTGGTCACTTGTCATAAAACTCTTAATAGGGGACAAAGACACTACAGAGTCCTGGGGTTTCACTCATTCTCTTATTCTTCAGTAGATCCCTCCTTTTTTCACCCCCTTAACCATCTTAGCAGCAAGATGGTTATTGAAAAGTGTATTTCAGGAGGAGCTGACCTTCAACTTGTTCCCATAGGGGAATCTGAGTTGGACACTGGGGCAGGGGTAATCAGTTGTTGTTATTACATTCTAAATCAAAGGGAGGAAGCATATTGTTTCATATAAGAGAGGAATAAAGGGGAATAAATTAAAATAGAAAAGAGACTTTTTCCCTTAATATTTGAAGAAAGACTATTGAATATTTTTCAGAGTGGGAAGAAGCAAGGAAAAATGGATTTGTTAGGGAGGAAGTGGAAGAGCAGATTTCTGTCTCCCCAGGTTGAGTGGTTCTCAGTGTTGTCATCTTCATCCTTACTGTTATCATCGTTGTCATCATCATCATCATCATCATCAATCATTGTTAATAGGAACAGCTGTTGTGCTGAGTACCTTCTCATACATTTAGTCCTCTGAGTACTTAAACAGTTCTGCACTCAGGCATTATTCTCATTTTACAGATGAGGACTTCACTCCTCAAGTTGTAAATGGAAGGACTTGGCTGTTAACTAAGGTGCTTTGTGGATAATGGTTTAGAGCTGATGAAAATGCTAATTTCCTCAAAGGGTGAGCCATTAGCTCTTCCCCATCAGAAAGCAATTGAGGAACCAGGGGCTGGAAGCTCATATCTGCAACCCTAGCTACTCAGGAGGCTGAGATCCGAGGATTGTGGCTCAAAGCCAGCCCAGGCTGGAAAAACCTGAGACTCTGATCTCCAATTAATTACCCAAAATCCAGAAGTAGATCTGTGGCTCAAGTGGTAGAGTCCTAGCCTTGAGCAAAAAAAAGCTAAGAGACAGGGTCTAGTCTCTGAGATCAAGCCCAGGATTGGTGCATACCCTCCTCCCACATATAAACATGAGAGAGAGAGAGAGAGAGAGAGAGAGAGAGAGAGAGAGAGAGAGAGAGAGAGAGAGAGAGAGAGAGAGAGAGAGAGAGAGAGAGAGAGAGAGAGAGAGAGCAGTTGAGAACATTTCTCCCAGGCACTATGAACTTCCATTTGAAAATTCATTGTGAAGGAAGAGGTTATCAGACCTCAGTAGTAAAGTCTTTGCAAGATGTTTGAAAGGGCCATATGATATACTTGTGGAAAAATCAGGAAAAGGGGTCTGTACTGTAAACCAAAGCTAATGACAGATATCAGAACAATTTCTATTTGACAGTTTCAAACTGAAAGGGATTAGTCTGTTTTCTTCCAGTCATCAAAAATGCCTCTTATCTTTTTTTCTCCCCTTTCTTTTCTGACATTTCTAGCTGATGGCAGTATGCATCTTACAATTATTCTAATATTTCCCCAGCATTTCATATGTCCTGAGAAGTCTGACCTTTAGCATTCCATTCTGTTTTCTGGGATCTTTTTATTCATTTTCTCTTCCTCTTCTGTTTCTTCTTCTGCTTTATGAAGCACTCAGTACAGGGCAATTCTATGCATGCTAGGCAAGTGATTTTCTGAGCTACATGCTCCCATCCCTGGGCCACCTTTCTTTCACTGAGCAACAGTTGGGTATAGCTGTGTCCATCTGGGCTTACCTGATCCAGATGGGTATTGAAATCATGTTCTCTGTTCCTGCCCTCAGGCTATGCAGAAATGAGTCTGCCCAGGTTCCCCTGGTGCCATTCTTTGCCTTTGAGACACTAGACCACATTGTATATATTCCACAGACTTCTGTCTGTGCTGCTTTCCCTAGGGCTCAGGCCTAGGGGTGGGACTGGAGGCACACACCTTAGTAGCTTCTCCATTTCCCCATTTTCCTGGCTGAGCTTCAACATGTAGTAAGGGGGTTTAATCAGTTAAACTCTTTGATTTTGTTTTTATATTCATATTATTGAAAATGTAAAATAGGGAATTCAATTGATGAGTGAATGTTTTTTATTTAAATTTAAAAGAAATTAATCCTTTTACCATTCTTAATGTAAAAGGTTCAGAGAATAGACATTAGGATTTTATGTTTTCCTTAAACAGACTTAGTGCATATCTGTGAGCTTACTCTTTCCTTCCTACCTTCCTTCCTTCCTTCCTTCCTTCCTTCCTTCCTTCCTTCCTTCCTTCCTTTCTTTCTTTCTCTCTCTCTCTCTCTTTCCTTCCTTCCTTCCTTTCTTTCTCTCTCTCTCTCTTTCTCTCTCCCCCTCTCTCTCTTTTTCTTTCTTTCGTGTGTCAATATTGGCGCTTGAACTCATAGCCTGGGTACTGTCCCTAAGCTTTTTTGCTTAAGGCTGGCACTCTACAACTTGTGCCACAGATCCACTTACAGCTTTTTGGTTAATTGGAGATAAGAGTCTCATGGACTTTCTTGCCTAGGATGGCTTCAAAACAGTGATCCTCACATCTTAGCCTTCTGAGTAGCTAGGATTACAAGTATGAATCACTAGCATGTACCTCAGTTCATGGACTTTTAAATTAAGTCACATGATTAAAGTGAAAGACCCCCGACTTCGGGTGTCCCCCATATCAGGACCTCCCTGCCCCAAGCACCAGTCAGACGACACCAGATGCAAAAGGCAAGAGGGTTTTATTTGGGCATGCCCAGGTTCCCAGGTGCACGTGACCTCGAGATCCGCAAGGTTCGGGTCAGTGGCTGGGAACCCCGAGCAGTCCCGGGGATGGTCCTTTTATGGGACCCCTCTGTCCGTTACAGGAGTGCCCGCGCTTTTTCAGCCAGTAAATTTAAAGTATTACAACCTGGTCTGCACGCAGGCAGCCAATCCTTTTAAAACAAATCATGTGTTTTGGCCAATCACTGTTCAAGGGGGTCCCTTGGTGTACATGCCCCGAGTTGTGAGTCTCCCGCCCTTGGTATGAGGAAGTGACCTTTGTCAGCGCCTGTCCTTCGCTCACACCAGGGGGCTGACTGCGGGGTGGGATTAGTTAGTAGGGTGTGGGCTTGTTGATTAACTGGTGAGGTTAGTTATCAAAGGGGGAGTGTGGGGTAATAGAAAAGCAAAGCATGTTACAGAAGCCAGAAATAGCTTGGTTAGATACAAAACTCTGTTCCCCTACAAAGAGGCTCAGGGCCTGGTTGGTTGGGGAGGGGGTCTTTCAAAAGGGTATCACATGATTCGGGGACAAAGATGACAGGCCCTCACAGTGGAATGGAGAGTTCTGGTGAGGTAGTGAATCAGCAGGCTGAACTCTGGTCACCAGCATCTACATATGAACCACAGCCTCTCATAACAGCCTAGGAGCCGCCTCATGAAATGACAGTTCATATGAAATGACAGATTCAGGGCTTGGCCTAGGTTAGTCAGACACGCCTAGGCAGGCTATACCTTCAAATTGGGCCAGACTATTAACACTCAAAAATCTTCAAAACATTCCCCAAACAAGTAACCTGTGCCCCGCCCCTTCTCCCTGTGGGTGAACAGATCATCCTACTTGTAGAAACAAGTTGACCTATGTACTTGAATGATAGGATTATGGAGAATCCCGGGTTCTGTTTTCCTTAGAGGTGAAAAACTGCCTTTATGCAGGCAGATCCAAGCTAGTCCTTAAAATTAAACTTCTGCTTTGGTGCCATCAAGTGGTTAGTTTGGACATGCCTTTTTCAAGAAGAAGATCTTTGTCAAATACATAGTGATTAAAAGCCAGTGGAGATGAAAGGCAGAAAGAATGTAGAGGACTTTCAGGGCAGTAAGCTCTCTGTAAGACACATCACCACTGGTGGATATATGTCCTTATACATTTAGCCAAACCCACCGAATGTATAGTATTAAGAGTGAGTTGTATCATTAAGTGTTAACTCTCAGTTATTAGTGTTATGACAGTATTGGTGCATCAATTGTAACAATCTCATTCCACCATGGTGGGGATGTTAATGATGGAGGTGATTGTGTTCAGGGGGTATGTGGGGAATTTTTGTGTGTGTGTGTGTTGGGGGGTGTGTGTGCCAGTCCTGGGACTTGAACTCAGGGCTTGGGTACTGTTCTTGAATATTTGTGCTCAAGGCTAGTGCTCCACATATGGCTTTTGGGGTGGTTGATTGGAGATGAGTCTCATGGACTTTTCTGTCCAGGCTGACTACAAACAACCATCATCAAATCTCAATTTTTATGCTTTCTGTTCAATTTTGCTATGAACGTAAGACTTCTCTAAAATAGTTGATTCAAAACAATCTTCCAAGCTGGTTGCTGGTGGCTCAATACCTAGCTACTCAAGAAATCTAAGGATTTCAGTTCAAAGACAGTTCTAACAGGAAAATCTGAAAGACTCATCTCCAATTAACAAATTAATTTATAAACAATTAAATTGCTGGCTGCCAGTGGCTTACACCTGTAATCCTAGCAACTCAGGAGGCTGAGATCTAAGGATCACCATTCAAAGCCAGCCTGGGCAGGAAAGTCCGTGAGACTCTTATTTCCAATTAACCACCAGAAAAGCAAAAGTGTGCTGTGGCTCAAGTGGTAGAGTGCTCACCTTGAGCTGAAGAGCTCAGGGACAGTGCCTATGCCCAGGGTTCAAGTCCCACGACTGACAAAAACCAAACCAAACCAATTAATTAAGCATAAGGAAAGGAGTAGCTCTTAGGACTTAGCTTTGCTAACTGGGGGGAATTCCTTCCTTGGAGCTGCTCCAGCCTTTTTCCTTTGGGACCTGCCTTTCTCAGCAGGTCACCTTTGAATTTGTCTTGTACTTCAAAGAGCTATAGCACTGGAGTATGGAATAAAGCATACAGACTTTGAGATCACAAGACCTGGTTTTGAAACTCAGCACTATTTCTTGTTGAGTTCAGTTCCTTTGTAAAATGGGATTGATAACAGATCCGTAGTTGGTATGAGGATCAAATCGAATTTTTTTTTTTTTTTTGTCAGTCATGGGGCTTGAACTCAGGGCCTGGGCACTGTCCCTGAGCTTTTTTGCTCAAGTCTAGCACTTTACCACTTTGAGCTAAAGCACCATTTCTGATTTTCTGGTGCTTAATTAGCAATAAGAGCCTTACAGATTTTCCTGCCTAGGCTGGCTTTGAACTGTCGCCTGGCTCAAATGGAATTTTGTACGTTTATAATGCATCAAGCTGAGAGTCCATATTCAAATATCAGTGCTCTGTCCCTCTCATCTGTCAAGGCACAATTCTTTCCCTTCTTTATGACCTGGATCAAGTCCAGCTGCGCTTTCTTTGCTGCTTTCTGGCCACATACATCTTGTTACTCTGACAATAAAGCCACCCATTTACTTTGTTCTTCTTTTTAACTTCCCATCTCTGCCGCCTGCACATGTTCCCTTTCTGTGTGTAGATACAACTCTCTCATGGAGAATCCCATATGAGAGTAATGGGTGGCAAGTTACCTTATTTTATTTAGGTAATTCTCTATGGAAGTGTAACTTGCACCACATCTCTGTAATGGTTGTACATAGTTTCATTATGAAAACTAAATTCGCTTTCACAATAGTTTACTGAATTCTTTCTGAATACACATACCTTTTAAAATTCCTTATATTTATAGAAATAGGGCCACGGTCCAAAGCTGGAAAGTCATCAGCAGAAAAAATTGGCACTGCAAGGGGGACACTTCGTCTGAGATCAGGAGGCCCTGCCACCGTGGAAGAACTGGTACGTTTTCAGGATGATTCTTTACAAATATAAGGGAGAGTTCATTTGATTCTCATTCTGCTTGTCCAGGGGTAGATGTTCATAAGCCCTGGAAAGGAAGGTAAAACCACTCATTCTGATCAAAGCATATACTTGTCATTCATTACCTACTTAATATCAAGATCATTGAAGACATTTGAGAAGGAAATACAGAAACTAAATACACAGGAAGAGACTGTCATCTATAGGAATTTTCAGTTATCTCCAGATGACTTTTTTTTTTTTTTTAGCATCTGTAGAATTTGAACTGTCTCAAAATTTTTAAACAAATGAAGCAAAGCTCTCCAAGAGCCAAGGGAAAAAATCTCAGAATTAGATATCCATTAGGCGATTATGATTGACGCTTATATTCATGAAGCCAAACTCCTTAGGTAAAATATCTAGTAGTCATTATTGCTTTTTTTTTTTTTTTTTTTTTTTTTGGGGTCTGGTTGTGGGCCTGAACTCTGGGCTTGGGTGCTGTCCCTCAGCTCTTCAGCTCAAGGCTAGCACTCTACCACTTGAGCCACAGCGCCACTTCTGGCTTTTTTTTCTGCTTATGTGGTGCTGAGGAATCAAACCCAGGGCCTCATGCATGCAAGGCAAGCACTCTATCACTGAGCCACCTTCCCAGCCCATTATTGCCTTTTTTTATTCATGCCACACCTGCCACCAGGAGTAAATCCCAGTGCATCCACCTCCACAGTTTACCAGAATCCAACAACTCACTGCACAGTCTCTGTCTCTGGTTTAGGTATCTTTGTGTATCCTGGATATGGCAATGACCTGTCTCTTGATTTTTACATTTTTCCTCATCCATCTATGCTTGGCACAGCATCTGGGATTCTCCTTCAGAGGCCCCAGTGGGAGGGCATTACTTTTCTATTTCCCACCAGGGACTTCCTGTGTCACTAAGGATAAAAACTAAGATCCTCAGACTGACCATTGTGACTCAGTTCCACATTTCTCATCTGACTTCATTTCCCACTACTTGCCTCTAGCTCTTCTGTGTCAGCCACCTGGGTCTCCTCAGTGTCCCCACATTCCAAGTGTCTCTCCACCTCAGGGTCTTGCTATTGCTTTTGGTATTGCTTCTACCACTGCCTGAATTCTTAGCCCAGCTGCCTGCATGGCATATTCCCTTGTCTTTTCCAGGCTTTTGCCCCTGTATTACCTAAAAGACCTTTGCAGGGTAATCCTGAACAGTTGCTATCTCTCTATCCTCTTCCACCTCCAGATCAGGACTCACCATAGCTTAATCTATTTAATTCCATCCATTGCCTTGCTCTTTTTGCTTGCAAGCCTTGTTCACATCACCATGTTTAATCCTGGTACCTGATGTGTTAAAGCAATTCATTTTTGTTTTTGGCTGAATTATTGAACAAAATAATGTATTTATTTTGGCTTGAGAAAACCAAAGGTTTCACTGACTGACTTTGTCTATGTGAAGTTCAGTATTTGAGTAGAAAAATCCTAGAAGGAGGAGGGACAAATGGAGGCAGGAAGGGGGAAAAGCAGCAGTGGTGGAGTGGCAAAAGCAGGCAGAGAGTCTGGGAAGACAGTGGCGTGGAGGAAGTTATTTCCTCCCTAGGGAGGGTTGGGCAGACATCAGAGGCTAGGAGCTCTTCGGGCAGGGCTCAGACACAAAAACCCTTCTAGTTTCTCTGTTTATCTACTGCATTTGGGATACCCATGTGTTTGAACAGGAGACAATGCATCTGGTGACCAGTTAAGAGGCTATTTACAGAGTGTGATCTCAGAGCTTATGGAATGAGCTTCCAGGGGCCATCGCAGGCTGGCTTATTAGAGCAGACACTCAGGGAACCATGAGGCCATGGTTGTCCTTGAGAATATTTTAGTCACCCCCAATGTTGGGTGTTATGGGGAATCCAGAGAAGATTTTGAGTCAGGTACCTTGGACCCAGAGTAATAAAAGCATATATTTGGAGGCAAATGGACATTGAGATGTAGTAAAGCTACACACATTTTGAAAATGAGCTATGTTGTGGCATGGGGAAAACCACAGGGCAGCCATGTCTGGTTGGTGGGAACTTCCCTCCTTCCACTACTACCTGGCACATTGCTGAAGGCCCTTACCATTTCTTCAATGAACAAAAAAGCCCCAGGGGGAGAAAGGCGTGAATTAGAGAATGGAACAGTGGACAAGAGCCTGCATTGGGGAACGGGGTTGGGAGAAAGCTAGCCCTGCTGTCTGCTGCAGGTGATAGGGGAAATTAAGCAGACTTCAAACAGTTTGCAGCTTGGTGCTGGTGGCTCACACCTGTTATCCTAGTGACTTGGGAGTCTGATATCTGAGGATCGTGGTTCAAAGTCAGCCCAGCAGGAAAATCCATGAGAATCTGATCTCCAATTAACCAGCAAAAAGCCAGAAATGGAGTGGTGGTACAAATGATAGAGTGCCAGCTTTGGATGAAAAAGCTAAGAGAGTGCTCAGGCCCCGAGTTCAAGTCCTAGCACTGGCACATAAACCAAGCAAACAAAGAAAACAATAAAAGATCACATGGGAGCACACACATACATACAATCCTCACCCCAACCTCCCGCCCCTGAATCTAAAACAAAACCAGTTTGCTTAGGAACATTGTCAACAGGTTAATGACCAGGTCCCTTCAAGAGGAGCATCTTCTGAAAGTTGACATAGTTCATGTTTGTTAGCACCTGCTATGGATGAGATGTTGGGATGGAAAAGGGCAGCGTAAGATCTTTGGGGTAGTGTAAGAGTTACTCAAAGAGAAACAGAAAAAAGAAAATCCGTCCCTATTTGCATAGCCTGTTTAATTAAGTAGGTCAATTAAAATTAGCTCATAATTGAAGGGAAAGAAGCTAATTTGGTGCAAATATTAAGTTTGATACCAGCGATGTAACAATCTAGTTTCAAATATAGAAAGCTTTAAAGGATTTATAGCATTGGAAACAAATCATCTCTTCTAATCTGACACAAACACAGGAAACTGAAAGATATTCCACTTGCATACTGTGTACTTTGTACTACTGCAAAGCCATGTAGTCCAGGTGCTGGTGATACAAAGATGAATAAAAACCTGAACAAAATGAAGACCAACCAGGAAGCTGGAACATGTGTTATTGGGAACAGGGAAGGTCGGGTCCAGGAGGAAGATAAATGGTGAGGGGAAGGGTAAGCAAATACTCAGTGTACATATGTGAATATACAGCCAGGTAATGAGGGGATGAGTGGGGTTGGGAGGGATAGGGGACACTGATGCCTCGTTCATGTCATAAATTGACATATAGAATTGAAATCTCTTTGTGTAACTACTTAAAGATTAAAAAAAAAAAAAAAGACCTGAAGTTAGGTAGTGGTGGCTCACGCCTGTAATCCTCCTACTCAGAAGGTTGAGATCCGAGGATCGCAGTTTGAAGCCAGCCTGGGCAGAAAAGTCCCCATGAGACTCTCACCTCCAATAAACTACTCAAAAAAGCCAGAAGTGGCACGGTGGCTCAAGTAGTAGAGTGCTAGCCTTGAGCACAAAGAGGCTCAGAGACAGTATCCAGGCCCAGAGTTCAAGCCCCAGAACTGGCAAAAAAAAAAAAAAAAAAGGCATGAACAGAAGCCATTATGAGCCAATGGAATAAGGCTAATAGAATGAAGCACAGCATACAGAGTGCCATGAAGAGGAAGCTGATCACAGCTGTCAGGGATCAGTGGGAGCTCCCTCTAGAAGAAGGGACTGAGTTCAGGATGATGGCGAAGAGTGCTGTAGACATGAGACTTTGATGGGTAGGGGAAGCTTGGAGGCTGGCCATGAGACTGGATCAGAGGCCTGGAAATACCTAGTGAGAGGGTGATGGGGCTGATGGGAGAGTCTGGCGTTAGCACAGGAAAGGCCCTGTGGACAACTGGGGAACCACTGACAAACTGTGAGGGAGGCAGCTAGTCAGTTTTATGTTTTAGAAAAAATCCTTGACCAAGCTAGATTTTGAGAGAGTTTTGGAAACTTCTGCACATAACCCAAGGTGAAGACTGGACCCAGGCCAACCGTGGATAGAGAAAAGGTGATATAGCCAGAGCTCTACAGAAGGCACAGGGTAAAATGGCTGTCACAACTTCCAATATGGCTGGCTGGATACTAAAGTTAACACCTAAGCTGCTTGGAATGGCCTGTTGCCTTTTATAGAAGAATTCAGGAAGTGGCGCTGTGGTCAAGTGGTAGAGTGCTAGCCTTGAGCTGAAGAGCTGAAGAGCTGAGGCCCAGGCCCAGAGTTCAAGCCCCACTACCAACGAAGAAGAATTCACCATACGCCGTACACTGTAACTGTAGGAAAGAGTGCTATGTTGTATCTGTTTTTTAAGGCTTAGTTCTTGTAAATACAAAAGTAAAGAGACTGTTGATATAGCTCTCTGATAGGAGTCTTGCCTAATATATACTCCGTTACCATAGTAATACGTGTGTGGTTTATACAAATACATAGAATAAAATTAAATGAGCCAGGTACCGGCAGCTCACACTCGTAATCCTGGCCACTCAGGAGGCTGATATCTGAGGATGGCAAAGCCAGCCCAGGCAGGAAAGTTCAAGAGACTCTCTTCCAGTTGACTACTGAAAAAGCTGAAGTGGAGCTGTGACTCAAGTGGTAGAGCCACCCCCCACCCCATGTAAATGAAATTTATTCAGGATGGGTGTTTGTATGTACTTTACTATGGAGAGTCATCAAGACTTTGGAGATTCTTACCTGCACAATAAAGACCAAAATCCATCTAGTGCCTCTCATGGGTCCTTCCATCTATTTATGCCACATGAATCATTCAGCAGATCCTTAAATAGACTGACCTCACTGTAGATTTTCCTATCTGTTATCTTCGACTTGAAGTGCTTCCTGCTTTTATCTGATACCCAATTGTCTAAGAAAATACAATTAATTCTGAAGTGATCTATTCTGAAGACTTTCCCAACTGTTTAGAAATATAGAATTTGTGCTTCTTTACCTTCAAAACTGTCATGTAGTCATTTTTGTTTACATTTCTCGATCTGGATAGTTAGCTACTTGAAACTGTGTCCCTGATTTTTCTTTTTTGAATTCCTAACATTTAATGCTGACACTAAAATGAAGTGTTTACTGTATTGATTCATATTTTGTTACAAAAATATTCTAGATACATTTTCACTAAAATTTGCTTATGTATGTGAACTGGCTCCACATTAAAATTTTAACCTTTGTGTGGCAATCAAGAGATTTCATTATGAAAATATGACATTGTATTTATTTCTTTTTCATTAAAGCCCTCTGAAACCATAGCAAAGGCCATTGAAAAGGTTGATGATCTTCTTGAATTGTACATGGGAATTCGAGATTTTGATTTAGGTAAGTTTATCCTATTTTAAAAAGCCTTTTTATGTTGATAGAAATTATGCTATATCATATCTTGTGTAGCCAATTAACTTTTCAAGATTATGAGTACTTGTGGAATAATAAAAAGAATAATGACCATGAAGATTACTAAGGATTACAAGTGCATGTCTGTAATCTTATTTACTTGAGAGGTTAACAATGAGAAGATTGTTTTTTGAGGCCAGCCAAGGCAGAAAAGTTTGCAAGATTCATTCACAACTCACAGCTTGGTAAGGTGGCACACATCTGTCATCCTGGCTTCATAGGAGCCTGAGATCAGAAGATCATCATTCCAAGCCAGTCTTCTACAGAAAAGTGTTGGAGATGCCATCTTAATGGGAAATAAGCTGGGAGCAGTGACCAGTGCTTGCCATCCAGCTATGACAGGAAGCCTAACACAGATAACCTGGGGAGGTATCAAGACTCTATTTAAAAAATAACCAGTGTAAAACAGGGCTGGAGGAATGACATAATGGTGAAGCTCCCACCTAGCAAATAGGAAGCCCTGACTTCAGAATCTCAGTACTGACGAAATAAAAGAGATAGTCTAAGAATAATGAAAAGATCTGGGCCTCGCTAGTTGTGAGGCGTTAGTGATAACTCAACTCTTGAAAGTTTTAGTTAGTTCTTAATCTATACACTGTAAACAATCTCATGATCCTTTGCCTCCCAAATACTGGAAATTACAGGAGTGCATCACCATGCTTGGCTTTAGAATCAGTTTTCAAATATGTGAATTTAGAATAATCTTCAGCTTTGGAGCCTGACAGTTACTTGAATATAAATAGGAGATAATGAAACATTTTTTTCTTTTTTATTAGTAAACATGCAGATATAGTTAAAGGGTTGGATAGTAGTGCTGATAATTATACATGATTTTAAGAAATAGTTCCTTTAAATGAATTTTCTTTTACTCTTAGAAATGCAGGTCACTAAACCTCCTCAAAAATCTTTGTAAATTAATTAGTAATCTTTCATGAGGTTAATTAATCATCTGTAGCAAATTCCCTCAAAAGTATTATAAAACCTTTTAAAGCTCTTTTTAAAAGCCTATGATAATGATGTCAATAGTGATGTAATATAATATTCTTTTTTCAATCCCTTGATTTCAAAACAAACAAAACTGACAACAATAAAAGTCATCCATTGATGATAAGGCCAATGAATTCTGGAATAGATTTTTGTTAAGAATTATCCACTAGGGCTGGGAATGTAGTTCAGTGGTGGAGCATATGACTAGCATTTGCAAGGCCTGCCTTTAGCCCCTTAAGCTCAGCCAAGCATTGGCTGTTCAACTGATGTGAGTTACAAAAAAATCTTAGGGAATGGAAATATTGAGGACTTTCTATAGAATGAGGTACAGATTTCATGATTAACAACAGCAGTGACTAATGTTAATGTAAATCCTTGTATTTGTCATTTTATAGATTGGAAACAGATTCAGAGTTTAATAACTTGCTCCAAATCAGCTAGGATATCAAGAACTAAGATTTAATTTTGTGACTTTGATACAGTATTTGTTATTAGTTAATTTTTTTGTATCTGAAAGTTCTGTTCAGATATTTTAAAACTTAATAGAAACTATATATTGTTTTGTGTCATCCAAAGATGTTTGTCAAAAGTAGTAATGGAACAGTAAAATGACATTATTCTCACAGTGGCCACAAGGGGACAGCACTAAGCTACTATATGTGGCAAAAACATTCTTGCACGTTGCAGTTATTTTATATTATTAAAGTATATTTTAGCTCGACTACAGTCAACAGACAAATAGTAATTTTAATATATACCTTAAGTTACTATGATGCAACTTTATGAAGTTTCTTTGGGTTTTATTTTATTTTATTTATTTATTTTTTTCTTTGGGTTTTATTTTAAATTAGAGATGTAATATTTTGTCAAAAGTGTAAAACTTTTCTATTCATCTTTCCTGTGATGATGCTTAAAACTTGTATTTATAATTTGAAGATTTAGAAAAGATTCATAACATGCAAGTATACATTCCATTCTTAAAGTTTACATAGAAAATTGCTGGTTTTAAAAAGATTTATGGCAAGTTGAGGTATATGGTGGTATACCCAACACAATTAAGATCATGACTTATTGAGGGAAAAAGCTACCTCAAAAAAAAATCAACATTTAGATGGGCACCAGTGGCTTATACCTGTAATCCTAGCTACTTAGGAGGCTAAGGTCAGGATCACAGATTGAAGCCAACCAGGGCAGGAAAGTCTGTGAGACTCTTTTTTTCCAGTACTCAGAAAAAGTTCTGTGGCTCCAGTGGTAGAGCGCTAACCTTGAGCACAAAGAGGCTCAGGTACAGTGCCTAGCCCCTGAGTTTAAGCACCAAGCCCAGCAAACAAAACAAAAAACAAAACAAAACCCCAAATCAGCACTTAGACTTTGTATAATGCAAAGTGCTATTCATGCAATCTCTGGCATTATTTCAAGCAACAAAACAAGAGTTATATTTGAGTCCTGCTTGAAGAAACCTCTGATTCCAAATTAGCCTGAGTTCAATGGTAGCGTGAATGTAAAGTATGGTGAACTGAGGTACCATTATTTTTTTGTAGTAGAAAAATGAAGAATCACGGATATAAAAAGTCTCCTTTGAAATGGAATGTAATGTCCAGTATATAATACTTTTTCTTCTCATCTGACTTGTAGAAGTCACTGTGTACATAGATGGTGTAGAATTCTGTCTGTGGTGCCCAGGTTGGCCTCTAATTTGCTCAAAGCTGGCCTTCCTTGAACTTAAAAGTTCTCTTTCTCAGCCTTCTAAGTACTGTGATTACAGGTATATACAATTATGCCTGGTCCCAGAATCCCTGATTTCCTATTTTCCTTTAAGTTCTGGTTCCACCACAATACATCTTGAAACATAAAAGGTGTAAAATGTCTGTTGAGAGGCACAAAAACAGTGAATTCACGAGGAATGTGAATTCTGATGCTGTATTCTTTCCATCACATCTTATTAGGGGAGCAGGCTTTTAACTGGTTTTTCGACTAATGGTCCCTTTGATGACTTTAGGTAGGGAGATATTTTGAAACTATTCAAACTGCCATTCCTCATGAATCAGTTCCATCCCTCCCTCCCTCCTTTCCTCCTTTTCAAACAATCGACAATTATTTTTATAATGGATACATGTTTCTCCTGTTAAAACTAGATCTCCATTGGTGTAGTTTTATTATTACTTATTTTTCTGCTCACTTTATCCTTGGTTTGGTCAGTGACAGCTCTTTTACTCTGATTTGTTTGTCATTGTCATACTTTTTTTTTTTTTTTTTAAACTTTGTGGAATGAAATGCTCTTGGTTCCTGTTTCATCTTGCCTGCTCCAGCCTGGAATCAGCTATGTCTCTGAGGAATATCAATTTGTTTTAGTGCAGAATGATGTATAGGAACTAAGATCTGAGTGCTTTGTCTGTTTATTGGTATTGGGGTATTAAGCATTCCAGGACTCAGGAAAGAGTGGAAAAAGGCAGGGGAGGGAGGGAGGAAGGGAGAGAAAAAAGAGAGAGAAGAGAGAATATGCATTTACATCACTTAATTCACACACACACACACACACACACACACACACAGGGAGAGAAAAAGAGAGAGAAGAGAGAATATGCATTTACATCACTTAATACACACACACACACACACACACACACACACACACACACACACACACACACACACACACACACACACACACACACACACACGCACACACACTCATGTTGACTATCCCTCATCTGAAAGCCCAAAGGCTTAAATACTACAAAACCTGAAACTTCTTGAGGGCTCAGATGACTCCACAAATGGGAAATTCCATACCTGGTCTCACAGAATGGAGCATAATCAAAATACAGGTATACTAAAATGCCAGATTAATTGCCTTCAGGCTAAGTGTATGAAGGGGATATGAAACATTAATAAATTGTGTGCTTAGTCGTGGGTTCCAATCACAAAGTAATTTTATCTTGTTTATAACAGATATTCCAAAATCTGAAGAGCAATCTGAAATCTGAAATATTTTTGGTCCTAAACATTTTGGATAAAGGAAACTCAGTCTGCATTTCTGTGGGTTATCTATCATCCTGTCCACAGATTCTTTCTTGTTTTCTCCTCTCCCTGTTGTCCTTCTCTGACTGTGATAGAGAGGTATGCTTCTGGGGTCCACACCCCTGGATGTATCTGCTCTCTTTATTCCTTGCCTCTTCTCTTCACTCTCCTGTTCTCTCTCCCACATCAGGCTACCATCAACCTCACCAGAGCATGGATCCCTGAAATGCATGGCCCACCCAGGCCCCACCTCTGCACAGACTGAGTGCCTTTCTGTGAGCCTCCTTTCCATCTTTCCTCCCAGCCTACTTTGTGTTGGTCTTGAACCACTGGAAAAAGGAATGGCTCTTTTCTGCTGCTCTTTTCATCTGGACCCTTGGCTCATTTGACTACTTCATCTTTGACCTTGGAGGCAAGAATAGGTTGGAGTTTTAGTATTGGGCTTTGTTATTTCCCTTTCTTTCTGGAAGGTTCTGCACCCAGGTCCTAAATTACCATTGCACCGTCTCTCTTAGATTTTTAGTGCTTATAGGGAGGTAAGAAAAAAATAAAACAACAGCACACACACAAACCCAAAACAACAGCATAGGAGGTCTCCAGGAGCATCTAGTTCTGAGGCAAGTGCCAAGGAGATAGATACTTCTAAAGATTCTGGTCCCCTGATGTAGATGAGCAGGCTCAGAAAACTTATTGGAAAGACAAATCAACAGCACCATCTTCACTGACTATGCCAAACTGGAGAGGGGCTCAGGAGAGATAACTTGTTTCACTGGGTGGAGAGATATCTTTCTATCAACTTGTAGATCTGGAATTGCTGTGCCACAAGCTGTAATGCTTTTGCTTTTTCCTTTGGGGAAGGGAAGATTAGATCCTGTTGTAACTGGGAGTCCTGGACTGGTGAAGTAAGGAGAAGACGGAAGGGTGGGAAGGGAGGAGATTATGAAGTGGTGTGTTCTTCTTTTCAGGGGAGGTTAATCATACCACACTGGAGATTCTCAGCTGATGGGCTTCAAGATTGGGGAAGGGCAGTGGTGACAGCTACAAATCGGATGCTCTGGGCAGATGGTTGAACATGTCTTACGTTGATAAGTGAAATATAGGTATACCTGTTAGTTTTGGAAAATAATTTATTGGTGCCATTTTTCAGTTCTCTGATGCTATCACATTTATTGTTATGTTTCAACCATTTTCTTTGACAGCTACTACAATGTTTGAAGCTGGAAAGGACAAAAGTAATCCAGATGAATTTGCGGTGGCAGTTGATGAGACTCTAGGAGACTTTGCATTCCCTGATGAATTTGTCTTTGATGTTTGGGAAGCCATTGGTGATGCAAAAAGGGATGACCATCTCTGAAGAAAGGAACCATTGTTCTTCAAAAAGAAACCTCCATAACAACTCTTTTAAGCATCTATATGAACTTTGGTGTAGTTTTATGTGTATGGGAGACAATCTTAGAAATATAATTTGATTTCTGGGTATTTTTTTTTTTTTTTTTTTTTTTTTGGGTCCGGTCATGAGGCCTGAACTCTGGGCCTGGGCACTGTCCCTCAGCTCTTCAGCTCAAGGCTAGTGCTCTACCTCCTGAGCCACAGCATCACTTCCGGCTTTTTTCTTTTTGCTTATGTGGTGCTGAGGAATTGAACCCAGGGCCTCAGGCATGCAAGGCAAGCGCTCTACCACTGAGCCACCTTCCCAGCCCCCTCTGGGTATTTTTAAAGAGCAGTTGTTGATGTACTATGGTGATAATAAATCCCCTAAAATATAATCAACTTTCCTATTAATTCAAAGTTTTTTTAAAGGTAAAATTTAAGGAGCACTTCCACAGATTAATTTGCTTCCCATAAACACTCATGCCTAGTCACATTAAATAGTTGATTGTAGTAGCTTCCATGTCCTTCCCTCCAAAATTATTAGTGTAATGAAAATTAGGATTTGTGTGTTTTTAAGATATGTTTGAGAAAATGCAATGTGAATTATGCCTATGATAGGCCTACAAATATTGTTGTTATTGTTTTTAATCCATTAAGTAAAGGAAGAAGATTCTTTTGGTCCTGTTGTTTTCTATGACTTAGGGGGATTGAGTTTTGTTTTGTTTTTTTTTCTTTGTGATTTAAAACTCCATTAAATCTTTGTGCATGGTTTGTGTGTGTGTGTGTGTGTGTGTGTGTGTGTGTGTGTGTGTGTGTGTGTATATTTAGAAGAAGAGGGAGATGAGAGCAGGCAAGTATGGTACAACCAGTTGTGTTTGATTTTTTTTCAGTTCTTAGAAATTATTATTTATTTTCACCCATTATTATTATTTTTTTCTACCCATAGCTCCTTTAATGTTACCCTTTATAAGTGCTCCAAGGTGGGTTTAATATTCATTGTAGCATTTTCTGTTGGACAGATATTTACTCAGAAAATAACTATGTTGGAAAACTTATTTATTTATTTTTAAAAGTTTATTGTCAGGGTGGTATACAGAGGGGTTACAGTTACATAAGTAAGGTAGTGATTACATTTCTTGTCTAACTTGCCACTGCTTCCCTCATTTTTCTCCCTTTTCCCTCTCTTCCTAACCTCCCCCCCAAGTTGTACAGATCATTTCCAACATATTGTCTTGTGAGTATTATTCTTGAATAGGTTCCCCCTTAATCCTTTATTTTTTTTTGAGGGGAAAGAATTAAATAATCTTTTCTAGCCAGCTAAACTTTAGAGAATCTATTTCTATCAGTGGAAATGAAAGAGGAAGGCAAATTTGAACAAAATGCTTTTAGTTGATATTTTAAAGTTCTAACACACACCCTCTAAACCATAATTGGAGAAAATAAAGGAGAGGAGAGTCTGATCACTCAGGCTTCACCTTTTGCTGATGGTAGAGACATGGAAATGAATGGTTTTAACGTGGATCAGTGGATTATTTAGTTAGGCAGAGCAGGCTGTGTCTGAGCCATCTTAGATGGAAAATATTTTGA
Organism: Dipodomys merriami; assembly: GCF_024711535.1. Classification (NCBI taxonomy): domain Eukaryota; kingdom Metazoa; phylum Chordata; class Mammalia; order Rodentia; family Heteromyidae; genus Dipodomys; species Dipodomys merriami. The sequence goes on from NW_027206290.1 coordinate 8,195,297, forward strand.
GCTGCCATAGTCTTCTGAAATCCTAAACCGGGAGGTTGTATTTTAGGAAATCTGAAAGGGTGTCCTTTTCATGCTGGGTATGGCTCAGGCAGCTCTTGTTTCCTGGTAAAACTTTCCTTTTACTGCCAGCTCTCTAGTGCCATAAATGTTATATAATGTGGCAAAGAGGATATTCTTTCATGAATTTGAAACCTGCACAGAAGCTATTTTAGTCATTAATATACAACAAAATTCACTTATAGAATACGGATTGTTCTTTTTTTTTGGGGGGGGGGTCCAGTCGTGGGGCCTGAACTCTGGACCTGGGCGCTGTCCCTCAGCTCTTCAGCTCAAGGCTAGCGCTCTACCACTTGAGCCACAGTGCCACTTCCAGCTTTTTTCTTTTTGCTTATGTGGTGCTGAGGAATCGAACCCAGGGCCTCAGGCATGCAAAGCAAGCGCTCTACCACGGAGACACCTTCCCAGCCCACGCATTGTTCTTTAAAGTTTTTTTTTTTTTTAACATTTTTTATTATCTTTAAATAGTTGCACAAAAGAGTTGTCACTTAACAAAGCAACTTAATAAATTAATTCGTCATTTACTAAAGATACAACGTATCTTAATCAACCTTACCCTTTTCAGCATTGTCATCCATTCCTCCCCTTCCTACCCCTTCCCTCACTGTTCTTTTTTTTTTTTAAACTAATTTTTAATATTTTACTTATTTGTTTATTTATTTAGTCGGTCATGGGTCTTGAACTCTGGGCCTGAGTGCTGTCCCTGAGCTCCTCAGCTCAAAGCTAGCACTCTACCACTTGAGCCACAGTGCCACCTCTGGCTTTTTCTGCTTATGTGGAGCTGAGGAATAGAACCCAGTGCCTCATGCATACAAGGCAAGCATTCTACCACTGAGCCACCTTCCCAGTCCTCCCTCACTGTTCTTGATTCTCCCTTCTTCTCCTCTTTATTCATTTACAGCTTTCCCCTTGACCCCAGCCCACCCCTTTCAAGTACCCTGTTCCTGGTGTTTATTTTGTTGAACTTTGACTTTGCCTTTCTAATTTTTTTTTTTTTTGGATCGGTGGTGGGGCTTGGTTTGAACTCTGGACCTGGGCGCTGTCCCTTAGCAATTCAGCTCAAGGTGAGCACTCTACCACTTGAGCCACAGTGCCACTTCCCTGACTTTGCCTTTCTAAGGAATTGAACTATTTGAGCTCTCCCTTAAGTCTACCTAGAATATGGCTTGTTTGATTGCTCTTGCCCATCATTTGCAAAGGTAGCTCAGGCTGTAATGTTGGTCCTTGGTTAGTGTATTTTTTGCCTCACTTAAGAAGATATTAAAAACAAAACAGTTTTTTTGTGTGCCAATCCTAGGGCTTGAGCCTGGGCTCTATCCTTGAGTTGTTTTGCTCAAGGCTACAACTCTACCACTTGAACCATGACTCCATTTCTGGCTTTTTTTTGAGGGGGGGAAGGGTGGTTAATTAGAGATAGGTGTCTTAATATGTTTCCTTCCTAGGGCTAGCTTTGACAAATGAACCTCAGATTACAACTTCTTGATTAGCTAGGATTATAGGCAAGAACCACCAGCTTCTGGCTACAATGGATGTTTTTTAAGCATAAAAAAGTGAATAGATGATGTAAGAGTTCCATACAAACATTTATAATTTGAACAGCAACAACATATAATTTTTTGGCACTAGATGCTAGATTTGGAATGCTTCATAATAATAATTATTTTAATCAGTTGAGATGGGGTTTTGCTATGTTGTCTGGCCACCGGCTCAGCCTTCAGAGTAGCTGACACTATAGGTGCACAACATTGTGCCTAGCTGATCCATTGTGGACTATTGATGCATGCTCCTTTGCCCATCTCTCCTGAGCATGCAGGAAGACAGAAACTTGGTGCTGTTTCCCTAATTTATGAGATGTCATCATCACAGTGCTCTTTCTAGAACTTTGATGTGTAAGGAATCAATAATCCATGTACAGCTGTAACTGATTTTGCCGATTAGAGTTCAAAAGGCCATTTACATTGCTTTGGGCTTCAGAGATACCAGGTGCTTTATGTACTAATAGGGTTTTCCTTGAAATGTTCTTATCTATTACCTCTGTTGCTAAAATGATAACCAGGTTAGTTCTTATGTCATTTTGAAAATACATGTATTTATGAACTTTGTGCCTTTTTGCAAGACTCAGTACAAAGAAAGGAGAAGTATTTATTTTTAATGCAGCCCTGTGGGTGTGGACTATTCTTTTGCTGTTATGCTGGGGAAAATAATTTTTTAAGCATTCTATGTCATTATTACTACTGTGTGTGTGTGTGTGTGTGTCTCAGTACTGAGGCTTGAACTCAGGGCCTTGACAGTGCTCTTTAGCTTTTTTCTCAAGGATGGTGCTCTACCACTTAAACTGCACCTCCATTGCTAGCATAATTGGAGATTAAGAGTCTCACCGACTTTCCTACCTGGGCTGGTTTCAACTTGCAATCTTCAGATCTCAGCTTTCTGAGTAGTTGGGATTGTAGGAGTAAACCACCAGTATCTGGCTTGTATACCTTTGTAACAAATAAAAATGTAAATGTCTTGTTATTTTCTTTTTTCTTTCTCTTTTTTGTTATTTTCTTTCCTGGAAGTGTTTGTTGTTAGGCTTTATGCCTTTGTGGGAAAGGGGATAAGTTTTTGGATGACTCAGTTCTACTTCTAAAGAGCTCCCAGAGTTCACTGGGAGACAGTTGGAAAGAGAAAGCCAAAGGAAGAATGTTTTCAGGTGTAGACTAAAGACTATGAAGAACTCTCTCTGTGTGTGTGTGTGTGTGTGTGTGTGTGTGTGTGTGTGTGTGTGTGTATGCGCATGCGTGCGAGTGCGTATGTTGGGGAAGAGAGAAGAGTGGTGACTTTAGGTGCCTAAACAGGACTGTGCCTTATTTCCCCACAGGTATGTTGGGTGCAAAATGGAGCATTCGGTGTAATGGGAACACAGCATGGTCAGAGACAGTGAGACCCACATGGAGGTGTTCTTGTCACTGTATCACTCGGGATTCTCAGAGAAACAAACAACAAAAGGGTGCCTATGTTACTGTGGTTTGACTTAATGGTGCTTTTGACTCTGCATTTTGAATTTGGATCCTTCTCGATGTGGCACGATGTGGTCGGATGCTTTCTCCAGATGCTGGTCAGTAGCAACAAAGCAACTCCTAGTCAAGCCACATAACCCTGAGAACAATTGACAGATCCTTCACAGTGCATTGTGCTGCTAAGCAATAATATTAGGTATGTATAGTGTAAATGCATTTTCAACCTAGAATATTTTCTCTTTATGATGGATGTAACTCCTTTATAAGTATAGGAACACTTAAATATGTATGGATACATGCATGTATGTCTGTGTGTTTGCCTAAATGATAAGAATTGGCCCATGTGTTAGGAAGGCTGAAAATCCTTACAGTTTGAGAGCCAGGAAAGCTGATACTATGAGTCCAAAGTCTTGGAGCTGAACTCAGGGCCTCGTATTTGCTAGACTGGAACTTCACCACTCCAGCCACACCTCTAGCCCTCTAGTCTGTTTCTAAATGTCAGCAAACAAAGAGCATCAATGTTAGTGTCCAAGAGCAGGAGAAAAATGAATCTCCCAACAAGCAGAGATTGTAGACTCACCTTTTAGCCAGACCTTCAGCAGATTGGATGACGGTCATCCACATTGGGAATACTTGCTTTTCTCAGTTCACTAGTTGAAGAGCTGATTTCTTTTGGAAACACCTTCTCAGATACATCCAGAAATAATATCAAGTAGCCACTGGGCATCCCTTAACCAATAAAATCGATGATCTAAAATTAACTGTAACAAGCCAGGCACTGGTGGCTCATGCCTATAATCCTAGCTACTCAGGAGGCTGAAATCTGGGGGCTATGGTTTGAAGTCAATCCAGGGAGTAAAGTTGATGAGACTCTTAACCAACCAAAAAGCTGGAAGTGGAGCTGTGGCTCAAGTGGTAGAACACTAGCCTTCAGCAAATAAGCTCAACAACAGTGCCCAGGCCCTGAGATCAAGCCTCAGGTCTGGGGTGTGTGAGTGTGTGTGTGTGTGTGTGTGTGTGTGTGTGTGTGTGTGTGTGTGTGTGTGAGCGCATGTACATGCATGCACACAGACACAGACACACAAATTACCTGTCATAAACCCTAAAGTAGGAACTTGACTCACTGACCAGAGTCTCTTAGCATTCATAGAACCAGCACTTTTCTATCTCCTATTCATTCCTATCCTTAGTGTTAGAAACCATTTCAGTATTGTCTGAAAGAAGTGTCCATCAGCCTAAGTCTTTTTGGCTTATATCTGTAGATACTTCATTCCTAGGCCCTTATTTTGTAATAATATGTCTAAGTGTTGAAAGGAGAGGTGGTCTTTGAATACTGGTGAAATACTGGGAAGGAGGAAGCCGAGCTGGATTTGCCAGCGGTTCTTGCTCCTGTTACGCATTAATGGGATCACATTTCATCCCTCCATCTCAATGCCATACTCTCCAGCTCTGAACTCTCATTCCATGGAATTTTTTTCTCCCAAGGACTACCAAGTTGCTTAATTCTTGTATTCTACCCCCCCCCCACCTTTTTTTTCTTTTTTCTTTTTGCCAGTCCTGGGGCTTGAAATGAGGCCCTGGGCACTGTTTCTGAGCTGCTTTTGCTCAAGGCTAGCACTCTACTCCTTGAGCTACAGCACCACTTCCGGCCTTTTCTGTTTATATGATATTGAGGAATCAAACCCAGAGCTTCATGCATGCCAGGCAAGCACTCTACCACTAAGCCACATTCCCAGCCCGATTCTTGTCATTTTTATTTAAAACTTATTAGCTCTTTCAAATCTGGATAGAAATCACCCCTTTGTATACATGGATCAAACTATGTTTGATCAGTTGGGTGGTATATTCCTGAAACTTCTTCCTACTCAGAATTGGGGTGTTTTTTTTTTAAATTTAGGCTTTTATTCTAATGATGGAATTTCAGGCAAAGTGGAGACAATTCAATATTGAAGGTTATTTTGGGACAGAGACAAGTACTCTTCCTATTTTGTTTCTGTTTGAGGCTGAATCTGGAGAAGGTAGTGAAGGAAAAGGAATGAGAGAACTTTTTCTCATCCTGCAACTCATTAGTATAACTTCCAAATCCTGAGATTTGAGCTGCTTCTCTTCTATTTCCCACATAGTGTCCGATATAATGAATACTTCAGGAGAGTTTTTATGAGGAGCTGATCTAGCTTTGCCCATTTTGTAGGCCCTATTTTTCATTATTAAGCCCAATATTTGCTTTTCCCACAATGCTTTGCTCTCCTGGTTGATATCAAATTTGGCTCTTCTTATTCACAGTTGGGTGTTTTGAATCTCTTTAATGATGGGTGTGGGGTCTGTGCACTGCTTTCCCACATCCCACCATGCCATCTTTCTCCATGCATCCACTCTGTGATAGTTTTTACTTGGTATTTTCTCTGCCATAACACTCTCCTGTCACATGGCCAGATCTGTGTCAGCCTTTACTTATCTGTTGAAATGCCATTTGTTTAAAGAAGCCTTCCTTGACCTTCTTTCTCTCCTTGTTCCTGTAGTCTTTATCTTAGACCTCATTCCATTCTAACTTGTCACTATTCATAATTATTTTTGTCAGCGTGCCCTTAATCTGTCCTATTCTCTACTTCTGGGAGATGGGGTTGTATTTCCTTTAAAAAATGGTTACTAAGTAGTTGTACAAAGGAATTACAATTTGGTTTTATCTCATCATGTCTTCAACACTTAGCATGGAGCTTGCTCTATATTAAAAACTAAAAATTAAAAAAATATATGGACAAAGAAAGTCAAATATTTGCTGCTTGCTGTATGCCCAGTTGCAGAAAATGGATCACTTTCCTAGTGCTTAGCAACCCCTTGACGTAGGTAATGAGTATGCTGTACCTTAAAGTCAAAGGAAAACAAACAAACAAACCACAGGTTTTGAGAAATTAAATCACTTGCTTTAGGGCACATATTTGGTTAGTGGCAAAGAGAGGATTTGAACCCAGTTTTGAGTTTAAATCCTGAGCAAGTTAATTTTGTTAATGTGTCACCAGAACAATGTAAAATGTGCTAGTCACTAGAGGAAATGGTGGAGAATGTGAAAGGCAGGAGAACAAGGTTATGGATTCGATTCACCATTGCCTTGGCCTGCCAAGAAACACATTAAATGACTCCGTGAACTGTTTTAGGATAGGAACTCTATGCCAAAGGATTTTAGTGATTATGTAAGCTGAAGAATTAACATTAGCAATAATTAACTCTGGAATTTTTGCTCAACAGTGTAGTCACTGGTATAATAAATTCTTGCTAGAATAACTTAAAAAAAATTAAGACAGGAAAAGGTCCTGACGGTTTCTTTGAGATGGGCCTGGCCTTAGAAATCTTTCAAAGCTTCTTCTGGTTAAAACAATTTCATGGTTTAATTGATTTGACTTGGATGGTGGGTATTTTGCTTGATGGGCTTATTACTGTTTTAGCTTATGCTTCAAAAAAAAAACCCCAACTCTTTAAGGACAATGGCTGTGTTTGTTAGTAATGAAAGAGTGAAGAAAAATAAAAATGTAGCAGATTTTTGTGTTATTTACTGTTTGACTATGGGGTTGGTATTGAAGGCTTAGCAGACCATGGGATCTGACCGTTTGCCATATTTAAAATTGAGATACTTGGGTTCTAAGGAATGAAGTGGTTCCCTGAAGGGAATCTTACTGCATTGTTGCTGGGAGTGTAAACTTGTTTAACCACTTTGGAAAGCAGTATGGAGGTTCCTCAAAAGACTCCACATAGAGCTCCCCTATGACCCAGCAATCCCACTTTTGGGCATTTACCCAAATGATCACAAACAAGACCATACTAAAGCTACTAGCACAACTATGTTTATTGCAGCATTATTTACCATAGCTAAGATATGGAACCAACCCAGATGCCCCTCAGTAGATGAAAGGATCAGGAAAATGTGGTATATATACACAATGGAATTCTATGCCTCCATCAGAAAGAATGACATTGCCCCATTTATTAGGAAATGGAAAGACTTGGAAAAAATTATATTAAGTGAAGTAAGCCAGGCCCAAAGAAACACAGGTCCCATGGTTTCCCTTATTTGCAATAACTAGTATATGTCTGAGTCAAGCAGAAAAGTTCAGATAAGTTGATGTTAGGGGAATGAACCCCAAGATAAGTATTCAAATGTTTTTTTTCTTTTATGTAATTGTTTCTAACATATTTATAAGATGATTTCTTTGTTGCTTTGTATGTCCCTCCCCCATGGTATAACCCCTGCTTTCACTGTATTTGATGTCGGTATAATTTGTGGAGGGGAAGGGCAAAAACAAATTGTTTAACTAGGGATACAGGTGGACCCATTGCAACAATGAGATATACAAGTCGTTATGTTGAAAAACAAACTTTACAAATTTAGTGGGGGGGGGGAGGACTGGGTGGGGGGAGATAGGGGGAATATGGGAAGGGATGGGAAGGGGAAACAAAGGAGGAGGCAACAATGCTTGATAAGAAATGAACTCGTTATCTTGCCCATGTAATTGTAACTCCTCTGTGCAGTATTTTCACACAAAAAAAAGGAATGAAGGGGAAGTTATATTGCTTTCAAAGGACCCTTTCTGGGCTCAAACTCTATAATTTGTATGCTGAAAAAGTGAATATATAGTGATGGTTATTAGGTCTCAGAACATATTCCCTACTCACACAAATTAGATGATTTAACAAAATAACTCGTGAGTTAATGAACAAGGAATATTTGAAAGGCTTCTCTCAATATTAAACCCAAAATAAAACTGGAGCTGTATTGATTTGAAAAAAAGTAATCAATTGTATTCTTTTCCAGTGGATCAAATATTCATATCTAAAGGAGATGTTTATTGCATTCCAATTTAAATAAGGTGTGGGAAAATTCTGAAAAAGGAAACTAGATTAGCAATGCTTTAGAATGAGCATTCTAAGTTTTTATAGACTATATCTCTCCTTTTCCTGTGTCTTGATAAGCATCACCAATCACTTAGGGCTAACTTTAAAAAAGTAAATGAACTATAGTTCAAACTACTTCTCTAGGGAACCAAATACTTATTTCACTGAATGAAAGAAATTTCCACTCTTACAACCCTAAATCAGCCAATGAAGTACCAGTAATGCTACCAGGTTATTTCTTTTCTTTTTCTTTTTTTAAAGAACCACATCTAAGCTTTAATCCAACAATAAACAATACAACCTTAGAACTGTTAGTGCAGAACTTTAAATGATTCTCTCAGTTTATTTTATTTTTATTGTTTTTGGATTTTATTTCTTGAAGGTTCTTTTTTTTTTTTTTACCTTAGCTGACCAGGAGGTGGCACTATATCCTGGCTGCTACCTTCTATTTGCCTCTCTTATGAATCTGAACTAGATACTGTGTTTTTATATTCATTCTGATCGGTCCAGTCTCTGTTTTGCATTTATCTGTGATCCCACTAGGGAGAATCTCTTGGTAACTAAGACTGTCTTAGATATTCACATTCTTTTCTGAACCTTGGAGATTGTTTTATGTGATCACAGAGGGTATTAAGGGCAAATGACTAATTCTACCAAGTCAACCAAGGTTCTTAGAGACCTCAGAGGCAAAGAAATGACTGAGCACTGAAGTGCTACAGAGATAATTATGGTTAATATTCTGTGAAAGTTAGAGATGACTTCATACCAAGCATGAAATTAAACAGATATATTAAAAACTTTAAAACTTAAGTCATCACTTTAAAACTTTTAGATAACATTTACATATAGTAGTGAATTACATTCTTTCCTCCAATTAACAAAACAAACTTCCTTGAGTTTAGTTATCAGGATTATGGATATAATTTACCTTACAAAAAGACTTACATTTATTAAGGTAGAATTCTAACTGGACATTGAGTTGCATACTACTATCTCAACAGCTGTCTGTTGAAATAACTATCTTCTTTTGGATATTTTGTACATGTAGGCAATTTACCAACAAGTTTGAGCTATAACATTGTACATTTACCATAGGATTTTCCTCTTGTGTATTTGTGTATTAGTTCTATTATCCCTTGATGCTACTTGGGAGAATCATTAGCTATAGTCAATTGGTATTTGCTGGAAACAAGTAACATTGAGGTTGTAATGGTTTCCTGTAATTATAACAATATAGAACTGCTTCCTTCTAGACCATACTTGCCAGTGCATGGTCCATGGCCTTTTTGAATGATTTCTGGCTTCTGTGTGAAGGGAACTGACCATGGGAGAAGAGTCGAATTAACAACCAACATCTTCAATGAAGACATTTTCTCTGGGCTTTATAACTGACCTCAGTGCAATAGAACCTCACAGGAATAGCATAGAAACAAAAACAAAGGACAACTGGAAAAGAGTTAGATGAAATAACTTCTAGAAACTTTCACTATACCTATGGGAAAGCCCTATTGTGAGCATTGATCTCACTTCAATGAATTTTTTGTGTTACTTTGATAATAAGAATTTCATAATTCTTTTTTTTGATATGAGATTAGCACTCAAACTCAGTATCTGACACTTAGCTCACTTGGCAAGCATTCTACCAACTGAGCCATGCCTTCAACCCCAAAGATTTAATAATTTCTAGCATTTAGTAATTAAGTCCAGGAGTAGCATGGACAATTAGGTGATACATGTCAGGCATTAGATTATTGTTAGATTTATTCACATCACTGATTTGTGGCTCATTTTTACAGCACTGTTTGTTTTCTCTGTCTACATGGTTTTATGAGGCATGGTATGTTCCTCCTAATTCAACCCAAATAACCCAACCAGATATTGGACTAGGATTTTAGTAGCTTGTGAAAGACTATGTCCCTGATTGACAGTCAGGGACCTGCCCCTATACCCTATTTTTTAAGAATCTGAAAGAAAATAATATCTCTTCAAAGGTAGTCTTCACTTTGAGCATCAGTCTTATTGCTCTTGAAAGATGGTACCTGTCCTGTCCAAGACCTAGGGCCTCACACTGTACCTGGGCTTCTCTCATCTGAATTCTGTATAATTCATCGTATTAGTCATTCCATTATAGAGAGCAGAGTCTGCTCCCTTTTTGGGAGTAGATATAGATCATTGAGTAGACCCTAGAGTTGTTAGAAGGACTCAAGAGAAGACTAAAGATGATATAGCTATTAGGATGAATTCCTGAGGTACTGAAGGAATTTCTGCCATGGCTTGGAAGCTGCTTCTGCTAACTTGGTAACAACCCTAGATGTATGGGACTGCACCAGCAGAAGCAGGGCCTCAAGCCCCACCTCTCTAAGGCCTTCCATGCATTGTCATGGTCAGAACTTAAGTTACATCCAGAACCTGTAGCAAGGGAACCTGGGAAAGGTAATGTTTAGCTTTATTTAAAAAAATTATTTTATTGTAAAGATGCTGTACAGAGAGAGGGGTTACAGTTACATGAGGAAGGTAATGAGTATATTTCTTGTTGAACATTGTTACCCATTCCTTTGTTTTTCTCCTACCAATTCTTCCTTCCTCCACCTCTCCCACTCCTCCCCCTGCCCAAAGTTGTAAAGTTTATTTTCAACATAATGTATTGTGAGTATTACTGGCACAATAGGTCATCCTGTGTCCTTGTTTCAGCATTTTGTTATTCCCCTTCTCCCCAAATTAGATAAGTGTATATACAAGATGCATGGTACCAAAAAAAAAAAAAAAAAAAAACAGTGACAAAAGGGGATATACCACAGGGGGAAGAACTTTTTGACTATGATAGTATAAGAAAGGCAGCTATTATGATTTGGATATGGAGTGTCCCCCTAGAAAAGTCATGTTGAAGGCCTAGTCCCCAGGTGCTGGTGCTATTGAGAGGTGATTGGATCATGAGGGCACTAGCCTTATCAGTGGGTGAATCCATTGGTTAGGAGCTATTAGAAGGTGGTGCTTTTCTCTTGAGGCCTGCATTGGAAAGGTATATCTTCTCAAAAGCTCTCTTCTTCCTCCATCTCCTCTTCTTACACTATCTTCTTTTCTTCCTCCTATCAGCTCCTCTTCTACTTCCTCATCCACTTTTTTCCCCCTCCCATTGTGAACTTTGGGCCTGGGCGCTGTCTCTCAGCTCTTCAGCTCAAGGCTAGCACTCTACCACTTGAGCCATAGCGCAGGTTCCGGTTTTCAGGTGGTTAATTGGAGATAAGAGTCTCATGGACTGTCCTGCCCCAGCTGGCTTCCAACCGTGATCCTCAGTCTTAGCCTCCTGACTGACTAGGATTACAAGGCGTGAACCACTGGTGCCTGGCTCCTCATCCACTTTTTCCTCTGCCTTTTCCTATCTCTAATCTCTCTGCTTCCCACATGCCATGAAGCAGGTAACTTTTGCTCTATCACATTTTGTTCTATGCTACTCAGAAACAATAAATAGCTTAAACACTGAAACTGAGCCAAAATAAATCTTTCATTGTTTTAAATTGTTTTCTCAGATACTTTTGTCACTGTGACAGAAAGTTGAGTAATAAATTCAGTCAATTCAAATTTCAATGATAAAACTCCATCCATCCATCTACCCAACATTTTTTGGCCTGATACATGCTAGGTAACCAGCACATAATTATACAGATTGATACATTATTTTTCCCTTATGCTCATTTGCTGGACTTCTACTTTTACATAAAATCAGTACTTTCATAACTAAGAAATGGCTACCATCTTTTTTGAGACTTATGTGAATGTTGGAAAGAATAGCTATTGGATATAGGATAAGACAATGTCTCCTAAGCAGACATCAGTGCCTGCAGATGAAGCCATCTATGTCTGAGGTTTTATTTCTGGAAGCCTGAAATAAGAGGTGAATTTCAGGCTGGGAAGGTGGCTCAGTGGTAGAGTTCTTGCCTTGCATGCATGAGGCCCTGGGTTTGATTCCTCAGCGCCACATAAGCAGAAAAAGCCAGAAGTGGTGCTGTGGCTCAAGTGGTAGAGCACTAGGCTTGAGCTGAAGAGCTGATGCTCAGCACGCACCCAGGCCCAGAGTTCAGGCTCTATAACTGGCAAAAAACAAAAACAAAAAAAAAAAACTTCAAAGATACTTGTTTTTATTTTATTTTATTATTTTATGTATTTTTTAAAAATGGTCTTTAAGTAGTTGTACAAAAGGGCTTCACTTGAACATGTCAATTTATGAGTAGAATGCGTCATGATTAATGTCACCCCTTCTGTGATTCTTCCCATCTCTCCTGATCCCCACCATTGCCTCAAGTTAGCTGATTTCATTCAAAGATAATTGTTGAGATGTGTGTTATAAGAAATTTGCTGGTATATTCCTTCCTCTGGGTGAGGAGGCATGTATCAGGGCTACTTTAGTCTGAGTCTGAGTGGTCAACCATCATTGTATTTTAATTGCAGTGCTATTTTACTTGCCTTCTTGGATGATTGAAGTGTTGCAATTTACTAAATAACCAAGAAAAAAATCCTTCTTCTTATACAAATGGTGGTTTACTTGGAAGAATTGTATTTGGGAACTTCATTATTACAGGGCATCTCAATGTGAAGGATATAGATAAATCATTGTAAGGAACTAATATGCTGCTCACTGATCTAGATGAGCAAATGGCTTGCTTATTTTTGCCTCCCTCTTTGCCATGCTAAAGCATTTTCCAGTTAACTTCATACATACTCCAAATTGGATTGTACAAGCTACACTGTACCATAGTAATGCTTTCCTTTATTTATGCTAAGAACTAAATGCTTATTGTCCTTTAATTATTTTAGTCAGTGACTTTTCATTAGTATCATTCTATCCCTGAAAATTTGGTGGTGGAGGCAGTGGTTAGCATTGTCACAATAGATACTTTCACTTTTGTTTTGAAAATGTAGATAATGTGGTCTTTCAAATCTCATACACCGAGAAATTTATGCTGCTGTAAATCTCTTGTCTGTAAGACATAGTAGCAATGCCAGTAAAAACACCATTACCATGACATATTACTGAACAGTCTCTGGTGAGAGTTTTGTTGTTTGCAAGAAAATGTTATAGAATGTATTATTTATGTTACCCAAGATGTAAAGTATAACACAGAAGATTGAAAAATTATTTGCTTACATTTATACACTTTGAATTTATGTACTTTTTATATATTGAATTTATATACTTCACTCTCAAAGAAGAGATTGATTCTAGGGTAGATAGCAGAAACTGTTAAAAGCTAATTGGAAAAGAATGATATGCTAATGTAGACTTTGACATGATCCCTGATGATCCTTATGTTTGAATCCATGCTCCTGTGTGCTCTTCTAGGCTTGAGTGTCAACTGGACTGAATGACACAGTTTTAGCCAATAGAATATGTCATAGTTAACGGACTATTCTGGGGTTAGGTTATTGTAATCTCTGGGTTGCTAGCAGATCTCTTCATTTTCGCAGCTTATTTGCATTGGGATTTTGTGTGGCTGAGGTCATGGGAATGAGAGCAACATATGGCCACCAACCAGCAAAGAACTGAGGTTCTTAGTGCAACTTCCTGTTGTGCCCAATGTGAGTGAATTTAGTAGTGTGTCCTTCCCCAGTGACACTTTTACACGATATAGACTATGGGTCAGCGTGTGGAGGGAAGAATGGATCATGAAGCAGAAGACCTACAGAAGATGGGCCGAGACTCATTTTCCAGTAGTGCTGAGATAATAAATGTGTGTTGTGCTAAGATGAGTTTTTGAGTCACCTGTTACACGGCAATATAAGATAATACAGATTTGACTGCAAAGAAGAGTAAGAAAAATTTAAAGACTATGCAAAAGAAGCTTATATTAAAAATTACAGAAAATACTTCAGCTTCTACTTTTTTAATTTTTCCCCTCTCTCACTCTCTCCCTTTCTTCTTCCCTCTTCTTCTCAGTTCTTTTCTCCCTTCCTCCCTCTCTCCTTCCTTTCTTTTCTTTTCCTTTCCTATTTCCCTCCCTCCCTTCTTTCCTTTCTCTCTTCCATTTCCTCCTTCCTTCCCTCTCTCCCACTCTTCTTTCTTCCTTCCTTTCTTTCTTTCTCTCTCTCTCTTTTTCTTTTCTTTGGCGGTCGTGGGGCTTGAACTCTGGGCCTGGGCGCTGTCCCTCAGCTCTTCACTTCCAGTTTTCTGGTGGTTTATTGGAGATAGGAGTCTCACGGTCTTTCCTGCCCGGGCTGGCTTTGAACCGTGATCCTCAGATCTCAGCCTCCTGAGTAGCTAGGATTACAGACGTGAGCCACCAGCGCCCGGCTTCTCTCTCTTTTTCTTTCCTTTCTTTCCTTCCTTCCTTTCTCTCTCTCTCTCTCCCTCCCTCCCTTTCTTTCTTTCTATTTATTTATTTATTTTTGGGTCTGGTTGTGGGGCCTGAACTCTGGGCCTGGGCGCTGACCCTCAGCTCTTCAGCTCAAGTCTAGCGCTCTACCACTTGAGCCACAGCGCCACTTCTGGCTTTTTTCTTTTCGCTTATGTGGTGCTGAGGAATCGAACCCAGGGCCTCAGGCATGCAAAGCAAGTGCTCTACCACTGAGCCAACTTCCCAGCCCTTTCTTTCTTTATAACTAAGACTGGCCTTGATCTTATAATCCTTTGTCTTTCCCCAAAGTACTGGGATTGCAGGTGTGTACTACCAGGACCTTATTTCAAAGTATGTTTTGCTGGATGGATAATAGTGGAATCACTTTATTTTCTATAAATATTTTAAATCTATTTAATAAAAATAGTACTTTTTGTCAAAAAGTTCAAGAAACAAAATCACATATCATCTTATTATCTAAATAGAGCTAACAATGATTATTTTATTTATATTTTTACTCAGCTGTGATTTGCAGCCTGTTTTTTAGCCTAACCACACAGTATAGACATTTCTTGTTTCATATTTTTCTACATTTAAGAGATGGCTGCATAGTTGCCCATTATATGGCAGAATACAATTTATTTAACCCAACTTCTATTACTAGACACTTACAGGAAATTTGATATTCGCTGAAAATGAAGGCTGCATAAATGCCAGTTGTGTTTTGCTTTAGGCTTTGCTTTATCCTGAGATGAAAGTTATGAGTTCACATAGGACATAATTCTTAAAGCTGCTCCTTCCAGATGGACTATGGCATCATCACTACAAATCTCCTTAGGGCCATTTCTAAACTGTGTTTCTGAAAGCCTTAGATAAATGAACCAAGTGACTGACTAGTAGTAGCAAGTTTCAGAAACCTTATCACTTAAACAAGGTCTTGGACCTCAAAGATACAGTACTTTGGAAACTTAGCTGCTGTAAACTACTGAAAAATGTTAGCACAGGACCTGCCGCTAGCAATACTGGAATAAGCAAGCCTCTGATTCCCAGCAGTGGAACAAATATCCCTCTCAAGGCACAAATTTGGAACAGAGACGTGCCTGTGACATTTTTTGGCCCTCTGTCTTTTTAAAAAAAATCTTATCATTTTCTCTAACTTGTCTAATATAAGTTGCAAAATAGATGTTTAAATATATTAAAAAAAAAGCAACTATCAGACTTTCCCAAATATCTCTCTTCCTGTCATTATGTACTTTGTTACTTTCTGGCAACCCATTTTTATATGTGTAAAGTTGCTCTTAAGAAAGAGCAAAATTCAGGTTTTCTTCACTCATTCCCAGAAACATTTCATGTAGCAATTCACAAAGAATGAATTGACAAAATATGGATAGTCATGCATTTGATGGTGTGCTTTGCCCTAGAATCTAGATATGCTAATAATGTCTCTAGAATCTAGATATGCTAATAATGTCTCATGCAGTCTTAAAATGCTTTGGTTTGATCATTTCATTAGGAAGAATGGTTAGAAAAATGACTAGGTGATATCAAAGGAGGTGTAGACTCTATTCTAGGCCAGAGTTCTGTCTTGTTCTAAACATTAATCACTGTTCCACATGGCTTGATAGTAGATATGTTTGACCTTCTTCCAGAAAATGTGCTATATAAAGACAAACAATTCCTGGATTTATATATCTGTGTGAAAGTTTTTGTGGCTGTGTGGGAATGCCTGACTTCTGACTGTATCAGAATCCTCATAACGCTATACATAAATGAAAGCCAGTTTTGTGTTTCTAATCAGACATAAATCCCAGTGTGTATATATAAGAATGATTTTCAAAGCTGATAAACAAAGTCCAGATGTTTGAAGGCGATAGAGAAAATATTAGAAAAGAATAATTTGAAAAACATTATTTCTCCCTAGTTAACTTAAAAAAAGTTGCTTACTAGCTCTCTGGGAAACATGAAAAAGCTGGGTGGATGTTTTTAAATATCCAATTTTTGGATGTTCTATTGTCATAGAAAAAGGAAAGTATTGCTTGAACTAAGCAAGCAGTTCAGGCTTTGGGAACTTCATGTTAGCAGAGAGAAGGTCTTGGATTCTCAGCCTCTGGACACAATAAATCAGTCACATTACGCATCCCTGTAAATGTCCTTTTTCTTCTGTTCCCTCTATTAAATTAATTCTCTAAAAATATATCTTTTATACAGGTGGGCCCATTGCAGCAATGAGATGTACAAGTTGTTATGTCAAAAAACAAACTTTACAACTTTGGTGGGGGTGGGGGTGGGGGGTGGGGGGTGAGGGAGGTGGGAGATGGGAAGGGATGGGAAGGGGAAACAAAGGAGGAGGCAACAATGCTTGATAAGAAATGTACTCATTATCTTGCCCATGTAATTGTAACCCTTCTATACGGTATTTTCACACACACACAAAATTATCTTGGAAAAAAAAATGTATCTTTTAGCTTCAGATATTTTTTGAGCATCTCTTATTAGGTTTGCATTAGACCTCATGTGAGGGTCATAAAGATGTAATTCCCCCTCTCAGGGAAGCCCAGCCCTGACCCATTAGCTCTAACCCCCAGCTCTGGACATCAAAGTGGGCCTAGGGTTTAAGCACCCCCCGCCAGCATTAGGTACTACCTGCTTTTGTAATTGACATTGTTTTTTTGCATCTTCTTTTCTTCAACTCACACATTTCCCCCCTTTTCTTTTTCCTGTTCCAGAAATGAGAAAAGTAATTTATACATAAGTAAAATTTTTATCAGAAAGGATCTAAACTCTGAAAAATCCCCAATGTCACTTTTATGTCTCAGTAAGTTTAGGTGTTCCCTGAGGACATTAGTAATTGTAAGTCTACATTTAAATATAATATCTACATTTTAGATTTTCCTGTAGTCCACATCTCCTTTCAATGATTACATTTGAAAATAGAAGATACATCTAACTGATATTCTAGTTGCTACAAAGGGAATGGCGAAAAGTACTTCCATAAATTACAGATCAGTAAAATATAAATTGCAAAGTTACTAAAGGATAAAAAAGAGTTTGGAGAAAGGTTCTTTTCTTTTCCTGTTTGGAAACAGGGCTCTGCTCTTTAGCCTAAGCTTTGAATTCTCTTTCCTTTCCCCCCAGCCTCCCAAATGCTAGGCTTACAACATGACCCACAACACCTGGCTTAGATTCATTCATTTGAAAATGTACATAGTGTCTTGATTTACTAGTTGTGTGATTGTCAGAACATTTCTCCATCTTCACCACTGACATAATAACATTAACTTCTATATAGGGTTGTTGTGAGGTTGAAGTAAGGTAGAGCAAGGGAAGGGAAGCAGAAGAGTGGATGAAAGCTCTGACCACTTACACCTGGTTTGGGCCTTTCTATGGCCCAGCATCCTATTCCCTCGAGGCCTGACCTCCGCAGACCCAGCTCAGCCTTCCTTCTCTGATGATGCTGACAGCTTTCTGTTCCTTTTCACACCCATCAGAATGGGCTCATGCTCTATAAATACTGATACTTTTGCAGTCTAAAGATTCCTTTTTCCTTTTTCTTTTTTCAGTTGTGGGACTTGAACTCAGGGCCTGAGTGCTGTCCCTGAGCTTATTTTGCTCAAGGCTAATACTCTACTGCTTTGAGCCACAACTCCACTTCTGGCTTCTAGGTGATTAATTGGAGATGAGCATCTCACAGCCTTTCCTATCTGGGCTGGCTTTGAACTGTGATCCTCAGATCTCAGCCTCTTGAGTAGCTAGGATTGAACATCAGTGCCCAGCTCTAAAGATTCATAAAAATGTAAAGCTTGGAATAGAGACTAATAACAATCAAATCACCCAAGGATTCAGGAATATTTTAAGGTGATTTTATGTAAGAAACTAAGATATTGCCCAAAGTCCTCACATCTTTCAAAATCAATATACAGAATTCTATGATTATGATAATTTTTTTCCTGATGATCTCAGAGCATCTGTTCTCCACCAAGCAGCTTTATTCTGTTTTGCTGGCTCTGATATTGGTAGAAAAATTCACAATTACTGAGGCTGCTAGGTCTTAGAACCTAACAACTTCATTGGCATTTCTGCAAACATTTCTATTAATAAACTTTATAGAGGTTAAATTTTATTTTCAAATTCACATTGTTTATAGTTTACTCAAGTTAGAAAAAAGATATTTTTGGTGCTGGTTCTGGGGTTTGAACTTAAGGCCTAGGTTCTGTTCCTGAGCTTATTCTGCTCAAGGCTAGTGCTCTACCACTTGAACAACAGCTTTTTGGTATTGAATTAGAGATGAGTCTCATGGACTTTCCTGCTTGGGCTGGCTTCAAACTGAAATCATCTCTTAGCCTTGTAAGTAGCTAGGATTACAGGTATGGGCCACTGGCATCTGGCCAGAAAAGCCTTGTGCATATTTTTACTTACCTTAAATTCATCCCCATTGAATGTCAAGCCTGTGTTTTTCTCCTTATTATCTTCCAAATTTAGTGAATGAATTTGGTAAACATTACTATTTTATAGACATTGATTTTTTTTGTACATTTGGCTTTGAGTGTTCTACACTGAATAATGCTGATCTATCTGTTGAGTTTTATCTACTAGTGCACTTATAGCACTAATGTGAGAATAGTGTAGATGGTCAATATTCATAACTTTAATACTTCACAGTCTTTACTTGGGTAGATGGAAACTTGCTTATAATTTGGAATATAGAACCTAGATGCAGTTTATATATAAACACAATAGTTTTTACATAATTTTACAATAGACTGAATTTACCCTGGCTAGCATATAAATTGATGGGAGGGTTTATTTGTTTGGAACTTTAGCAAGAGTTGTTCTTGGTAGTCATGCTGTTTTAGCATTCAAATCACCAGTACAACACATTTAAATCAAGATGCATTTGTAGATGTCAAATCCTACTGAGCCCATGTGGAGAGGCACACACATTGTTTTACATAAATATCATCCTTTTCTTTTTCCTGTTCCAGAAAGAAATACTATGTGTAGGCAGTTTAAGTTTTTTTTTTAAAGGAATTTCATTTTAGGACAATGAAAGGAATACAAAAAAATATTTGCTATAGAAAGGTGTGTGTGTGTTGTGTGTGTGTGTGTGTGTGCCATAGATTGAAGACCACTGAGATAAAATCATAAGCATTTGAAATCAGGAAGGGTAAAATTCTATTTTTTGTTTGTAGTGGGTCTCGTGTTACCTTGGCTGGCCTGAAACTCTTTGACCTTCCTGAGCTTAGCAAGAGCAGAGTCTTTCTTTCTCCTTCCTTCCTTCCTTTCTTCCTTCCTTCCTTCCTTCCTTCCTACCTTCCTTCCTTCCTTCCTTCCCTCCTCCCTCCCTCCCTCCCTCCCTCCCTCCTTCCTTCCTTCCTTCCTTCCTTCCTTCCTTCCTTCCTTCCTTCCTTCCTTCCTTCCTTCCTTCCTTCCTTCTTTCCTTCCTTCTTTCCTTCCTTCCTTCCTTCCTTCCTTCTTTCCTTCCTTCCTTCCTTTGCCAGAAAACTCCAAAGTGACTAACTTTCCCTGATGGGCTTGTTGATAGAGCATATAACTGGGCCTGATATAAAAGAGTCATTGAATTTTTCAAGAGACTGTGTTCTGTGTGTTAGAAGTCAAGGTGCCTGGCTTAATTACTGGAGGAATCAGATTTTTCAGGTGCTTGCCTCTTTTTGAAGTTATGTTTTGTTCTCCTGGCTGAAAAAAACATGCTTTTCATGTGAGAGATCAGCCTTGGCAGACAAAAAAAAAAAAAAAAAAAAAAAAAGGAAAAAAAAAAAGAAAATTAGATTATTTTTCTCCCCTCAGGAAAAATATACCTTGGCAAGTTAAAGGAGAACTGTTCCAAAACATTCACATCAAAACTGCAAAGAGTCTCTTTACTAATTGTAATGAGGAAGCCAGAATCAGGAGGGCCTGGGATGTACAGGTTTGCAGGGGTTTCTGCAGAACTACTTTCCTCATCAAACCCCAGAATTTTGCCTTTTCTGTAGAAGGTTCATGGCAGCTGATTCTTCACAATGCTACTTTTGTATATGAGAAATTATTGAAAAGGAGGCCAAAAGCCAGCAACTAACTTTGGGGTTGAGCGATTTTCCAACCAGAGTGTTAGTCTAGCTCTGGATAGGATGTTCTACTTGATTAAACTTTGTCAGTTTCTTAAAGCACATTTTACTTTAGTAACTTTCTTTCTTTCCCTCTCCTTTGTTTTAGACATTCAGGGTCACTCGGTGTGGTGACTGCAGTTGAGAGTCAATAGAGACAAGTCTTCCCTCTTCCCTTTGTAGGAGTCCAACCTCCCTTTCATTCCCCTGTGGCTCTTGGTATCCTTTAATACTCTTCCAGGGGCTTGCCTCTCTGCCGTCTCTGGCCTGAATGATTGATGGGTCAATTAGGATGGAGGGAAAAGGGAGATTGGAAAGTACCTGTGGTTCTTTCAGACAGGACATCTGCCCCTTAGTGTAGATAATCTAATGTAGTGTTGAAGAGCCCAGTCTCACAAACCAGCCTGGATTTCATTTTTGGCTCTGATGTAGTTATTTGATTCAAAGTCTTTCAGTTTCCTCTCTCAGTGCCTCTATTTCCTCAGCCATAGACAGGAATTAGTTGTGACGAGTAAATGTATTTATATATGTATCAAACAAGGAGGAATAAAATCTTGCCACCACACAACTAACTATAACATCTTATTTGACTATTTTCTAGTTAGTGTTTTATTACAGATTTGTTCAACTCAATTGACTTTTTTCTATCTCAGATAATACAAAAAAGAATAAGTGCAAAGTAGGAGTTATCCATATGGGTTATATATTTAGAGATTGCTTTTTTCAAAGTCTTTATACCAGGTAGATCTAGCTTAGCAGAGACAAATTAGTGACCAACAGAAAATGGCTGCCTTCATTTAAAACCACTCATTTGATTTATTAAAAAAATTATTGAGCACCTGTAGCATTTCAAGCCTTGTGCTGAGCTCTATGCAAACACTGGTGAACAAGAGAGAATGTCAAAAAACATCTATTAGCCATTCCTCATTGTATGTCTGAAAATTGTCTATTCAATTCATTTGTATATTTACTAATTGGATTATTGACTTATTTGCTGTTTATTTTTTGAGTTACTTGTATATAGTAGATATTAATCTTTTATCTGTTGAACAGCTGGCGATTATTTTATCCCACTCTATGAATTATCTTTTGGTTCTGGTAATTGTTTCTTTTGCTGAGCAGAAACATTTTAATTGGATACAGTCTTATTTGTCCTATTGAGAAAATGATTTCTTGTTCTTACAACTTCTAGCATATTCCCTATGTTTTTCTTTAGTTGTTTCAAGTGTTAGGTCTTATATTGAGATCTTTGATCCATTTGAAGTTGGTTTTTGTACCGAGTGTGAAATAGGGGTCTAGTTTCTGTTTTCTGCAGGTAGATAAACAGTTTTCCCAGCACTACTTGTTGAAGAGAACATTTTTTCTCAAGTGTATGTTTACATCTTTGTCAAAAATTAAATGGCTGTAGCTGGGTGGTTTTATTTCTAGGTCTTCTGTTCCATTGGTCTTTGAATCTGTGTGTGTGTGTTGTTACCATGCTATTTTTTGTTAGCCTGGCTCTGTTGTAAAATTTGGAGTCTGATTTTGCGATACCTCTATCATTGTGCTTTTTACTCAGGGTGACTTCACTATTTGAGGTCTTATATTTTTATATACATTTTAGTACTAGCTTTTCTATTTCTGTAAAGAATGACATGGCAACCTTGATGGGAATTGCATTGAATATATAGACTGATTTTGGTCGTATGGCCATTTTCACAATATTTATTACACCAATTCATGCACAAAGGAGCTCCTTCCTTCATCTAGTGACATCTTCAATTTCTTTATTCAAGGTTTTGTACTTTTTCCTATAGAGATCTTTCACTTCCTTGGTTAAGTTTCCATATTTTGTTGAGGTTATTGTTAATTAGAATGTTTTCTTGATTTTCTTTTCTCCACTTTTTGGTATACAGAAAAGCTAAAGATTTGTATATGCTGATTTTATATCCTGCTATGTTTCCAAAAGTGCTTATTAGATATATGTATTTTTGTGTGAGGAATCTTTGGAGTTTTTAAATACAGAATCGTAACATCCATAAATAAAGATAATGGGACTTCTTTCTTCCTTAATTTAATCCTTTTTCACTTGTTTCTTGTGCCTTATTACTCTCTGTCAGTTCTTTTTCCCCCGTCAGTTGTGGGGCTTGAACTCAGGGCCTGGGCACTGTCTTTGAGCTCTTTTGATCAAGACTAAAGCTAGACCATTTTGAGCCACAGCTCCACTTCTTGTTTTTTTTTTTTTTTTTTTTTTTTTTGGGTCCGGTTGTGGGACCTGAACTCTGGGCATGGGCACTGTCCCTCAGCTCTTCAGCTCAAGGCTAGCGCTCTACCACTTGAGCCACAGCGCCACTTCCGGCTTTTTTTCTTTTTGCTTATGTGGTGCTGGGGAATTGAACCCAGGGCCTCATGCATGCAAGGCAAACACTCTACCACTGAGCCACCTTCCCAGCCTCTTGTTTTTTTTTTAAATAAGTTTTTTTAATTGTGAAAATACTGTACACAGGGGTTACAGTTATATGAGCAAGGTAATGAATACATTTCTTATCAAGCATTGTTGCCTCCTCCTTTGTTTTTCCCCTACCATCCCTGCCCTCCCACTTCCTCAACTATACTTCCCTCTGCCTAAATTGTAAAGTTCGTTTTTCAACATAAAGTCTTGTACATCTCATTGTTATAATGGGGTAGCCTGTATCCTTATTTAAACATTTTGTTTTTTCTCTTTCCCTCCCCAAATTATACCGACATCAAATACAGTGAAAATAGGTTATACTGTTGGGGATCCATGTCTTGTTTTTGAGTTGTTACTTGGAGATAAGAAATTCATGAGGACTTTTCTGCCTGGGCAGAACCACTGTCCTTAGCTATCAGCCTCCTGAGTAGCTAGGATTACAGGTGTGAGCCACCAGCACCTGGCTTTAGTTCTTCCCCTCCCCCCCTTTAAAATGGCACCATTAATTGACTCATAAGGCAGAGTCCTCATGATCTAAACACTCCCATTAGTCCCCATCTTCCAACACTGTTGCATTTGGGATTAAGAATGAAGAACATACCTGTTGGAATATATACATTTATATCATTGTTTTCCTTCCTTGGTCTTCAAAACGTATGTTTTTGTCACATGCAAAATTTGTTCATTCCATTCCAATAGCCTTGGCAAATTCTTAACTTGCTCCAATACCATCTCAAAATTCTGAAGTCTAGAGCACCATCTAAGTCAGTTGTAGGTGCAACTTTTAGGGACCATAGAGGCAAACTATTCTGCTGTGAACCTATGAATCAAACAAGTTCCCACAGCACAATAGTGGAACAGATTTAGGATAAACAATTTTCATTTCAAAAAGGAAATAGAAAAGGAGTAACAGGTCTTAGGCAATTTCAAAACCCAATAGACTCAAGTGACATTCAATCTTAAGGCTTGACTATAATCTTTCTGACTTCATGTTCTACAAGACACACAGTGTTGGGGTTCAAGGTCTTGAGCATCCAATTCTCTTGGCTTTGAAGGGCACAACTCATGCTTTACATCTCAGAGGATACAAGTCACTTGCCTGTGAGTTTTCCAGGCTGGCATTGCACACAGGTAGCACTACAGTTCTGATGGAGGGCTCCCTTGAGACCTCCCAAATCTGGCATGGAAATAAAATGGGGGCTAAATTTAATTTCCTAAATTTATTTTACTTTTAAGAAGAAGAAAAAGCTGGGCGTTGGTGGCTCACGCCTGTAATCCTAGCTACTTAGGAGGCTGAGATCCGAGGGTCACGGTTCAATGCCAGCCCAGGCAGGAAAGTCTGTGAGACTCTTATCTTCAATTAACCACCAGAAAACTGGAGGTGCGCTAGCCTGAGCTGAAGAGCTAAGGGACAGCACCCAAGCCCAGAGTTCAATTCCCACGACCGACTAAAAAAAAAAAAGTATCTTCATGATCCTTTGTAATCCTTGTGTTTTCTTCCCCCCTCCTTTCTTTCTTTCTTTCTTTCTTTTTTTTTTTTTAAGGTCTAATCGTTTATTTGTTACTCTTAACGATTCCTATTTTTTTTGACTGGACTCAGACTCAAAAGTAGAAGATCTCTGACAGAAGAGCCTTCATCTCTTGGCAATCTGTTCCCAGTGTTTTTCTTTGGCTTCCTTCTTTCTCTTGGCCAAAAGCATAGCATATTCTGCAGCCTTCATGTTGTTTCTTTAGAGCAATACTGTGCCATTTGTGTTGCAGGACACTTGCAGGAACAAGATGCTGAATCTTGGGTACTTTGGTCTGTTTTATTTTTATTTTTTAACCTTGTTCATTGGTTTTCGGACAACCTATTGGCAGAAATCGTCGTCTTTAGAGAGATTGAAAAAGATTGAAAATACCGTACAGAGGGGTTACAATTACATGGACCAGATAATGAGTACATTTCTTATCAAGCATTGTTACCTCCTCTTTGTTTCCCCTTTCCATCCCTTCCCAAACCCTCCCTCCCCCTATCCGATTCTCCTCCCACCCTCCACCCAAATTGTAAAGTTTGTTTTTTGACATAACGACTTGTACATCAATGAGTACATTTCTTATGAAGCATTGTAGCCTCCTCCTTTGTTTCCCCTTCCCATCCCTTCCCATCTCCCCTCCTCCCCCCCCACCAAAGTTGTAAAGTTCGTTTCCCTTTTCTTTTTAAAAATTATTTTATTGTAAAGATGCTGTACAGAGGGGTTACAGTTACATGAGGTAATGAGTACATTTCTTGTGGAACATTGTTACCCCCTCCTTTGTTTTTCTCCCACTATCCTTCCCCTCTTCCACCACCCCCAAAGTTGTAAAGTTCATTTTTGATATAGTCTTTTATGAGTATCATTGTTGCAATGGGTCATTTGTCCTTGTTTCAGCATTTTGTTATTTCCCTTCCCCAAATCAGATAAAAGTATATACAAGATGTAGGATACCAAAATCAAAGACAGTGAATGCCAGGAATAAACCAATGGAAAAAGAAAAATGAAATAAAATAAGAAGAAAGAACTAGATACAGTACGTTGGTGACAACAAGGTCAATAACCAAAACATGTTTCCATGTCTCAGAGTTCATTTCAATTAGCATCATTTTATTTGGTCATATGTACATAGCTATTAAGCTATTATGATTCTCTGTCAGTACTCTTGTAGACATATACAGATGGGTTACAGTAGTCCAGGAATAATAATTCTTCTTCTCCTTCTTCTTTCCTCTTTTTTCTCCTCCTTCCTCTCCTTCCTCCTTTTCCTCTTTTTTTCTCTTCATCATCTTCCTCCTCC
The DNA here is from genome assembly GCF_024711535.1 of Dipodomys merriami. Classification (NCBI taxonomy): domain Eukaryota; kingdom Metazoa; phylum Chordata; class Mammalia; order Rodentia; family Heteromyidae; genus Dipodomys; species Dipodomys merriami. The sequence goes on from NW_027206290.1 coordinate 8,220,912, forward strand.
TTTTCCATTTATGTATGTATGTATGTATGTATGTATGTATGTATGTATGTATGTATGTATGTATGTATGTATGTATGTATGTATGTTTCACAATAACCAAGTTAAGATACTCAGAGTGGCATCTGCAATGCAACCACAGAGACTTTCTTTCTCCAGTTCTCCTTAGTCTGCAACCGAAATGCCCCTTGCTCTGTAGCAAGCAAACTCTGCCATGAGTCAAGACATCCTACTTCATGAGAGAATCTTGTTTGTGGTTCCCATCCCTGATTCTGACCATGTCACCCTTCCATTCTTCACTCAGAGAGTCTGTGGCATCTTCTATGGCTGTAGGCTTCTCCTAGAAAGTAGGAAATTTGTGTTCATCATCTGCTTCAATGAGCCTCTGACAGCCTGTGGCTGGGAAGAAGATAGCTTCATCTTGATGCAGCCGCTCACCAGGGAGGTGCTTTGAAAAAGAACTTCATCCCTGTCTTTGTCATCAGAGATCATTGATCTTCTGCCACCGCAGATTGTTTTTCATTTTCTAGACTTTTATATAAATGAAGCCATGCAGTATATATTTTTGAAGTGCATCACTAAGGATAATTACTTAATATTTATTCCTCTCTGTGTGTGTATGTGTGTGTGTGTGTGTGTGTGTGTGTGTGTGTGTGTGTGTGTGTGTGTGTGTGTTTTAATCTTGTTATTCGGAGTAGCATTCCATTGCATGGTTATTTCACATTTTGTCTGTCTGCTTACCTGGTGATGGACATTTTGATTCTTTTATATTTGGCTGCATACAAATAAAGGTATTGTGTGTAAGTCTTTGTACATGTGGCCATAGGCTCCGACTGCTTTGAGGAAGTAACTAGGAATGGGGGGATGGTTAGGTTGTCTAGGAGGTGTATATTTTATAAGAAAATGTCAGATTTGCCAGTGCCAGTGGCTCACGCCTGTAGCTGTGCAGGAAGCTGAGATCTGAGGATCACAGTTCAAAGTCAGCCTGGGCAGGGAAGTCTGTGAGACTCTTATCTCCAGTTAGCCACCAGAAAAGCAGAAGTGGAGCTGTGGCTTAAGTGATGGAGCCCAGCCTTGAGCAAAAAAACTCAGAGACAGCACTGAAGCCGCTGAGTTCAAGTCCCAGGACTGGCACAAAAGTTTGAAACAAGAAGAACAACAGCAAATGCCACCAGACTGTTTTCCAAACTAGATGAAGGTAGCTGGAAGCCATGTATATACACAAGTTCCACTTATTTATTATCCTTATTCTCCTTGGTGTGGTCAGGCTTTCTTCTTTTAGCTGTTCTACTGCAATGAGATTGTATTGTCATTAAATTTACATTGTTTTTTATCACTAACAATGCTGAACAACTTTTTTGTGTTTTTATTTTATTTTCATATCTTCTTTGGCACAGTGTCTACTAAAACTATTGTCTGTATTTCTTGCCTGTAGTTTTGTACATTATTTTCTTGTTAATGCATTTTGAGAGTTCTATTCCAGATGCAAGACAATCAGTTATGTGATTTCCAAATGTTACCTCTGATTCTTCTTTGATATGTAGGCTACTTGCAAGTGTGTTATTTAGTTTTCAGATCTTTTCAGGCTTCCCAGTTATGTTTCTGTTTTAATTTAATTCTGTTATAATTTAATTCCTCCGTGGTTAGAACATAATTTATGTGACTCTTTTAAGTTTATTGAAGCGTGCTTTATTGTCTAGAATATAAGCGATATCTAGTTACCTTTTATTGGAAAAGAAAGTTTTCTTCTGTCATTGGGCGAAGTGTTGTGTAAATGCCAGTTAGAACAAATTGGCTAATGGTTTTGTGAACTTCCTAAGGCTACTGAAACAAATTACCACAAACTGGGTGGCTTAAAACAATAGAAATGCATTCTACCAGTTTTTAAATGACTTGCTTTCTGCTATTTGGCACATAAACTTTGATGGCTATTGCGTCTTTTAGGGAACTTGTCTTATGATTATGAACTAAACTTCTTTGAACCTGTCACAATCCTCTGCTCTGAATTCTATGCTGATGTTAGTGCAGATTTTTAATTAGTGTAAGCTTACATATTTTCTCCCATCCTTCTACTTCTACTCTCCTAGGAAAAAGGAAACTCTACTATAACTTTTCAGAACAAATACATTTTCAGGAGTACGCAGAGAACTGTGACTTAGGATATGAGTGCTGTGAAGGTTAGAGCCATCTCTGCACATTTAAAATGCTATTTATTGAAACAAACTCCAGGAAATGGAAACATTTTTTCCCTCTGTTGGTCATGGGGCTTGAATTCAGGACCCAGGCACAGACCCTGGATCTTCTTGCTCAAGGCTAGTGCTCTACCACTTTGAGCCAAAGCATAGATCTTTTCTCAAAACACAATGCAACAACAATAAAAAACAAAAATCAAGCCAAACAAACAAAATAAAACCTGGCAGAGTAAAACTTCTTTATTTTACTAATACTTATGCAACACTGAATTCTTGGCATTAGTATTAAAATAACAAAACAGGCATATATAGTAATTAATATTTTAAAATTTAATAATTTTGGAATTATGGCTAATGTAGTAAGATGTGACAGACATGAGGGCATAGATGCTGACCTATGTGATATTATTGTATCAGAGAACATTAGTGCATACTCAGGCATAAGTAATTTAGAGTAAAATTTTAGTTGTGTGGCAGCCATATTCATTAACCATGAGGTAAAATGCAAAACAAAATAAAACATCTCATGCATGGACACTAAAAAATATAAAAATATTTTAAGGAATAAATAGAACTTCCATGAAATGTATTAGTGATTTTTCTGAGAGAGAGAAAAGACACATAAAAAAAGTTACACATTGTTCCCTTACTAGAGTAATGAAAACGTTAAAGCTATGTGATTCCCAAGCACTTATTAGTTAATTAGTTATTAGTTAATTATTTCTTAATTAGTTTATACTTGCATTGCCTTTTCTCCTCTGCCTCCTCCTCCATCTTCTTTCTTTCTTTCTTTCTTTCTTTCTTTCTTTCTTTCTTTCTTTCTTTCTTTCTTTCTTTCTTTCTTTCTTTCTTTCTGTTTTTCTTTCATCCTTCCTTCCTTCCTTTCTTCCTTCCTTCCTTCCCTCCTTTCCTCCCTCCCTCCTCCTCCCCTCCTCCTCTTCCTTCCTCCTCACCTTTTCCTCCCCTTCCTCCTCCTTCTCCTCCTCCCCTTCCTCCTCCTTCTCCTCCTCCCCCTCCTCCTCCTCCTCCTCCTTCTTTTCTTCTCTTCTTCTTCTTCTTCTTCTTCTTCTTCTTCTTCTTCTTCTTCTTCTTCTTCTTCTTCTTCTTCTTCTTCTTCTTCTTCTTCTTCTTCTTCTTCTTCTTCCTCCTCCTCCTCCTCCTCCTCCTCCTCCTCCTCCTCCTCCTCCTCCTCCTCCTCTCCCTCTTCTTCCTCTCTCTCTCTCTCTCTCTCTCTCTCTCTCTCTCTCTCTCTCTCTCTGCCTTCTTCCCTCCTTCTCTCTCTCTTTTGGTGATGGTTCTGGGCTTGCACTCAGACTCTGGGCATTGTCCCTGAGGTTTTTGCTCAAGGCCAGTGTTCTACCATTCTAGCCAAAACTCCACTTTAGGTATATTTGGTTGTTAATTGGACTTCCTACCTGGACTGGTTTTGAACCACAATCTTCATATCTCAGCTTCCTGAGTAGCTAAGGATTACAAGCATGAACCACCACTGCCTGGCTAATGCCACCAAAAAGCTAGAAGTGGGATTGTGGCTCAAGTAGCAGAGAACTAGCCTTGAGCAAAACAGCTCAGGGACAATATCCAGGCCCTGAATTCAAGCCCCAGGACCAGCACCAAAATAAATAATAAAAATAAAAATAAGGTGGGTAACAAGTTAGACAAGAAATGCAATCAACTCTCTTGCTTATGTAACTATAACCTCTCTGTACATCACCTTGAAAATAATATTAAAAATAAAAAAATACAATTGAATTTTTTTTTGCTTTTGGTGCTAGACATCAGATTCACTCACATACTCAGTACCTTGACTATGTTAGTCAAGTGCTCTACCACTGAGCTCTACCTCTAGTAAACAATCGTATTTTTTGAGAAACCCCCAGAACAGTTTAGAAATTCAGTTGGGAAGCTAGATAAAAAAAATCAATAAATTGTGAAAAGGAAAACTAAGGGAAGTGTTATAAGAAACAAATATGGGAAGGGAGGTGAAGGGTAAACAAAGGAGGAGGCTGCAGTGCTTGGTAAGAAATGTATGCATTATCCTGCCCATGTAATTGTAGCCCCTCTGTACAGTATGTTCTCAAATAAAATAAAATAAAATTAAAAAAAAGAAACAAATATGTTTTACAGTTCATTAACAAAAAACATAGTATAGAAAATGGCTAGAAAATTGAATTCAATAGATGAACTTGAAAACTGACTCCAGAATACAAGGATGTAGGCTGGAAGTTTACAAGTCACTTTGAAGAAAAAGAATTAATTAAGGATTTTGAAAGAGCAACACTTTAAAAAAGTGATATCAGAGCAGAACAGAGCTAGTTAAATTTAAAAACAGATGTCTAGTAAGCTAAGTCTAAAGACCATTCCTTCTAAATCTCTTAGTGGCTTAGAATTGGTCAAAAATGGGAAAAACAAATCTTTTAAATAGGGATACAGGTGGACCTATTGCAACAATGAGATATACAAGTCGTTATAAGAATGACATTTCCCCATTTGTTAGGAAATGGAAAAGCTTGGAAAAAATTCTATTAAGTGAAGTAAGCCAGGCCCAAAGAAACATAGGTCCCATGGTTTCCCTTATTTGCAATATCTAGTATATGTATGAGTCAAGCAGAAAAGGTCAGATAATGTGATGTTAGGGAAATGAACCCTTAGATATGTATTTAAATGTTTTTTTCTTTCATGCGATTGTTTCTAACACATTTATAAGATTATTTCTTTGTTGCTTTATATGTCCCTCCCCCACAGTATAACCCCTGCTTTCACTATATTTGATGGTATAATTTGTGGAGGAGATGGGGAAAACAAGTCGTTTAAGGATACAGGTGGACCCGTTGCAGCTATGAGAAGTACAAGTTGTCATGTCGAAAACGAACTTTACAACTTTGGTGCCGGGGAGTGGGGGGGGGGGGGAGAATTGGGTGGGGGGGCGGATTGGGTGGGTGGGGGCGGGGGGAGGCTGGGAAGAGATGTGAAGGGTAAACAAAGGAGGAAGCTGCAATGCTTGATAAGAAATGTACGCATTATTTTGTCCATGTAATTGTAACCCCTCTGTACAGTATGTTCACAAAAAATAAAAATAATAATTAAAAAAAAGAAAACGAACTTTACAACTTTGGTGGGGGGGCGGGGGGAGCGGGGAGGATGGGGGGGGCCCGGGGAGGAGGATGGGAAGGGATGGGAAGGGGAAACAAAGGAGGAGGCTACAATGCTTGATAAGAAATGTACTCATTATCTTGCCTATGTAATTGTAACCCTTCTGTACAGTATTTTCACAATAATAAAAAAAAATGGATCCAGACTCTCAGCCTGTGAGTCACATGTCCTACATCAGTCCACCCGGGGCATATCATCTGGGAAATAGGGACAATTAAAAGCCCAAAATCACAGAGTGATTGGTTTTCAGGTATTTTTAGAGGAAATTGTTCAAAGACAAGGGGAAAGTTGTGAGAATAAAAATGTAGTCATCCATTGTGGCACATACTTGAAATCTCAGTGCTTGGGTGGCTAAAGCAAATCATCAGTTTGAGCACAACCCGGGCTACAGGGCAAGTTACAGATCAATTTGAATTATATGAGATTCTGTATAAAAACTGCTAACAAAATTGAGTAACTTCTGCCAGCCTAAACTAACTAAAACCAAGAGGGTAGGAAGAATGGTTTCTTATACATGGGTATTGCACACAGGCAATTTAGTTAGATAAACCTGTTTAGTTATACAATCTATCTAATCACAATATATCAATCATTGATTAGAATCTTAGTATTTTGCAGAGGGTAACAACATTGAATCTCTAGTATCAGTTTGAGAAAGCCAAGGAGTCTATGGAACTTTTTGTTCTGTACAACTCAGTGTAATATGTCAGATTCTAAACTTATTACCTTAGAGAAAAGATTAACAACTGAAAACACCTTAGCAAGAGGGCTAAGAGCCTTCGAACTCCAGGTTTATTCTAGCATGACCAGATGTTCTTAATATCTTGGGTTCTGAAGGATGTGAGGTCTCTCTCTAAAGTCACAGATCACCCAACAAAAGTTAAAATACCAGGTCACATTGTAACTACAGGAAACTCTTTTTTTGGCCTTTCAACACATAGTATTTTAAATGTTTAGAGAAGTTGCAACTTTGTGTTGCTCCACTAAGGGTATCTTCCTTTAGTCTGACTGTGTATGAATGACTACAGTCCTATGTAGATTATCGTGTCCAGTTATATTTTAAATCTAGCTTCCATGCATGAGAAAAAACAGGTGCTGTTTGACTCTCTGAGCTTGGCTTACCTCACTTAGCATAATGTGTTCTAGATACATCCATTTGCCTGCAAATGACATAATTTTATTCTAATAGAAGGGTAAAATTCCATTGTTTTATACATACATTTTTTATTAATCTACTCATCTGTTGTAGGGCATCTGGGCTGAGGAAACAAGGATTTTTATTAGCATAAATTATATAAAGGCCTTATTGTGATATTTACAATATGTATATATTTTAATCAAATTCATTGCCTCAATGTTTATCTTTCTTAGCTCCTTTCTCATTCTCCATGCTCCTTTAAAACATATTTGATGGGTTTTATTATGTTATTCTTTATATACATATATAATTTACTTTCATAATATTAATTCCCCAGTATCATCTCTTTTCCCCTTTCCCCACCCTCTGGTTCTAGAACTAAGTCTTGTTTCTGAGAAAAGAAATGGTGTTTTTTATCTTTTGATTTTTGTTTTTTCATTCCGGTATTGGGGCTTGAACTCTGGATCTGGGCACTGTCCCTATGTTTTTTTTTTTTTTTTTTTTTTTACTCCAGACTAGCACTCTGTTACTTCATTTCTGGCTTTTTGGTGGTTAATTGGAGAAAAGAGTCTCATAGACTTTGCTGCCCAGGCTGGCTTTGAACTGTGATCCTCAGATCTCAGCCTCCTGAATAGCTAGGATTATAAGTGTAAGCTACTCCAGCCTCTGAATAATTTCAAATCAGTCTCTTCTATCAAGGAGGAATTCAGCATTCAACTACAGTAAAGTATTGTCCAAAGAAAACCATGATTCCATTATGACCATCGGAACTAGGAAGCAGATGAATCTAGGATGTCATTTTTATAGTAGCTATTGATACACTATGCTGTTTTTGTGATCTCAATTTGTTGAACTTTTTTTTTTTGTCTGTCATGGGGCTTGAACTCAGGGCATGGGCACTGTCTCTGAGCTTCTTTCATTCAAGGTTCTACCACTTGAGCCACAGCACCTCTTCAGGCTTTTTTCTGTATATGTGGTACTAAGGAATCAAACCAGGGGCTTCATGCATGCTAGGTAAGCACTCTACCACTGAGCCACATTCCCAGCCCACGTTAAAAATTTAAACTTTATATTTTCTAATGTTTTTATGAGTTTTCTTAAGAATTGTGTTTTATCCACATACAAGAATCACTGTTTGTTTTTAAAAGATGGTTTTAAATATTTTCTCTTTTTTTTTTTTTTGGGGGGTCGAGTCATGGGTCCTGAACTCTGGGCCTGGGCGCTGTCCCTCAGCTCTTCAGCTCAAGGCTAGCGCTCTACCACTTGAGCCACAGTGCCACTTCTGGCTTTTTTCTTTTTGCTTATGTGGTGCTGAGGAATCGAACCCAGGGCCTCAGGCATGCAAGGCAAGCACTCTACCACTGAGCCACCTTCCCAGCCCAGTATTTTCTCTTTTAGTGAAAAAATAACTTGTTTTCTGCTCCTGATTCTCACAGTCTGTCAATTGAATTTCCTTCCAAATAAATTTCCCTTGTCACTTTTCTTAATAAATAGGGAAATGATATTTGGGTTGCTTTCTTTTCTTGATAGGTTCAATCTCAGCGTGAAGTAATCATAAAAATTGAGCTATCGATCCCCTTCACTCCATTTAAAAAATAATGTTTTTATTATTGTTATGTAGTTTTGCAAAGGAGTTACTATTCACAAACTTTAAATATAATATATCTTGATCAATGTCACCCCTTTCAACACTGCACTCCTTTTTTTGTTGGTTGTGGGGCTTGAATGCAGGGCCTGGGTGCCTTTTTGCTCAAGGCTAGTGCTCTACCACCTTGAGCCACAGCTCCACTTCTGTTTTATAGGTAGTTGATTGGAGATAACATTCTTAGGGACTTTTCTGCCTAGGTTGGCTTTGAACCTCAATCCTCAGATGTCAGTCTCCTGATTGATTATAGGCATGAGCCACTAGTGTCTGGCCCCTGCATTTTTTTTTTTTATTGTCAAGGTGATATACAGAGGGGTTACAGTTACATAGTAAGGTAATAAGTACATTTCTTGTCAACCCATATTGTTACCCTCTCCCTCATTTTTCTCCTGCCTCCCCTCAAGTTGTACAGATTATTTCTAACATATTGTCTTGTGAATATCGCTGTTGCATTGGTTCCCCCTTTGTCCTTTGTCTCACCATTCTGTTGTTCTCCTTCCCTAATTCAAATAAACTCTCTCTCTCTGTCTCTGTTTCTCTGTCTGTCTGTCTGTCTGTCTGTCTCACACAACACAGAGGAATCCTATGCTTCCATCAGAAAGAATGACATCACCTCATTTGTAAGAAAATGGAACTTGGAAAAAATCATATTGAGTGAAGTAAGCCAGACCCAAAGAAACATAGGTCCCATGGTTTCCCTTATTTGGAATTAGTAGAGATATAGGACAATCTTATCAGATGAGCAGAATAGCTCAATAGCTATGTAGATATGACCATATAAGATGATGTTAAGCAAACTCCAATACATGGGCACAAGAAGTTTTTCTTTCTTTCTTTTTTTTTTTTTAATGTACTATGTGATTTTTTTGGGTCTGTTTTTCCCGCTATGGCATATCCCCTGTTGTCACTGTATTTGATTTTGGTGCCCTGCACTTCTTTTAAGATAAAAAGGGACCAAAGCCATATAGGGGAGAGATGAGGCAGCATAAATAGATAAAGAGACAGGGAGCTTAGAATTAATAAGTAATGAAGGTACCAAAATCATTACACACTAGACATTACAATGAGGATAATAAACAGAAGGCGAATGAGGAAATAAACCTCCTTCCAAAAGCCAGAACAGCTAGCCCTCCTCCCAACATCTTTTAGATTTCAAGTTACAAGGATAGGGAGACATAGAGGTGCTATCAACACCTGTGCTCTCCTTTGATGTTAAGAAGCTGTCCTACTAATGGGTAGAGAGGGAATTGGAATACATATTTGGCAAAGGGAAGTTTTTGAAGTCACAGTCCCTTTGTTTTGAGCAAGTCTAGAAAACGTCTCCATGTTTTGAATAATAAGCAGCATCCATCTTAGATAGCCAGAACCATTATCTAATAATGAAGGGTTGCTAAGTGACATGATCTGGGATGTTTTCCCCAGCTCAAAAATTTTTATAATAAAGACCTTAGGTAAGAGCTGCCATGTGAGTATTTTCTCCCATTTCTTGCACAAAGAGCAGGAAATGTTTCTCTTCTTCCATTTTTTCCTACTTTATCTTGTCATACTAAATGCTTGCTGAAACTCCTACCTTGTGAAATTGTCCTTGTTGTTCATGTGCACAGATCAAATATCTCTGATTTTATATGGAAATTGGAAAGCCAGGGAACCCTGTGGTCCCTCATCTGGTGACAACAAAACACATTGTGAAGGGGCTCAATCTTTTACTACCTTCTGATGAATTTCTATAGCAATCTTATTCAACCTGTGAGACTTGTTCTCACATTATAATTTCCACTGGATAATCTCAAATAGTAAAGCCAGTAACCTATCAGGTAGAGTGAAGAATCAAGGGGATTGGGCAATACAGAATACGTGGCCCATTCCACAGTCATGTCTGTGCTGAAGCCCCTTAGAAGCATCTTAGTTAGAGGCCTGTGATCTGGCAGCAGGCCACAGAAGGGAAAGAGTAGAGAGGGAGGTGCTGGGTACAAGGTCTTTCAGCTTGATGGGGAGAGATTTGACTGATATAGTTGATCTACTTCCTGGAAAGAGAGAAGCTTGAGATGAAAGCTGAAGGATAAGAAGTGGCTAGACAAAAGAGGTGTGGAGAGCTCAGTAGCTCAGGAAAAAGCCTGTGTGAAGGACTTGTGTTGACAGGCAGCATGCAGTGTCCAGAGGCCCTGAGGTCACTGTGGTCAGAAAGCAGGGAGAGCCTTTGTGCACCCAGACATCTTCAGTTGTCCTGGGGAGCATAGATGGCTTTGAGAATGGACTGAGGGAACCAAAGGTGCTTCAGGGAGACCATGAAGAACTCCTGCAGTCCTCTGCAGCCAGGAGATGGTGGTAGGGTGGACATGGTGAAAACAGAGAGGTGAATGAATTCAAGACATACTTAGGAAGGAAACATCTAGAAAGCTTATTAACAGGCTGGACAAAAGGGATAAGAAGCAATAGTTCATGAAGTCATGAGAGTAATCAATAGTTGTGAGAATAATGTAACAAAAATGGCTGACATGGCTGTAAAACCTAGACTAAAAATAAATTTTCTTTTCAAGAAGGAAATTTTGGAAAAAGTGAATTTAAACATGTATACATATGTTTTTGGTTGTAGAACTATTTTTTTTTTTTTTGGCCAGTCCTGGGGCTTGAACTCAGGGCCTGGGCACTGTCCCTGACCCTCTTTGTACTCAAGGCTGGCATTCTACTACTTGAGTCTCAGTGCTACTTCCAGCTTTTTCTGAGTAGTTTATTGGAGATGAGAGTCTCAAGAACTTTTCTGCTTTGGTGGCTTTGAACCCTGATCCTCAGATCTCAGCCTCCTGAGTAGCTAGGATTACAGGTATGAACCACCAGTTCCCAGGCTGTAGAACTATTTTTATTTTTTGGGTTCGGTCATGGGGCCTGAACTCTGGGCCTGGGCACTGACCCAGGGAAAGTGTAACAGGGAAAGTGTGCTTGGGAATAATGTGTTCTTATTTATTTATTTTTGGTAGAGGAGTTATGTGGCAAAGAATACAAGGCCACTATAGATTTTGACTTATTTTAAATCTAGCTCATAGACTTTATGTTAGATCTTGATATATGCTGATGACTAAAATAACAAGTTTCATCATGGGGAGGGTATAAAAGACCTAAATAAATTGACATATTAATAAATCTTTGCAACAAACAACAGTGCTTTGTTAGCTGAATGTGGTGGCTTATACCTATAATCCTAGCTAAACAGGAGACTAATGATGGGGGGAATAGTGGTTTGAGTCAAGCTTAGGCAGGTAGTTTGTGAGACTACCTTAAAAAATAAGGTTGGTATAGGGGTACAGACCTGTAATCTTGGCTTGGTGAAAGGTAGGAGGATCATGGACTAAGGCTATCCTGGGTAAAACTGAGGTCCTATCTGAAAAATAACTAAAACAAAAAGGCTGCATATATTGGTAGAGTACTTCTCTAGCAACAGCAAAGCCATAAATTTAAACTCTAGTACCACACACTAAAAGCAAAGATATAAATAAATTAGCCAGTGGCTCACATCTGTAATCCTAGCTACTCAGGAGGTTAAGAGCTGAGAATTCTGGTTTGAAGCCAGCCAGGCCAGAAAAGTCCCTGAACCTTTTATCTCCAATGAACCACCAAAATGTTTCAAGTGGGGGTTGTGGCTCAAGTGGTAGAGGGTCCAGCCGTGAGTAAAAAAAGCTACAGGAGATACAGGGTACCAAAATTAAGTACAGTGACAACAGGGCATATACCATAAGGAGAAGAACATACAAGGGAAACAAAAAAAAAATCATATAATACATTAAAAACAACAACAACAAAGAAAGACCTCTTGTGTCCACATCTTGGGGTTCATTTCACTTAGCATCCTCTTACATGGTCATCTGTACATAGCTTTTGTGCTTTTCTGCTCATCTGATAAGATTATGCTAGATGTATACTAGTTATTGCAAATGAGGGAACCCATGGGACCTCAAAATGCTGAAACAAGGACACAGGATGACCCATTGCAACAATGATACCCATAAGACAGTATATTAGAAATGAACTTTACCACTTCTGGCCAGGGGGAGAGGGAGTTGTTAGGGAAGTGCGGGAGGGAAGGGATAGTGGGAGAACAACAAGGGAATGGGTAACAATGCTCTACAAGAAATGGACTCATTGCTTACTCATGTAACTGTAACCCTTCTGTACTGCATCTTTACAATAAAAAAAAAAGAAAAGCTACAAGAGAGTGCCTAGGTTTTGAGTTCAAGCTCTAGTACTAGGCCTTGGAGGAGAAACCTTGCCAGACTGGGCCCTGCAGGAGGAGGAGGGGGCTGCTATCCCAGGGTGAAGCTGGGGAGGTTGAAATGGAGGGGAAGGTTTGACATGGGAACGAGCTAGCAGCTAGTGCAGTCAGTGAACCGGAAGAAGGTCAATGTAGCTGGAATGCTTGAAGTAACAGACATTTTTTTTTTAAATGGCTGGCAATAAATCAAGGCAGTTAGATGGTTGGGGAAAAGAATTGATTGGAGGAAAATAGACAAGTGATAGTTATCCTGGAACTCATTTAGGAACACAGATTCGTAGACTCAAACACTGGCTTTTCCTTAAACATCCCTTACCTGGCTCCTGTGAATTTTGTCTTTACTTTTATCTGCCGTTCGATCAAGGAAGTAGTTGAATACTTTCTCTAAGTAAGCTTGACAAGATTATCTGAGAGGGAAAGTACTTTCTGGTTAATCTGGCTCAGTCATCTGGTTTAGGAGAACATTGTGTGGTTTGTCCAGTTATTTGCAGGCTTGGATTATTTTATATTCACAACTAATGGGATAGTTTCTTTGCTTGAAAAAGCAAGGTGAGAAAGCAGTTAGAATTTTACAATCAACTGTGGTTCTCATACAGTGTTCCCTTTGCTTAAATAGTGTCATTTAAAAATATTTTGGATTATTCACGATTTTTCTAATTATTTTATACATCTTTCTATGAATTGTTACAATGTTATACCACTACCCAGCCAGAGTTATGACATTTTGCTTTGCTCTATCTCAACTGTTTTCAAATTCCTTTGAGGATTAACTTTTTCCCCAAGCTTTCCCTTCCTCCCTCCCTCCCTCTCTCTCCCTCCCTCCTTCCTTCTCTCCCTCTCTCTTTCTGTTTCCCTCTCTCTTTGTTTCCTTCTCTCTCTCTGTCTCTTTGTCTCTGTCTCTCTCTCCTTTCTCTATTACTTTGTTTCCTTTTTCTTGGTACCAGAGTTTGAACTCAGGGCTTCTTTGCATGTTCAATTTACTTAGCTGGTGCTCTATCCACATGAGCTACACTTCCAGACCTGCTTTTTGTTTTTGGTTGTTGTTTTAGTTATTTTCAAAACAAAGTGCCATAGACTTCTGCCCTTCCTAGTTTTGAGCCACAATCCTCTGATTCTCAGCCTCTTGAATAGGATTACAGGTGTAAGCCACCTGTACCTGGCTGATGACTTTTATTTTGAAGACATTTTTCATTCTTTACAGTGGGTATGCTTGGCATATTTCTGTATACTTACATGTACATGTTAGAATCCATTTAGATACCACCATACTGTGGACCAGTGGTATTGTGGAAAGAGCATTGGTATTAGAATTGGACAGAGCTCAGTATAAATTCCAATCTCACTACTTATTTAGCCTTGCCCTCTTTAGTTATCTACACACATTTACAATCTTAGTTACTTCATCTGTAAAATGAAAATAATAGTCACTTCTTCAAAGTGTTGGCAGGATTTACTGAGATACTAGATATAAAGCTAAACCAAGTACCCTCCACTTGGTAGATGCTCTGCTGTGAGCATAGCTTTTGGCAGATAAGGTAGCATTCTTAGGACTGTATTTCAAATAGTAGAAACAGACTTGCATGGATTCTTCTCTGTTCTTTTACCATGTCCCCTGGGTTCAAGGACACTTATTTCTTAACTTGGGTTAGATGAAAGGGTACCTAGGTAGAAGGAGATTATTTGTGGCAAAGAGGGAGCAGCAGAATTTCACCTTACTTTTTATCAGAAGGCCTTGCAGTTTGGCTAGACTGCAAAAGGAAACCCGTGCCAGTGTTTAAACAAAAGATTCCAACCTTGGAGAAGGAAATGTGGTTAAAGCTAAATTATAAAGCACAATCTGGGACTAGAGACAAAAACAAAACAAAAACCAGCAGATTCATTTCGAAATGTTGATTGAGAAACTTCCATGTGTCAAGCAACTTACTAAGCAGTATATTCACCAAAGTGGAGCACAGTGCTCTAGGGAGCTGAGACTACACGAAGTGTGGTAAGTGCTCTCACATTGGGACTGGGAAGAGAAAGGGTTAAGGGATTCAAGAATCTGGAAGTGGAATAGGAGGCAAAGGATACCAAGAAAGCTAAACCCGAGCCAAGAATTAAAAGCTCAACAACTAACAACAGGAAAGTCAATTGCAAGTCACATGGTGAAGACTGGGTTCTGAAGAGAGCAAGGGGCAAAGCAAGCAAAGCAACGAGGCTGGTCTGATAGCTCCTGTGAGATGCTGTCTGGCAGGCCAGACATTTGAAGAGGAGAGTGACACCACTGGGCCAACACAACGTAAGACCTGACCTTGCCTTCACCGACTTGAAGCATCTGTGATGCAGTACTGGTGACCGGAAATGTTTCTTACGTAACTTCTGCTGGGTGTGGTTGGGATCTGAATAAGATTTGCCAAGGAGTAAAACATTTTCTTTCTTTTCTTTTTTTTTTTTTTAGTTTTTATTTTTTTTATTGTGAAAATACTGTACAGAGGGGTTACAATTACATGGGCAAGATAATGAGTACATTTCTTATCAAGCATTGTAGCCTCCTCCTTTGTTTCCCCTTCCCATCCCTTTTCATTCTCCCCCCATCCCAATCCTCCAGGAGTAAAACATTTTCTACTCATCTTATTGGATGAAAGAAATATGAATACATTACTTATTTATTTATATTTAGTTAGTTTTGTGCTGGCAAGTGGGGCCTGTACTCAGGATATTGAGGTCTCCCTTACTTTTTGTGCTCAAGGCTGACACTCTTTGTGGAGCCATACTTCCACTTCTGGCTTTTTGCGGTTAATTGGAGATAAGAGTCCAGGCTGGCATTGAACCTTGGTCTTCACATCTCAACTTCTTGAGTCAGGCATGAGCCTGACTTTATTTTTATTCTAGATACTTTAGATGTATTTGAGAACATTAAAAAAAACACTTGGCTAAGTGTTTTAAATCATAACTGGGATCTCATCAGAGATTCTTTGTTGGATGGGGAAATAGGGACTCAGAGGTATAGTGAATGCATTAATTCGGTTCTCTTGCCCAGCAATGTGTGGCTGAACAGCTAAAGTATGAATTTATGTTCTAGCTCTTGATATAGAAAGGGTTTTATAACCTACCTCACAGAGCCCTTAGTTCAGTTCTGGTGAATGTCGTTCGATTTGGCTTTTCTTTAAAATGTTATCTCAGGAGACTCAGCTCTGTGTCTGGGAAAAGGTACAGCTGAACAAGTAATAGTACTGACCATCTTTCTCTGAAACCAAGGTTTGTCAAGTTGATTTCTTAGTTAGAATTCACTTGCAAATATGCAGTAACATGAACTCATGTTTATATTATGATTTTGGAATTACTACATTCCAAAATTTTTCAGGTATCATACTTCTTGAGAAGTAAGGAAGTACACTCAGCTTTAATACTTTTCTGATTTCTATAGTTTGTAGATACAAGCAGTTCAGTAAAAACCTGAAAATGACCTACAAAGTAATGCAGAAGGTACTCACTAGTTGAATTATTAAATGTGTCTTAAAACCACCAGGGTCCCTTGTACAACTAACATATACCAGAAACAATGTTAAAAAGTCAAGTTGTAAGGAAGCAAATATGGATTCTAAAATGGTTTAAAGCCTTAAAAAAACAATCAAAGGATGGGAAAAAGTCATTATCTACTAAATAGAATCAGTTTCATCTTTTACTTGGTCATCATAATGCATATCTACTGGCCAATTAAAAACATCCAGTATGGCCACCATTTTATTAGACTCCGATGTGAGTCTTGATGGGAGCCCTACTGATCCCCTGCCCTGCTCAACAACAGAGAGGGAAGATCTGGGGCTAAGGGGAAGTGGCAACTGGTCTCAGTTTCTCTCCCTAAACTTATTGATGTTCACTCTTGAGAGCCACTCTTGAACCTTGAAGATTGAGAGTGCAGGACATCTTCATCTGGTAAGCCACTTGAGCCACAGCACCACTTCTGGTTTTCTGGTGGTTAATTGGAGATGAGAGTTTTGTGGACTTTCCTGCCCTGCTGGCTTTGAACCATGATCCTCAGATCTCAGCCTCTTGAGTAGCTAGGATTACAGGCATGAGCTACCAGCACCTGGTGAATATGGATTTCCTGAACCATTCCAAGCACTTGTTAGTTACATGTTAATTTTTATGCCTCATCTACTGTATTCTTTACGTATGAGCAGTTTTATCTTCTTAGAACAGGTAGAAATGAAGGAGCAGGGTAAACTGAAACACTTCTAGAAGTTAGCACAAATGTTATTTTAAGTTTCTTTTTACTTAGGGGAGAGCAAAGGTTGGCAGTGTTTTAGAGACAATAAAGGCCTTGTGCTTGTAGTAATTAAGAGTATTACTCAACTGAAAGAATTGAAAGACAATATAAACTCCCAAATGAGTAAATATAAAGAGTGGTGATGGGTTGGAATAAAAAAATGGCAAAGCAAGTGTCCAAAAAGCAGTTACTATTTCTCATCAGGATAGTTACTTTAGGGTAACTTTACCCTCAGCTACTAACCACTATTACTCTCCATTCCCAACACTCAATACCCAGGCTTGATTGTCCCGTAAACAATTTGCTAATCTGTGGCATTAATGCAACTCATGGAAAAATCTCCAAGGAAAACATTGCAACCTTGTTTGGTCGGCTTCCTCAAAGCCAGATGGGGACATTCTCAGGTTGCTAATTCACCAGCAGTTTCTAGGATATATGCTCTCCTTTTCCATTTTCTGTCTTCCTTCACATTCTTTCATCCCATTTCTAAAACTATGGTTAATTCCATAGTTTCTTTCTTTCTGTTTTTTCCACAGAGGTCATTTCAGTATACGAATTTCTTTCATATATGAATACAGTGAATATATCGAATATAATAAATATATAGAATGAATATTTATATATATGATGAATATTTGTGTGCTGGTGCTGGGGTTTGAACTCAAAGCCTTGACTTTTCCCTTGGCCTTTTTACTCGTTTGTTACTCTACAACTTAAACCACACCTCCACTTTTTCTTTCCTTTTCTTTTCCTTCCTTCCTTCCTTCCTTCCTTCCTTCCTTCCTTCCTTCCTTCCTTCCTTTCTTTCTTTCTTTCTTTCTTTCTTTCTTTCTTTCTTTCTTTCTTTCTTTCTTTCTTTCTTTCTTTCTTTCTTTCTTCTTTCTTTCTCTCTTTCTTTCTCTCTTTCTTTCTTTTTTTTTGGACACTGGTCCAAGGGTTTGAACACAGGGCCTTGGTATTGTCTCTGAGCTTTCTTGTTCAAAGCTAGCACTCTACCACTTGAGCCACAGCTTTACTTCTGGCTTTTTGTGGTTTGTTGGAGATACGAGTTTCATAGACTTTCATGTCTGGGTTGGCTTTGAGTCTTGATCTTCAGATCTCAGCTACATGAACCATAGGTGCCTAACTTTGTCTTTTCATTTTTAGTCTACTTAAATTTTTTTTGCCAGTCCTGGGGCTTGTGAACTCAGGGCCTGGCACTGTCCCTGAACTTCTTTTGCTCAAGGCTTGCGTCTACCACTTGAGCCACAGAGCCACTTCTAGCCTTTTCTCTTTATGTGGTACTGAGGAATTGAACCCAGGGATTCATGCATGCTAGGCAAGCACTTTACCACTAAGCCACACTCCAAGCCACTTAAGCTACTTTTAAAAAATTCCCTTCACAATTTTTTTCTGCTTAATCTGTCAGTGTGTAGATGTTTGTAACCCCAGCACTTAACATGAACCCTTGGAATATGGTCACTGCTCAACAATGTGTTGATAATATGAACTCATCAAAGAAGTATCCATCTACTTATCTCTGTCTCTGTCTCTGTCTCTGTCTCTGTCTGTCTGTCTGTTTGTCTCTCTCCCCAGTAGAAAAGGCTACTTGGATGGTAAGGATGCATCTCATTTATCTTGGCATCCATAGTGCCTTTACAACTGCCTGGCATCAAGTGGGCTCTAAGACAAAGATTACTGGATAAATGACTTATACATAGGTATTTACTGCTGGATCTCAGCATACTGTAAAATAATAAGCTCTGGTGTCATAGTTTCAGAATATACTACCTTAGGATTAGGTTAAGTAAAGGCTGCCAAGTTGGTCTTGGGATAATTGCTGGGAAATTGGATGGAAGAGGGATGCAAATGAGGAACAATGCTTGAGATTGCAGGTGAGTGCAACGTTGGCAGTCTTCACAGAGTGGAACATATTTTTGATTCAAAGCACAGGACAAATGTAGCTTTTATTTTATCTTTTTTTGGGGGGGGGAATGAAACACCAGCTTTAATGCTTTCTTGAAAGTCGTTATGAAACCTCAATGAAACAACCCCAGGGAATTGAAATCTGAGCTGCCCTCTGAGTCAAACAATTGGAATAATGCTTGGGATCAGTACTATTTGTGCCACTGCTGATGTGGTAACCACCTCAGGATGCAGCCCAATTATTCCCAGGATGGACCTTAAGTTACTTCATCCAATAATGAACAAAGAGATGATGAAGACTACAGCTTGTTCCTTAGTGCTGTGTTCAGGTTGAAAATAAGATGTAATGATGGAGGTATTTTTTCTATCTGTGCTATCTTTCTTCAAATTTATGCAAGTGTTCTTTCTTTTATCCTTGCCCACGAACTCTTATACATTTTACTTATTGCCATGTTGAATATTACAGAGTCAAAGCTTCTTTCATATTTCCATGCTGATTAAGGTGGGGGGACATATTTTTTATTATTGGACGATCTAGACTTCCAGATTGATAACAACATATTAAAACTTAGACAGTATCTCAATTTCTTGGAGATAGTGCTGTGTGCTGGGAAGGTAATAGGCTTTAGAATGAGACATATCTGTTGAAATTGTGTTATTGTTGATTAGATGATGAGCCTTGAGTGTATTTCTTTACAGCTCCCAATTTGTAAATGTGGAAAATAACTTCATCTTGCTTTGGATTTCAATAAGTTTAAAGGCCCTTTTAAATAAGTGATAATTATTCTTTTCTTGAGCAAGAATTCAGCTATCATTGAAGTTGAATATTGTTTCTCTAATGTCATTTCTCTAATGTTATTGGCCTGGTTCATGGCCAATAGTAACCTCTGTGAATGGAGAAAAGAATAGCAATGAAGAATGAAGATTTGTGACAATAACAGTAATATATTGTGACACAATCTTATCATCTAGAAATTGACTAGCTACAAAGAAAGTGATAGTAAAATTTAACACTCTCCAGGAGTTGATTAACTTATCAATCAACTTGACAGTCAGCTGGAAACCCATAAATCTATCTAGACTTCCTATTTGACAGATAAAACACTGTATTCAATTATGCCTCACCTCTCTTTCTTTTTAGTGTCTCTTCTTACTTTAGAGCTGTATATCATTCACCTGAAATAAATAAAAAGAAGCACATTTAACACTAGGTTGCTCTTCTTTCTAGCCAATCCTCCTTATTGTGGTCAGATTAATCATAATATATTTACTTGCTCTGAGATCTCTACTGATAGTCAGCCTGGTGTCTATCCAATCCATTCCAAAGTCATTAGCCTGGCACTCATTGTCCTTTACAAAATATCCTTAGGTTCGTAGATTAATTAATGAGTACTTATTGTCTACTATAAAAAGTTATTGGTCTCTGAAGCTTGGATTACAACAAAGAAGTGGACCTCATCTCTGCCCTCAAGAAGTGGGTATTCTCGTTCAGTGATGTCAGGAAGCTCCAAGAGTGTTTTAGACTTCTGCTAAGTCAAAATTAGTTTAATACTATTTGCCATCTTAATTTTTTTGTATGTGTGCGATGAAGCTTCTAGACTAAATGTAGAAGCAGAAAAACCAGCAGTCTTCCAAGAAGCCAGACATTAGGAGGGTTGTGAAGACGAAAAGCAATGCTCCTTCTCTGATTATTTTGTTTAAAAGGTAGTTTCCTTAAGAAAACATGGGTGATAGTTAATTTAATTGTTGTCTCAACCCAGACAGCTAGAAGAGCATGATTCCTGCAAGTGGTTGTGAGTGTTTCAATGACACTAGTTTTTGAATCAGAAAATTACATAAGGAAACCTGCTTTTAATGTAGGCAGGCGTCACCCAATTCACTGAGAGCTATGTAGAACAAAACAGTGGAGGAAAGATGAATTCGTTCTCTCTTCTGGAACTGGATTACCCATCATCTCATACTTGGAGCATGAAAACTCCAGGTGACTAGGCTTTGGGACTTAGGGACTTAGAACTGGCTTCTGGTTTTCAGGACTTTAAAATATTAAGACGTTCTGCCATGTTCCTGGATTGGGAGGATTAGCATCCTGAAAATGGCAATACTGCCAAAGGTTATCTACAAATTCAATGCAATACACACCAATATCCCAACCTTATTCTTCAATGAAATAGAAGAAGCAATCCAGAAATTTATATGGAACAATAAAGGAAGGGCCCTGAATAGCAAAAAATAATTCTTAGCAGAAAGAACAGTGCTAGAGGAATATTGATACCAAACTTCAACTTTACTACAAAGCCATAGTAATCAAAACAACTTGGTACTGGCACAAGAAAAAACCTGAGGACCAATGGAATGGAACTGAAGACCCAGAAATGAATCCGCAGACCTATGGCCACCTAGTCTTTGATGAGAGAGCAAAAAAAAAAAAAAAAAAAAAAAAAAAAGAATGGAAGAAAGACAGACTCTTCAGTAAATGGTGCTGGCAAAACTGGTTAAACACCTGTAGAAACTAAAGCTAGATCCTTACATATCACTCTGCACCAGAACCAACTCCAAATGGATCAAAGAGCCCGAGGTAAAAGCAGACACCCCGAAAACATTATAGGAAGGAATAGGAGAAACTCTAGGGCTCCTTGGCAGGCCGGAGTTTTCTTAATAAAGACCCAGAAACAAACAAATCAAAGGAAGTTTCAACAAATGGGATTGTATGAAACTGCAGGGCTTCTGCATGGCAAAAGACACAGTTAACAAGATCAATAGAAAGCCCATGGATTGGGAGAAGATCTTCACTAGCCATAGAACAAACAGGCTCCTCATATCTAAAATATACCTAGAACTCAAAAAAATTAAATCCTCCAAAAACAAATCCTCAAAGAAACAACTGCCCCATTAATAAGTGGGCTAAAAACTTAAAGAGACTTTTCTGAAGAGGAAATAAGAATGGTCAAAAAACACATGAAGAAATGCTCAACTTCTCTGGCCATAAAAGAAATGCAAATCAAAACAGCATTGATGCTACCATAGCTAAGATATGGAACCAACCCAGATGCCCCTCAGTAGATGAGTGGATCAAAAAATGTGATATATATATATATATATATATATATATACATATATATATATATATATATATGAATTCTATGCTTCCATCAGAAAGAATGACACTACCCCATTTGTTAGGAAATGGAAAGACCTGGAAAAAAAATCATATTAAGTGAAGTAACCCAGTCCCAAAGAAATTTAGGTCCCATGTTTTCCCTTATTTGCAATAATTAGTACACACATAGGATAATCTTACCAGATGAGCTGGAAAGCTCCAAAGTCACACATATATGACTATATAAGATGATGCTAAGTGAAATGAACCCCAAGATTTGGACACAAGAGGTCTGTCTTTATTGTTATGGTTTTAAATGTACCATGTGATTTTATTTTACTTTTGTTGTTTCGTTTGTTTGTTTTTTCCCCTATGGCATATCTCCTGTTGTCACTGTACTTGATTTTGGTAGCCTGCAGCTTGTATATACATATGTCTAATCTGGGGATGGGAAGGGGAATAACAAAACGCTGAAACATGGACACAGGATGACCCATTGCAACAAGTACACCCACAGCACAGTATATTGGAAATGAACTTTACAACTTCCAGAAAGGGAGTGGATGGGTAGGGTGGGGTGAGGAGGAGTGTGGGAGGTGGGGGAGGGAAGAGACAGTGGGACAATAACAAGGGAAGGGGTAACAATGATCAACAAGCAATGTACTCACTGTCTTACTTATATAACTGTAACCTCTCTGTAAAGCATCTTTACAATAAAAACAAATGCGATTCCATCTCACCTCAGTTAGAATGGATATAATCAAGAAATCTACTAAGATGCTGCGGGGGGAGGGGGGTGGCCAAAAGGGAACCCCACTGCACGTTTTTTTGTTTTTTTTTTGGTTGGTCATGGGGCTTGAACTCTGGGCCTGGGTGCTGTTCCTGAGCTCTTCAGCTCAAGGCTAGTGCTCTGCCACTTGAGCCATAGCGCTACTTCCAGCTTTTTCTGCTTACATGGAGATGAGGAATCAAGCCCAGGGCCTCAAGCATGCAAAGCAAAGCACTCCACCACTGAGCCACCTTCCCAACCCCCCTACTGCACTGTTGTGCCAGTGTAAACTTGTTCTACCACTTTGGAAAGCAGTATGGAGGTTCCTCAAAAGATTACATATAGCCGGGGGCCGGTGATTCACGCCTGTTATTCTAGCTACTCAGGAGGCTAAGATCTGAGGATCGCGGTTCAAAGCCAGCCTGGGCAGGAAAGTCCGTGAAACTCTTATCTCCGATAAACCACCAGAAAACCAGAAGTGGCACTGTAGCTCAAGTGGTAGAGTGCTTGAGCTGAAGAGCTGAAGGACAGTATCCAGACCCAGAGTTCAAACCCCACGACCGACCAGAAAAAAAAAAAAAAGATTGCATATAAAGCTCCCTTATGACCCAGCAATCCCACTTTTGAGCATTTACCCAAATGATCCCAAACAAGGCCATACTAAAGCTACCAGCACAACTATGTTTATTGCAGCATTATTCACAGTAGCTAAGATAGGGGACCAACCCAGATGCCCCTCAGTAGATGAATGGTTCAAGAAAATGGAATTCTATTCTTCCATCGGGAAGAATGACACTGTCCCATTTGTTAGGAAATGGAAAGATGTAGAAAAAATCATATTAAATGAAGTAAGCCAGACCCAAGGAAATATACGTCCCTTGCTTTCTCTTATTTGCAATAATTAGTATTTTTCTAGGATAATCTTATCAGATGAGCAGAAAAGCTTAAAAGCTATGTACATATGACCATATAAGGTGATGCAAAGAAAATTGAACCCCAAGATATGGACAGAAGATATTTTTCTTTGTTGTTGTTTTTAATATACTATGTGATTTTTTTTCTTTCTTTTGTATGTTCTTCCTCCTATGGTATATCCCTCTTGTCACTGTATTTGATTTTGGCACCTTGCATCGTGTATATACATTTATCTAATTTGGGGTACGGAAGGAAAATAACAAAATGCTGAAACAAGGTCACAGGATGACCCATTGCAACAATGATACTCATAAGACACTATGTTGGATATGAATCTTACAGCTGGGGGGGGGGTGGGGGAGGGGAGGAAGGAATAATGGGATAAAAACAAAGGAGGAGGTAACAATGGTTGACAAGAAATGTACTCATTACCTTACTCATGTAACTGTAACCTCTCTATACAGCATCTTTACAAGAAAATAAAATTAAAAAAAATTAATAAGTTCTGGGAGAAAGCAAAGGAAGGAGTGATATTGTCCAAACAGAATTGTACACATTTCCTGACTTATGAATGGCAAATCCTCTGTACTTGAATAATAACAACAAAATTATATTAAAAATTAATTAATGAGTTCTTACTATGTTGCCCAGGGTGGCCCCAGACTCCTGGGTTCCTGCTTTGTCCTACCAAGTAGCTGGGGTGATAGGAGTGCATTATTATGTTTCTCTCAGATCTTTTGACTCAGAATTAGCTTTACTGATTCTCCTTGATTCTTTTTATCCCACTTCCCATTCCTTTTAGTTCTGTTTCTCTACACAAGTCTGACCAATAACGTATTATTTACATTAATATGTAGTGAGTTTACTTTCTTATTTAAACATGAACTAAACAACAAATGTCAGAAATGTCAGGAGGTAGATGAATGGATGGAGGAAGGTTGGAAAAATGCAACTATAATATTTAGTAAAACTAGGAAAATTGTGAGAATAAATGGGGTTGGGGGATGGAATATTGATCAAGATGCATTATACTTATAAACAAACCTATAACTCCTTTGTATAACTACTTAAAATAATAAAGATTTAGTTTAAAATAAATGCCTATTACAGTAACTATTTATGAATATGGTTTATATAAACATGAGCACATTGGTATCCTTACTAGTTTTTGAGAATATAAAGTCATCTTGAGACCAAAAAAATTTAAGAAGTTCTGACTCAGTAATTCTAGAAAATGAACAGAAAAAATTATATTAAGTGAAGTAAGCCAGGCCCAAAGAAACATAGGTCCCATGGTTTCCCTTATTTGCAATATATAGTATATGTCTGAGTCAAGCAGAAAAGGTCAGATAAGTTGATGTTAGGGAAATGAACCCTAAGATATGTATTCAAATGTTTTTTTTCTTTCATGTGATTGTTTCTAACACATTTATAAAATTATTTCTTTGTTGCTTTGTATGTACCTCCCCCATGGTATAACCCCTGCTTTCACTGTATTTGATGTTGGTATAATTTGTGGAGGGGAAGGGCAAAAACAAATCGTTTAACTAGGGATACAGGTGGACCCGTTGCAACAATGAGATGTACAAGTCGTTATGTTGAAATTGAACTTTACAACTTTGGTGGGGGGGAGGGGGAAGGAGGATTGGGTGGAAGGGAGGGAGGAAGATTGGGTGGGGAGGAGGGAGGGAGGAGGATTGAGTGGGAGGTGGGGGGGAGGATGGGAAGGGATGGGAAGGGGTAACAAAGGATGAGGCTACAATGCTTGATAAGTATTTTCACAATAAAAAATGTTTCAAAAAAAAGAAAATATAGAGTGAACATAACACTACACTACACACACACACACACACACACACACACACACACACACACACACTTACACTAAACTCCCAGGTGGTGACAAGATCATGTAGGACAACGCATCAACATAAGGAAATAGATGAACTGGCTATAACTGTGATCTGGTTAAACTGAATCACCTACCATCACACAAGTCATGCTTTTCCACATCCATTCTTTTGCAATGCTGTTTTTTAAGCCTGTCTTTTTTTTTTTTTTTTTTTTGCCTATCTGAGACTTGCATTAAGGGCTTGGGCACCATCCCTGAGCATTTTTAATCAAGGCTAGTGCACTGTCACTTGAGCCACACCTGCATTTCCAGATTTTTTTTTGAGGGTTTATTGGAGAGAAGAGTCTCAGAAACTTCAAGCTGTGATCCTCAGATCTCAGACTCCAATGCTGTGATGATTGGGTATGTACCACCAAGGCCTGACATCTTTTCCTCCATTTTCATCTATCAAAATTCTGTTTTTCTTTCAGGGCTGTTAAATGTCAGCTGAGCCATGATTCCTTCCCAATTTTCTTCTAAAAGAAGTTATTTATCTTGCTTTTATTGTTTCTATCCTCAAGATAACATTTTGTTAGATTTCTCTTTTGAAACTCATAATGTTCTGCTTTGTATGAATTTAGAGTTATGTTTATGTTACTTATATCCTCAAATTTATGATCCTCCTTGAAGTTGAGAACTGTTTATTTCTCTTGATATTGAACTTTGTCTGCATCAGGGAGACTTAGCGTCAGTAGTTTAACATAAGCCCTCTTAAAGAACACATGTCTGTGTTTCTCATCTACCCTGCAGTTGGTAGAAATGGCTAATGCTAGGGTAGTGACTATTGCTCTAAAAGTCCCCAGAGATGCTGACTCTGCTCTCTTCTAGCAACGGTTCCTCCATCCTAAGTGTGGCTCTCATCATCAAAATGGAAACATTTTTGTGTTATGAGGGACTATGATAAGGGGGATAACAGTATGTACCAACTCTTCTTGGAAGCTGTGATGCTTCTATTTATACCCATTGGTAGAGGTGAATCACATGTGCACACCCAGTTTCAAAGAAGCGTAGGAAATGTAGTCTTTATTTTTAGTGATAGCATGTTAGCTTTTCATCATTGACAAAACATTTGAGATAATCTATTTATAAAAAGGGAAAGTCTTATTTTAGCTCATGGTTTCAGAGGTTATAGATTATGATTGGTTTGTCTAGTGTTTTGGGCCTGTGGCAAGGCAGGCAATCATGGAGGTGAGCCCACAGTGGAACAAAACTGCTCATCTCATGGAGGCTGTGAAGCAGAGAAGAAGATGAAACATCCAGGATCCAGTATTCCCTTCAAGAGCATACTGCCGGACACCTATATTCTTTCCAGACTCCTAATGGCTCCATTACCATATGCATCTTTGGGGGAACTCTGAAGCTCCAAACCATAGCAGTAATCTTGTGCTTAGCTATGAGGAGGTGGGAGTGAGGGAGAAATTTCTATTATCAATCACACACATATCCCATGACATGTATTCCAGGTTAATGCTTAAGGTTGACTTTTAGCAGGTAAGGAATACTGAGCTTTCTTCTTAGTATTATTTATTATTTATTCTTACTCTTATTATTTGTTGGACACGGAAGGCAATGGGAATTTTATACATCATGTATTTGTCTTTAAAGGAAGTACTAGAAATGGTTAAGGAACTCTATAATATCTTTTTAGCCATAACTATTACAAGCTTTTCAAATTGATTTGTTCTTAGGAAAACATTTCTTCCTTCCTTCCTTCCTTTCTTCCTTCCTTCCTTCCTTCCTTCTCTCCCATCCTCCCTCCCTCCCTCCCTCCTTCCCTCCTTCCTTCCTTCCTTCCTTCCCTCCTTCCCTCCTTCCTTCCTTCCTTCCTTCCTTCCTTCCTTCCTTCCTTTCTTTTTTTCTTTTTTGGATCCGGTTGTGGGGCCTGAACTCTGGGCCTGGGCGCTCTCCCTCAGCTCTTCAGCTCAAGGCTAGCACTCTACCACTTGAACCACAGCGCCACTTCCGGCTTTTTTCTTATGTGGTGCTGAGGAATTGAACCCAGGGCCTCAGGCATGCAAGGCAAGCGCTCTACCACTGAGCTAGCTTCCCAGCCCCTTAGGAAGACTTTTTAAAAATTAAACTCTTCAGTTTGTTTTCATTATGTTAACTTCTCCTGATCACCTTCTTCAAAACGGTAAGACTTTACTAAATTCTTGACCAGAATTGTCCCCAAGCTTCCCTGTCCCATAATGTCCCTTCCTACTGTAGATTCATGACAACAAAGAAAAATACCTCTCAGAGCCAGGCTTAGAACATACCTACAATCCTAGCTATAATCCTAGCTACTCAGGTGGTGGAAATAGAAGGACTATAGTTCAAGGCCACCTCCAGCAAAATCCTAAGACCCTATCTGAAAAACAAACTAAAGCAAAAGAAGCTGAGAGTGTGGCTCAAGGGGTAGAGTGTTTGCTTATCAAGTAGAAGATCTTGAGTTCAATCTTCAATACCTCTTGAAACTAAAACAAAATACTTAGAAGAAACTTCTGGTGGTTTGATCAAGTTGTTAGGTCTGTATATAAAAGCAGATTCGAGACTATTTTTAAGGTGCTAAAAATCTGAAATCATTGATGCATAAAAACTTTGAGATGTGTGTGTGTGTGTGTGTGTGTGTGTGTGTGTGTGTGTGTGTATCTGTTTCTTAATTTGTTCTCATAGCATACAGCTTTATTAAGTGAGAAAACCTTCCAGTAAGTTTTGACTTTGGATCTTATTTCTGCAAAATATTTCATAGCAGTATCTTGTGTATACTTCTGCCTTCTCCTTCATCTTCCCACAATACTCTCTATTACTGGCCTTCCAAACTGGAAAAAAGTCATTCCTCAGCAAAGAAAAGTCTGAGATTTCTCCATGATTGAAATTATATGTTATAAAAATCTATGTGGTCGTACTAAGAAGTCCATGATCTACAAGTATAGACATTTTTGGTTTTAGAATAGTGGGAATTATCCCAGATGTTAATTCTTTAAAGAAGTTGAAAAAAAGAGAGAGAAACTTGTTAGAAATGAGATTTACTGTGTATTATTGTTATTTAATTTTTAAATTTACACGTATTGTTCCTCTTGGATTATCTATTTCTTGAGGACTATAGTCATATCTGACACATGTTGTTAAGTTATATGGTGAAACAAATTTGCCAATAACTGAGATCTCTTGAGACAAAGAAGCAAACATGTTATTTGTTTTATCATAGCATGAGATTATTACCAAAGAAATGGTTATTACTTTTCTTTTTTATTATATGCTAGAATGGGATTTCAACTTGGTACCTGATGCTTTGGCTCTTTGGCTAGTTCTCTATCAACTGAGTCATGCTTCCAACCCCAAGAAAATTGATGCTGCATAGAACTCCACTCATATTTCTATTCACTCAGCTTGCACATACATACTGAGCTCTAGTAAAGTACCTAACACTGTGGTAGATATGCCAAGACAATGGTGAAAAATATTGGGATAAACTTTGTTCTTCTGAAAGTTAGATTCTAGAAGAGAAGCAATCACTGTAAAACTCTCTCTCTCTCTGTCTCTCTCTCTCTCTTTCTCTTTCTCTCTCTCTCCCAGTACTAGAACTTGAACTCAGGGCCTGGATGCTGTCTGCTGTTTTTGAGCTTTTCTTTTTTGCTCAAGGCTAGCACCTACCATTTGGGCCACAGCTCCACTCTGGCTTTTTTTTTTTTGGGTATTTAATTGAAGATAAGAGTCTCATGGCTTCCAACCATAATCCTCAGATCTCAGCCTCCTGAGTAGATATGATTATAGTCATGAGACAGCAGTGTCCAGCAAGTATGATTTTCAGTGGAATTTTAGGTCTTTATGACTTTTAGATCTTTGAGGGAAGAATATCCATTTTTTCCTATTCCCATAACTGGCTGTTGCCAACTCTACAAATTCTTTTTATTTTTTATTTTATTTTTATTTTTGTTTATTGTGAAAATACTGTACAGAGGGGTTACAATTACATGGGCAAGATAATGAGTACATTTCTTATCAAGCATTGTAGCCTCCTCCTTTGTTTCCCCTTCCTATCTCTTCCCATCCCTCCCCCCACCTCCCCACCCAATCCTCCCCGCTCCCTCCCTGCTCCCTGCACCAAAGTTGTAAAGTTTGTTTTCGACATAATGACTCCAACTCTACAAATTCTTTGAAAATAAAATGCAATTCTGACCTTGCCCCAGAGCCTGGTTGCTCCATGATTGAAAAAATTAGAATTTATTTTGATTTTTTTGTGGTAAGAGCTCTTAAAATGAGATTTGCTTTCTTAACAACTTTAATTGCACACTACAGTATTTTTAACTGTAGACATAATATTACACAGAAAATTTCTAGACATCTTCATCTTTCATACTGAAACTTATGTTGAATACCAACTCCCCTTCTTTCCCTTCTGTCTAGCCCCTGAAAACCCACCATTCGATTGCCTGCTTACTATGCTAGACATTTGGGCAGTAAAATTGTATAGTATTTGCCCTGAAATAGAATTATCATATGATCAAAAAATCCCACTTCTGGGTGTTATCAAAAAGAATTAAAATCAGGATTTATAAGAAATATTTGCATATTTGTACTTTTATGTTTCTTACAACATTTTTCACAAAATATGAAGTGATAAACACTTGATATCCACCAACATATAAATGGATAAAAGCAAATGTGGAGCTGGGCACTCATGGCTCATGACTCTAATCCTAGCTATTCAGGAGGCTGAGATCTGAGGATCATGGTTCAAAGCCAGCATAAGCAGGAAAGTCTATGAGACTCTTATCTTCAATTAACCAGTAAAAAGACAGTAAGTAGAGCAGTGGCATAAGTGTCAGAGAACTAACCTTGAGCAAAAAGCTAAGGGAAAGTTCCCAGGCACGAGTTCAAGCTTCAGGACTGGCACCAAAGAACTAAACAAAACAAAACCAAAGCCAGGAAAACAAATGTATACCACACATGTGGTGGAATATTATTTAGCCTTATAAGAGAAGGAAATCTTGCCATATGTCACAGCATGAATACACAGTGACCATACCATGTTCTGTGATCTTAAATAATTAACTGAAGCCAGGCATTGGTAGCTCATAACTGTAATCCTAGATACTCATGAGGCTGAGAATTCAGGATCATGGTTTGAAGCCAGCCCATTCAGGAAAGTCCATTGGACTCTTATCTCCTATAAACCAGTCAGAAAAAGCTAAAGTGGCTCTATGGCTCAAGTGTTAGAGTGTTAGCCTTGAGCAAAAGAAGTGCAGAGACAGTGCCTAGGCCCAGAGTTCAAGCCCCAGGACCAGATAACAGCAACAATAACAAAACTGAGCAGAATGAGCTCTTTCTCAAGAAAATTGTGGTCTGAAAGCAAAGCCATGTCTAAGGAGCACTCTATAGCAGAGTGACAGTGTTGTACTCAGGTTGTCAAGGAAGAGGAAATGACTGTTCATCCAAATGATGTTCGTTCTTGGAACCATGGTTTAGGAGCTTGATTGCTGTTACTATTTCTCATTGTGTCACATTTTGTTACTTCTGGGAAAAAAATGGTACTTTTAGTGTGTGTGTGTGTGTGTGTGTGTGTGTGTGTGTGTGTGTGTGTGTGTGTGTGTGTGTGTGTGTGTGTGTGTGTGTGTGTATGTAAAAGTTCTGTGGCTTTAAACAAAATTAAAGGCTGGGTTTGTAGCTCACTTGGTAGAGTATGTACAAGGCCCTGAGCCTGAACTTCAGCAATGTAAAAACAAAAAACAAAAAAGCTACTACTCTCTTTTTTCCACCTTTCACTCTTTCCTGCTTATTTCCTTCTTCACAAAACTAGAAAAGATACTTTCTCTGCCAATAATTTTTTTATATACTGACAGAAATAACAAGTTTTGTGGCCATCATTGTGTATTAATAACATGTAAGAAAAAGGGGTTAAAGCAGAAATGAAGAGATTTATTTATTTTTTCTTCCTTTTGCCAGTACTGAGGTTTTCTTTTAATTGTGAAAATACCATACAGAGGGGTTACAATTACATGGGCAAGGTAATGAGTACATTTTTTATCAAGCATTGTTGCCTCCTCCTTTGTTTCCCCTTCCTTTCCCTTCCCATCTCCTACCCCCTCCCACCTGCCAAAGTTGTAAAGTTCATTTTTCAACATAACGACTTGTACATCTCATTGTTGCAATGGGTCCACCTGTATCCCTATTTAAATGATTTGTTTTTGCCCTTCCCCTCCACAAATTATACCAACATCAGATACAGTGAAAACAGGAGTTATGTCATGGGGGAGGGACATACAAAGCAACAAAGAAATAATCTTATAAATATGTTAGATGGGCTGGGAAGGTGGCTCAGTGGCAGAGCGCTTGCTTTGCATGCCCGAGGCCCTGGGTTTGATTTCTCAGCACCACATAAGCAAAAAGAAAAAAGCCGGAAGTGGTGCTGTGGCTCAAGTGGTAGAGCGCTAGCCTTGAGCTGAGGAGCTGAGGGACAGCGCCCAGG
This sequence comes from Dipodomys merriami, assembly GCF_024711535.1. Classification (NCBI taxonomy): domain Eukaryota; kingdom Metazoa; phylum Chordata; class Mammalia; order Rodentia; family Heteromyidae; genus Dipodomys; species Dipodomys merriami. Next base: position 8,252,578 of record NW_027206290.1, read on the forward strand.
CCCAGAGTTCAGGCCCCATGACTGGACCCAAAAAAAAAATGTTAGAAACAGTCACTTGAAAGAAAAAACATTTGAATACTTATCTTGGGGTTCATTTTCCCTAACATCAACTTATCTTACCATTTCTGCTTGTCTGAGACATATACTACTTATTGCAAATAAGGGAAACCATGGGACCTATGTTTTTTTGCACCTGGCTTACTTCACTTAATATAATTTTTTCCAAGTCTTTTCATTTCCTAACAAATGGGATGATGTCATTCTAGGTTTAAACTCAGGTCCTGGCTATTCAGACACTCCTTGCTGAGCCACATCTCCATTTGTTATTTTGAAACAGAGTCTGACTTGAGGCTTTCCATCCTTACTGGATCAACAACATATGACAATGCACCCAGCTTCTTCCTCTTGAGATGGTATATCACAGATATTTTCCACTCAGACTGCCATGAAGCCATGGTTCTCCTAATTCCAACTTCCTAAGTAGTGTAGGATAATGGAGTTGTGCTGTGGTACTCAGCTATTGGTTGATAAGGAGTCTTGAGAACTTTCTGCCTGGACTGGTCTGGGAGAGTGGCATTCTCCCATTATGAAATTTCCTAAGTGGCTAGCATTATAGATGTGAGCCACTGGTGCACAGCTTCTGAGTAATTTTTTTCCCCTTCAAAGGTACTAATTTGATAGATGTAAATCACTGATGTAAATCACTTTTCTGTGCCTTAGTTGCTGTAACATGAGAAAAGAAGTTATGTAACTGTGATGACATAGCTTTCCATGTGAGGCAGAAAAACTTTGTATGATTTTCATGTGTATAAAGGAAGCTTGTTGGTTACTAGTTTTTATGTCCCTCCCCCCTCTTCTCTAAGTGTCTGTTTTTTGTCTTTAATGTTATGTTCTACTGTGCTCAGTCATCAGCTGGTGTAGAATTGATACCACATCTGGTTCCAGAGGTAGATCCTGACTGGCTTACACCAACCACAGTATCCTGTTCCCTGAGAGAGTCAACTGCTTCCTGGATGAGTATTGGCCTGCTATATTTCAGGCCACTGAAAGAAGAGGAATTCCTTTGTTGGGGGTTGGTGGGATCTTGCGAAGAAGCTTCTTCCTCCTCCTCCTCTTTTTTTTTTTTTGGTCAGATATATGCTTGAACTCTGGGCCTGGGCGCTGTCCCTGAGCTCTCTGGCTCAAGGCAAGTGCTCTACCACTTGAGCCATAGCACCACTTCCGGTTTTCTGGTTAATTAGTTAATTGGAGATAAGAGTCTCACAGACTTTCTTGCCTGGCTGGCTTTGAACCGCGATCCTCAGATCTTAGCCTTCTGAGTAGCTAGGATTACAGGTGTGAGCCATCAGTGCCCAGCAAGAGGCTTCTTTTGACTGAGCTGGCTGAAGAGCTTCTCTTCTGCGTGAAGAAGAAAGAAGGAAGGCAGTGAGACTTGGAATAATGGCTACCATGAAGGAAGCTGAGAAGAGAAAGCTGTCAATGAGAGGGTAAAGCCCAGACAATCTCATAAAAGGCAACTCCCTGAAGGTACTGGGACAAATCATGCCTGAAGCAACCTCTGGCCTTGAAAAGCTAGTGAACCCATGAAGCTGTAGATTTGTAGGTTTAAGTCAATTTGAATTGGCTTTTGTTGGCAGCTATAACTCAAAGATTTCTTTTTTTTTGAGGTATCATTCAATATATTTCTATTAATCTTTTATCTGCATGCAATTAATATCTTGCTTATTCATTTAAATATTATAATAAAGGGTCACATTGTCCAAAAAATATACTCATTATCTGACTTATGTAATTGTAATCCCTTTGTGCATCAGCTCTATAGTAATAATAAAATTAAAAAAATCATAATCAGCTTCTAAGTTATCAACCACAAAATGTTGAAAATAAAAAAAAAGAGCCCTAACATACAGAACGTGCTCTATAAATGCTAAATGAAAGAGAATAAATTCATGAGGGAAATGACAATCTTCCCCTAGGGAAAGAAGACAGTCATTAGATTCAATTCTGGGGGACTTGTTAATGAGAAGAGATATGGGATGGGGCCTAAACTGCTGAGCCACTGCCAACCACAAATATTCTCTCTTTTTCCCTTCAAGGCCTTGCCTAATTTTCTCCTTTCAGTTTAGAGTTCAGGGAGAAAGAGGGCTCAGGATCACAAAATAAAACAACCATGATTCAATATGCTGATTAATTTAGCAGGTGTCAATACATACAAAAGCTTCGGCCTTCATTAGCATGATTATTTAGCAAGGAGATTGGCAGACAATAATGATGACACTATTGATAGAGATGGGAGAGTGGAAGCATAAGGAACATGAGGAAAACCATAATAAGCTAATGGCCGCAGGGAGTGGGGCAACTGTGAAGGCCTGAGAGAAGTTGAACTGGACTATGTGTGTCCTCAAGGTCATTAGAACCTGTCCCATTACTTTGTCTGTTCTGGTCAAGCTCTGGCTCAAGCTTTGTTGCTTTCAAAACACCACTACCCTAGGGGGAAAAAGCATGAAATAGGCACTGCTTGTTCCCAGACTGGTTGCAACCCTACCTTTGTAGCAATTTGTTTTTCCTGGTAAAGCAAATCCTCTCTTTCCTAATTATGGGTTGGGTTTTTGGTAGCTTTGAGTTTCTGCAATTACCACTGATTTTCTACCAGCTCTTAAATCTTCAAAATGTGATCCAGAAGAGCAATGTGAGCTCCACCAGACTTATCTGTGACTGACTTCTTTGTGGAAATCATCTGTGTGGTGCCTCACCCTACTGCTTTTATTGGGGCATTTCTTTGGGAAGCCAGAGCTCATATTCCCATGCAGCACGTAGTCCTAGTGGAGAAAAGCTGCCCATTCTCATGTGCAGAGATTGGTTGGTTGTCACTTCTCCCAAGGGTTCTCCATATTAGAAGTCAATAGTAGTCCCATGAGGTATAAATTGAAATTCTTAATCTCCTCTTGCTCTGTTGTTTGTACTCCAGAGCAAGCATATTCTCTTTCTTTCAATCTATAGGCTTTAACCCTCCTTCTGTGCTTAATTGTAAACTCCTAGAGGAGTTTTCACATAGATAGCTCTGGATATAATGTATGCTGAACAACACCAGATTGAATGAATGGAGAGAGATCAAAAAGTTCTGAGTCTGGGCTAGAAGGTCAAGAAATACATTATTTTTCTGAGAAGATTCTAGTGTTTGGATGGAAGGACATAAATATCCTATCTGATGGTTTGAAGAGCACATGCATGATTATCAGACTCATTGTTTTGGGGTTGATTTTGACTGAATTTGTTGACTGACAAGAAAATACTTACCAACAAAGAAGGCTTCCATAGTACTTTACTGGGGAGACTTCTCCCTGAGTCTGCACTATTGTTGAAGGGTTTAAATGAGGTAGTCCCTGTGAATTGTATAGGAGAATGCCAGGTGTGTGTGTGTGTGTGTGTGTGTGTGTGTGTGTGTGTGTGTGTGTGTGTGTGTGTGTGTGTGTGTGTGTGTGTGTGTGTGTGTGTGTGTGTGTGTGTGTGTGTACAGCAATCAGATATGTAGAGCAGCTATTCTTATAGAAATGCTTGGCTCTGTGGATGGAGCTAACATTGCTCTTCCCTAAAAGCTATAATCCTTTCACTTATTCACTGATCCATTGATGTATTTAACAACTATTTGTTCTCATGGACTCCTAAGAGCAAAAGTTGTCTTGACTTGTACGTATTCTTTCTTCAGGGCTATCACACAGTTTAATGATAATAAGAATGAATTAAAAAAATAAAGGATAGCGTGCACAAGTCAAAGATCTATTGGATAGCTTTCAACAATTTAATTAGTCAGATAGACACATAATGTTTGTGAACACGTGATGTGTATTTCAAAACAATGTCCATTTTAAAAGAGCTAGGGCAATAGTTCTTTAATAGTGGGGTTTAAACTCAGGGTACTCTACTGGTACTGCATCATTTGAGCCATGCCTGCAACTCTAGAACAGTATTTTAAATGTTAGTGTGCAGAAAAGACAGAGTATTATGGATCTTAACAGTCCCTTAAGATCTCATGTATGGGAAACTTGGTCTCTAGCCAATTACCCTAGTGGGAAAACATAGCATGTTTTAAAGTTAGGGCCTAACCAGGTGCCAGGTGGCTCATGCCTGTAATCCTAGCTACTCAGGAGGCTGAGATCTGAGGATCAAGGTTCAAAGCCAGCCTGAGCAGGAAAGTCTGTGAGATTCTTATCTCTAATAAACCACTCAGAAAATCGGAAATGGTGCTGTGGCTCAAGTGGAAGAGCACTAGCCTTGAGCTGAAGAACTGAGGGACAGCACCCAGTTCAAGCCCCACGACCAACCAAAAAAAAAAAAAAGTTAAGGCCTAGTTGAAGTTAGGACCTAAGTCATGGAAGGTATGCCCTTGAAGAAGCTATTGGGATCCCCACAGATTCCTGTATGTCTGTTTCCAGGCCTCATGAGATAAGGAGCTTTAGTTTAGGCCTTGTCACAGTCCTAAAGCAATGGAGCTAATCTACTAAGGACTGATTTCTTGGCAGCCATGGGCCAAAAATAAACTTTTTCTTCATTTATCTCAGCTATTTTTTTGGAGTGATGGTAAGCTAAAAATAATCCTGCTCAGAAAGTCATCTTAATCCTAGAGATTCTGAACCAGCCAGGCTAAGAAGTGATTTTGATATAGACGGTTCTTGAGCTTTATGAAATACTGTGTTGTTTTTGGTGACTATAATGAAATATCTCAGGCAAGCTAGCTTAATTCACACTTTTGGGAGCTGAAAGTCCAAGGTCACATATCATATTGGTAACTCAGGGTCTCATGAGAAGTACCTTAATTACTTTTGAGGACAGAGATGCCAATATTCCAAATACCACTCACTAGACCTGCAAAACTTCTCATCACTGCTACCTTGGGGATCAAACTTCTAACACAGGAATCTGTACGGGATAAGCCATATCTAAACCATAGCAAAGATGAGCAAGGAAACATCAGGAGAAAGCAAATCAAAGAAATCTTTTATGTACCCAGAGAGAAGTGTTACTTTATATACCAGCCTCAAAAGCCTATCTTCAACAGGCTTCAAAGTTCTATATTTTTTTAAAGGAGAACTTGATATATGCCCTGAAACTATGCCAAAGAGAATCTGAAATTACTGACTAGTCCTCAAGATGAACTCTCTAGTAAAGTGTTTTAGATGGTGCTTTCTCTCTCTCTCTCACTCATATGTGTGTGTGTGTGTCAATGTGTGTATGCATGTATATGTATGTACTGTGTGTCTGGGATGAGGGTAGATCTACTTAAAAGTATAATGAGTCTGGGCTATAGGTAGAGCTCAAGATGATGTAGCAACTATGAACATTAATTTTTAATCAGGATGTAATCTTTGAACAGGCTATGTGAGTTGCTACATATTTTCTGGCTTAGCCTATGGGGAAGATGTTCTCAAGTTATTTAGAAATCTGCCCTGTAGCAAACTGAAAGGTTAAAGCTACCTTTGATGGCAGACATATTAAAAATGGAAGGTCAAGATTGTATTTAGCTTTCTGATAAATGAGAGAAACAGAAATGATGAAAAGAGATTCTTCCCTGCCATTTGTGAGAGGAACAGGGTCAAGCAAGACACTGGCAGGACAACGTTAAGAGTCTAGAGAGGGAAGTGGTAAAGTGTATTTAAGGTCTTGGGATTGCTTATCTAGAGAGACAGGGCAGCATCTGCATGGGCTGGTTGGTAGTGGAGAGGATGATTCACTTTGATAGGAAGAAGGCTTGTCTCTTAGTGGGTTCTTTGGTGATGGCGTTGAGTCCTGTTAAACCATAATCATAGATTACTTAACTATATATAGAGTCCTTAGCTATGTCCTTTGTGTTCATTATTTCAAAATTAAATCGTTGAACACAGGCAATCAGCTTCAGAGTCAATGTGCCTACTTCCTCTACTATACAGTTTTCCTCATGTGCCTTCGTACAACTTTCCTTTCCTTGTCCCAAATATGCAGCTGTGACACTATCCAGCTAATTTTCAAGCATGTGCTATGCTTACCTGGTAGGATAAGAGGAGATTACTATGAATATCTACTTAGAAAATAAATCTTGAACATTCCTGTTTATGGAAGACCCATAGAAGCTATTCCAGCTATGTCAACTTGTGTAATGAGTGAGAGTTATGGTTATCGTAGTACAAGTGTGTTAAATTACACCTTTGTTACTAAGAGTTATCTGCAATATAAGGTTAATAGAGCTGTACATATGCTAGCCAGAAGGTGAAGGATCAAGTCTGGGACATATTCCACAAAACAGAAGCATGACCAGGTACCAGAAAAATGTCCACTGAACCTAACTAGCAAGGGTGTTTTACAGTAAAAATGTTGGAAGCACAAAGAGAAGTCTTTTATATGGAACCTAGTATTGACCATAGATAGGGGAATAGGATGAGAAATTGGCAAAGTCCTGGGATAGGAAGTTCATAAAGCAAAGTTTTGTTTTTTTTTTCCAGTCCTGGGGCTTGAACCCAGGGCCTGGGCATTGTTCTTGAGCTTCTTTTTGCTCAAGGTTAGCATTTGAACAACAGCCCTTCTTTTGGCTTTTTTGAAGTAGTTTATTGGAAATAAGAACTAATGGCCTTTCCTGCCTGGTCTGGCTTTAAGCCATGATCTCAAATCTGTCTCTTGAATAGCTAGGATTACAAATGGGAGCCATCAACACTGGCTAGTTTTTGGTTGGTTGGTTTGAAAAGCGGAACACAAACTTGATTTTGAGCTTTATCAGGAAAAGAATAAGGAGATTTTTTAAAAATTTTATACTTGCTATTATTTAGCTTGCAACTATAAGTTCATAATGGACTTTTCTTATCTTTTCATTTTTTTTCTGGTCCTGGGGTTGAAATCAAGGCCTGAGTGCTCTCCCTGAGCCTCTTTGTACTTAAGGATAGTACTCTACCACTTGAGCCACAACTCCTCTGCTTGCTTTTTAGTAGCTAATTGGAAGGTAAGAGTCTCATGGACATTCCTGTCTGGGCTGGCTTTGAACTGTGATCCTCAGATCCCAGCTGCCTGAGTTGCTAGGATTATAGATGTAAGTCTGGCAAATGACTTTTTCTTATATCTTTCCTTTTTGATTCTCAGGCTTATCACTTAGTTTAGGACACCTTAGAATTCTCATCTTCACAAGGGCATCATCTCTGGTTACTGTACACTTGAACAACTTATAAAATGACAGCCTACAGACTGTTCATGTTAAAATGATATTTCTTTGAAAAATATAACCCAAGTGTTTTGTTGAAAAAAAATGTCCAGACTCCTTGTATTATACCCTTCCTCAACTGAGGCAGGGTCTGATTTGGAAAGAAGGCAAACTCTCCTCTGATTGATTTATCCGTATTTTAGTGTTCATGGATAATTCAAAATGAACCACGTATACTATGCTTATACTATACCACTATACTATACTACAATGCTAGCAGCAGATTCAAGGCTTGGGAAAGTAGGATGCTTTCTGAACAAGAAGCCAGCAGCCAGAAATGATAAAAGACAGCATGGCTGCATGAAAGACTGTCACAGGAGTGCATGGATCTTGTCTTCCCAGGTCATCATCCTCTCAGTCTCTCCCACTATTTGTCAATTCTCCTGTCTACCCTGAGGGCACTTCTGTGTTCAAGCATTAGAAAATCGGCTTAATAAACATGAAACCCAAGTTCAAACATGCTTACAAATTGGACAAGATGTCTTGCTAAACATGTATAGATAGATTCTTTTTTGTCCCTTTCCAAACAATATTGAATAACTTCTATGCACTGACATTGTATTAGGCATTATACATAATCTTGAAATGCTTTCACACACAAAGGAGGGCTGTCTATATTATGCGCAAATACTACATTATTCAGGAACTTTAGCACCTGTGGATTTTGGCATCTGAGAGGTAGCATGATAGGTAAAGGTCTTGGAACCAATCTTCCATAGATACTGAGGGGTGATTAATTTTCTTGTAGTGATTTTTGTGTTGATTATGTTGCCTATAAGATTGTCAAACTAAAAAAAAGATTGTCAAACTATTTTGAAGAACTTAGAATGAGTCCCTCTGAGACAGCTTTTTTTTTTTTGGTTAATCATGGGGCTTGAACTCTGGGCCTGGGTGCTGTCCCTGAGCTCTTCAGCTCAAGCCACAGCACCACTTCCAGTTTTCTGGTGGTTAATTTGAGATAAGAGTCTCACGGACTTTCCTGCCCAGGCTGGCTTTGAACTGTGGTCTTCAGATCTCAGCCTCCTGAGTAGTTAGGATTACAGGTATGAGCCACTGACACCCAGTTGAGAGTTTCTGGAGGAGTCCCAGATAGAAAGATGGATTTTTGTCACTGTGAGAGAAGGGAGAGGGAAACCCAGGGAAGTGTGAAATCCTCTGAATCTTGAGGTTACTTGATGGTTGCTGACCATCAAGCAGAGCTATCTTCTTGCGGATCTCAGTCCATCTTTAGGCTCTTTGTGGTGAGACACTCAGTGTCCTTTGCCCTAGATGTGACCTTCAGTTGTGGTTGTTATTTCCCTTGGGCTTTGCTCAGTCACAGATGAAAAGAGGTAAAGTGAAAACCAGTAGGAGACTTGAAGGCAAATATCTGTTCCCAGCTCACAGAACTTCCCCTCTGTGGCTTTGTGAGCCACTCACAGGGAATGTCAGTAGCAGTATACTGGAGAGTTAAGAGCCTTTGAAGTGGCTGTTGTGAATGAGGAGCTGAGTAGAAAAGCCTGTTCGGTTTCACCACTGGTTTCTTTTGTGGATTTACCTGTCCTTGAAGCGATCACTCACTACTGTACAACTGTAAGAAACAGCAAGGACTATTTTCTGCTCTAAGGAGATGACATTAGAAAAGAAATCAGGACAAGTTTTCTTTATTTTTGTGTGTCACCAGTATTCTCTTTTGCTGATTACCAGGGTGTGGCTCCTTTAGGAAGTGGTAATCATGCTAGTGGATTTTTATAAAACCAGTGAAGGAATCTTTCCACTGTGACTGATCCTCCAAGGGGACAATAGGAATGAGAAGAGGAATACATATTTTTTTTTCTAGTTAAGGGCACATGAGTGACAGCCCTTGTTACTTGTGGTGTCTGGGAATGTTTCTATAATAGAGTCTATAAACACAACATACATGTCTGCTTTGTAGAATGGAAAAATCAGTGACTGGCCTGGGAAAAGCCCATCGTTGAGCACAAATGCCACAGCTTCTGTCTCTTGCATGGCAGAATGCTGAGTTTGATGTAGGAGCCATAGAAGACGTTCAATTTTCTTTAAAGCAACAACAAAATAATCAATTTAAGTTTCCTAATTCTTTCCCAAAACATGTAGATGTTAGCCAGTTTTGTGTGATTGAATTTGGCTGCTGGTATGCCAAAATTTTACAAACCTTACGATAACTATTTCCCCCCCAGAAAAACCAATGAAATTCTGATGTTTCACTTGGGAATTACGTTTGAACACATCTGAGTACAGCTGTGTTTTTTCTTCTTCTTAGTTTCCCATCAACACATATGTTTACTTCAGAAAGATAATCATTCTAGATACCTTCTGGACTTTCACTCAAGTTTTTCACAAGAACATTATCTTGTGCAATTGAGCAGCTGCTCGTGGTGTTTTTTGGCAAGTATTTTTTGATTATAATTTATTATGGTGGTGTAAGCTTGCAGGGATTTTGATATTTTGTTTTAGTGTTAAAGCCTTTTCTCTTTGAAAAGAATCAGTTTAACTTTTATAAGCTGAGGGGTAAGAAGAGAGACTAGATACAACACTAGTATAGGTGACATTGCTTTTATAGATTAGGTACTGCCATGGTAAAATGAGGAGGAAATTTAAATAATAACATGTCATTTTTATTTACAACAGAGAGAAATGAGTTGGTCTACCGATTTGTTTTTTCATCTCTCAGATAACCATGTTAATATCCTTATTCTGTAATAAATAAGAATAAAATACAATAAATAAGAAAATTGTACTCTTTAGGCTGTAAAATTTTCTAAGCACTAAAGTAATTGAAGTAAATTCAACATCCTAATAATCAGTACTAAAACATTTGACTCAACGGAATATAGAATCATAAGATAGTCTGTAGATATCTTTCTAATTTCTCTGTTCTCTTTGCATCAAGTTAGAAGAAAAGCAAATATCTTCATTTAGTGCTAAAATTCATATTTTTGCAGCAAAAATTATCCCCTCTCTCCCACCCTCTCTCCCATTCTCTTCCTTTCCTTTTTCATTTCCTTCCTTCCATTATTGGGACAGATCTTGCTGTGTAGCTCAGCCTAGCCATGAACTCATGATCTTCCATATGAGCTGGCAATCTTACACATAATGGTCCTGTGCCTCTAAGTGTATATAGAAAATGAGAACAGTAATTATGTTAGTATTTTTGAACTACAGAATGTGACCTTGACATATTGAGATGTGGAGGAATTTTGTCTGGACATCCCTTAATTGTATTAATGCAGTTTTCAGCTTCTTTGTTTTATACCATATACAGACTATCTGATAAAAAGCTTATTTCTTTATTGATTTTTGTGAAGTTCCAAAGGTTAAGGCTTAAACTCAGGGCCTGGACACTGAGCTTTTTTTTTTTCCTCAAGGGTAATGCACTACCACTTGAGCCACAGCTCAATTTCTGGCTTTTTGGGTAGTTAATTGGAAATAATAGTCTCACAAACTTGTCAGGACTGGCTTTGAATTGCAATCCTCAAATCTCAGCCTCTCAAGTAACTAGAATTATAGGTGTGAACTATCAGTGCTCAATGAAAACTTATTTTTTCCCCCTTCCCATCCCTTCCCACCCTCCCCCCCACCCAATCCACCCAATCCACCCAATCCTCCCTGGACCCCCTCCTCCCTTTCCCTCCCCACACCAAAGTTGTAAAGTTTGTTTCGACATAACGACTTGTACATCTCATTGTTGCAATGGGTCCACCTGTATCCCTAGTTAAACAATTTGTTTTTCCCCTTCCCCTCCACAAATTATACCAACATCAAATGCAGTGAAAGCAGGGGTTATACCATGGGGGAGGGACATACAAAGCAACAAAGAAATAATCCTATAAATGTGTTAGAAACAATCGCATGAAAGAAAAAAAAACATTTGAATACATATCTTAGGGTTCATTTCCCTAACATCACCTTATCTGACTTTTTTTGCTTGACTCAGATATACACTAGATATTGCAAATAAGGGAAACCATGGGACCTATGTTTCTTTGGGCCTGGCTTACTTCACTTACTATAATTTTTTCCAAGTCTTTCCATTTCCTAACAAATGGGGCAATGTCATTCTTTCTGATGGAGGCATAGAATTCCATTGTGTATATATACCACATTTTCTTGATCCATTCATCTACTGAGGGGCATCTGGGTTGGTTCCATATCTTAGCTATAGTAAATAGTGCTGCAATAAACATAGTCGTGCTGGTAGCTTTAGTGTGGTCTTGTTTGTAAACCTTTGGGTAAATGCCCAAAAGTGGGATTGCTGGGTCATAGGGGAGCTCTATGTGGAGTCTTTTGAGGAACCTCCATACTGCTTTCCAAAGTGGTTGAACAAGTTTACATTCCCACCAACAATGCAGTAAGGTTCCCTTCTGTCCACATCCCCTTCAGCATCTGCTGTTATTAGAATTCTTGATTTTAGCCATTCTAATTGGAGTGAGGTGGTATCTCAATGTTGTTTTGAGTTGCATTTCTTTTATGGCTAGAGAGGTTGAGCATTTCTTCATGTGTCTATTGGCCATCCTTCTTTCCTCTTCAGAGAAGTTTCTCTTTAAGTCTTTAGCCCACTTATTTATTGGGCAGTTGTTTCTTTGAAGATTTGTTGTTGGGGGATTTAATTTTTTGAGTTCTCAGTATATTTTAGATATGAGACCCTTGTCCATTTTTTTAAATTTTATTTTATTTTATTTGTGAACATACTGTACAGAGGGGTTGCAATTACATGGGCAGGATAATGCGTACATTTCTTACCAAGCATTGCAGCCTCCTCCTTTGGTTTACCCTTCACATCCCTTCCCAGCCTCCCCCCTCCCCCCCAATCCCAATCCGACCCTTGTCCATTGTATGACTAGTGAAGATCTTCTCCCAATCTGTGGGCTTTCTATTGATCTTGCTAGTTATGTCCTTTGCCATGTAGAAGCTCTGCAATTTCATGCAATCCCATTTGTCCAACGTTTTTTTGATTTGTTGTGTTTCTGGGTCTCTATTAAGAAAATTTTGGCCTGTGCCAACAAGACCTAGGGTTTCTCCTATTCCATCCTGTAATGGAAAACTTATTTTTGATACAAACATTTCTAAAATTTTGTTTCTTGCCTTGCTTCAGCAAGTTTGAGATTTATGACAGCAAACATGGTTAGAAGTCTGAGCTATCATAGCTGTAGATAGGTTGTTGGCTGATCAGGAATTCAGTAATCTCAAAGGTAGATGGATTTAGATGTCAGGAAGTGCTGGCTTCTGTCAGAACCTGGCTTTTCTCTTTCATGTCTGAATGACTTTGGTGAAGTTACTACTGCTTTGTACCTCCTCACTGAAGGTGTGGAGATAATAGCTACTTTGTTAGACTATAGTGATGATTTGAGCTAGTCTATTCAAGTCTTAACACATGATTATAACTTTTCAGTAGATAGTTTGTTCAAAAGTAGAACATTCTTAGAGAAAAGTTTGAGAACAGACAAAAAAGTTAATAGAACAGTTCATAATCCCAACCTTATTAATCTTATAGTGTATAGTATTTTCTCAACTTATACCTTCACTTATACCATTTACATTAGTATAGATCTTCTAATCATTAAATATTTGAATAAATCACTTTCAATGACTGCATGGTGTCTATTATATGACTGCATCATAGTTTAATGAATATTGTGTTTGTATATATTTTTATCATTATAAATGTCCTTGTATATACATTTTTGTATATGTGAAGTTATTCACCTAGAATAGATTTCTAGAAATGGAGTCACTACATAAAATATGTGTTCTTTAAAAGATATTTGATGGAATTTGCTTAGGTACATTGTCAAATTTCTCCATGAGTATATGGGAGTAGACATTTTCCTTTACCTTTTTGAACCTTTGTTTGACAGGCAAAGTAGAATAATATTTGACTTCATATTTGTAAGTTACTAATGAAATTAAATTTTATATATGGATCTTTCCCATTGTTTTTCTGTTTTTGATTTGTGTGTGTATGTCCTTCATATTTCTGATGGTATACTGTTCAGAAGACTCTTTTCTTTTGATTAGTCTTGGGGCCTGAACTCTGGGCCTGGGTGCTGTCCCTGAGTTCTTCTGCTCAAGCCAAGTGCTCTACTGTTTGAGCCACAGCATTGCTTCTGGTTTTCTGGTGGTTTATTGGAAATAAGTCTCATGGACTTTCCGCTTGGGCTGGCTTTGAACCGAGATTCTCAAATCTAGCCTCCTGAATAGCTAGGATTACAGTCATGATACACTGGTGCCTAGTCACTTTTCTTTCTTAGAAATATGGACTTTTAAAAAAATCACTTAGGAGACTAAGGCATGAGGATCATTAGTTTGAGATCAGCCATGCTACATAGGTAGATGCTGTCTCAAAAAAAGAAAAAAGTCCAGACAAAAGTTTAGTTCTTTTCTCTTCTTTTTCCTTTTTCCTGTCCATTCCCTTCTATTTGCCCAGTCCCACCCGGCTTCTCCCCTTCCCTCCCCTCCCCTCCCTTTTCTTCTCTTTTCTTTCCTTTCATTTTCTTCCATAGAGTTTTGTCTGCATTTCCTGAATGCTGAACTGTAGTATGTGGCATTGTTCCTGGCTTATCTGGAAATCTGGAAATATTTTTTTCTGGCAACCTTCACCTCACCCCCAGTATAATATCAGTTTTTTTCATTGATATCAAGTCATACTTTCTTCTAATTAAAAAATACTTTATGTCTGCCTTTAAAGAACTCTTCACTCCAAAAATCATTAAATATTTACCTATATTTTCCTCTGATTGGGAATAAAAGGATTGTTATGATGGTCTAATTTTTTCAGATAAACAACCAGATTTGATTTTCTGATATAAAATCATTTGGCACATTATTATTATTATTATTATTATTATTATTATTATTATTATTATTATTATTATTTGTGGGTTGTGGGGCTTGAACTCTGGGCTTGGATGCTGTCCCTGCACTCTTCAGCTCAAGGCAAGTGCCCTAGCGCTTGAGCCACAATGCCACTTCTGGTTTTTTAGTGGTTTTATTGGAGATAAGAGTCTCACAGACTTTCCTGCCTGGGCTGGCTTTGAACTGCAATCCTCAGATCTCTGCCTCCTGAGTAGCTAGGATTACAGGAGTGAGCCACTGGTGCCCGGTTGCACAATATTATTTTATACCTACATTTCCATTAGTTATCTCTTATTTTTTATTTTTTAAATTAAACATGAATAACAATGACAGATATCTTACTACTCATTATCATGCAATTGGCTCTATTTTCTGGTAGGCTCTGCTTCTTGTCTTGGAAAGGATAGTCTTTGTTTTAGCTTTCTAAAATTACTATAAAATGCAGAATGGATGTTCAATTTGATGAAAGGGAACTAATAAAGGATAAAAGCAAAATCTCTAGTAGATTAAAGATACTGATGTTTATCTCATGTTTTGTAATCCTTATCATAAATATCTGAGGTAGATGCTTTCCTATTAACCATTTTACATAGGACCTTGGTCCCTTCATATACTTCAACATTTTGTTTTCCCCTTGGGGAACGTATCTTATGGAGCATTGTATTCCTAGAATTTACACTAAGATAGTGGTTCATGTATGACACCCCTTTCCCCAAAGTGTTTATTTCTGTTTTCTGGAGATACTACTTTCCCTTTCCCATTTCCTCTGCTTGTTCCATGACCTTGCCATTTTCTCTGGCTCTTCACCCTCTTTAGTGCTTCTTTTTGCCAGAAGTCTTGCCTTATCCTAGCGAGCCCTCATCTTGCTGGGCTACTGGCTGTTTGAGGAAGTGACAGCAGTAATGCAGGAGAGAAAGCTGTGACCTGAGTGCTAACTTGAGGCTGTGTTGCAGCTGTGCATCTGCTTTCTTCCCCAGGGGTCAGGCCTCTTGTCCCATTCTCCCAGCCCCACCCAAAGCTTCCTCAACATCTTACTGACTATTCTCTACTGGAATTGATTATTTCCCTGTCTGTGCTCCTTCCTGTGAGTTCCTGGAGGCATAGGACCATGTCGCTTGTGTTCTGTAACTCTGTAACCTCAGTACAACCACAGTGACTGGCACACAAGCAGTGCTTCCGAAGAACATATTAAGTCAACAAAACAAAGTTTTCATGTTGATAGGCAGCAGAGCACTGTTTGTAGAATATTTAGGACTATAGAATGTATTCGTTTGTGGATGAAACAAAGCTTTGTGGACTGACTTGGGAGCCTAGACCCCCAGGTGCAACCTACTTGGGGGGGGGGGAAGGATTCCGGGATACTCATGTTTACTTTCAGCTATGAAGTATTCAGGCTGTTTCCAAATTCTTAAAGATTTGTTGTTCTGTAGTCAGGTTGGCATAATTCCTCTTAGGTTTGGTGGAAGTCTTATGCCCATGGGAGAACATTTTGGCTGCTTTTGAATAAATGTTGGAACAGCACTAGTAAATTTCACAGTGAGTTCAATTTGCATGTGAAATAGCTTATTCCCATAATTTGGAGTTTCCTGACTGACTGTAAGGCTCCAAAGGTAGAGCACAATCCCCAGTCATTTCCACACAGGACTGAGCCATTGCCAAGTCCTGATTCTTTAAATGTCTCAAGTGATACCCAAGGAGTTTGGGAAGGAAACCTATCCCATTTGCTAGTAGAATCCTTTCACAATATGAATAGTGATTCTCCAAAGTGTGAGCGGGAGCAGGATATTGGGATTATGCAGCTGGTTTATATTTCTCATAAAGGACACCCTTAGTTTCTTCTCCCCAAGTGTGAAGATTTTGGCAATGATGTAGCACAGATGAGTGCAACTGAGTTCACGTTTCCCAGGCTGCCTCTTGAGGAGTGATTCACAAGGTTTCATGGTAGATGATGGGAAGAGCATCTGTATTTTCAAGTTTCTAGTGTACAGTCAAAAGGCTGTGATAGTTTATAGGTCTTTACTATTTGTCTTTAATGTCTATTGTGAAAACTTGCCTTTTGTTTTCTGCTTCTGCACTTTGGGTTTTTCAGTGTTCTTGACATGTCCTTATATATCATATATATAACACCAAACACCAAAGTTATTCTATAGAAGTAATATTGGGTAGTGAGTCTATTTGTAATAAAGGGCTAAACCTCCATTTGTATGCCAAGCCTATGATTTATATACAGAAAGTAAGCTGCTTGTTTATGGTGCCATTAACCTTGTGGTAGCTTTGGTCAAGATCACTGGAAATATCACTGAGTCACCTCTCAGACTATGTTTAGCTTTTATTTATTAACTACTCCCGTATCTCTTTCTCTCACTTCATAGCTTCCACTGTGATTCAAGCTGTCATCATCTCTTCATCTCCCCGAACTCCTCCCATCCTTTGATGCTGATACCGGTGCATGAATTCACAG
This sequence comes from Dipodomys merriami, assembly GCF_024711535.1. Classification (NCBI taxonomy): domain Eukaryota; kingdom Metazoa; phylum Chordata; class Mammalia; order Rodentia; family Heteromyidae; genus Dipodomys; species Dipodomys merriami. The sequence goes on from NW_027206290.1 coordinate 8,269,113, forward strand.
CCTTGAGCTCTGGCTCAGCCTTTTATTTTGCTCGACCACTTGAGCCTGTGTCCAATCTACCTGGTTATCTGGAGATAGAGTCTCTTAGACTTTTCTGTCTAGATTGTGTAGATTGGCTCAGAACCTTTATACCTATATCTCAGCCTCCTGAGTAGCTAGGATTACAGGTCTGAGCTCCTGGCTCCTGGCTGTTATCATCTCCTAGTGGGACGGTTGCCACAATCTAGTCAATCCCCCTTCTGATTTGTCTTAAATATACTCTTGAGCCCTGTCTCTTGCCTCATAGTTGTCCCAGTAAAGCTGTAAAAGTTGAAGAAAAATTGGGCTGGGAAAATGGCTCAGTGGTAGAGCGCTTGCCTTGCATGCCTGAGGCCCTGGGTTTGATTCCTCAGCACCACATAAGCAAAATGAAAAAAGCTGGAAGTGGCGCTGTGGCTAAAGCGGTAGAGTGCTAGCCTTGAGCTGAAGAGCTGAGGGACAGTGCCCAGGCCCTGGCCCCACAACTGGACAAAAAAAAAAAAAAAGAAAAAGAAAAAGAAAAATTATGCCATCACTGAAGAAAACTCTCAGAGAGCTTCTCATTTCACTCTGAATAAAAGCCCCATCCTTAAAATGAATGTAACGGTCCTATACTATCAAGACTTTTGATAGCCCTCATTTCTTCTCTTGCTTACTCGTTCTAACCATGTGAGTCTCTTTATTATTATTTCTTTGTACAGGTCCTGGGGTTTGAACTCAGGGCCTGGCTGTTGTCTCTAAGCTTCTTTTGCTCAAAGCTAGTGCTCTCCCACTTGAGCTATAGCTTTACTTCATCTTTTTTGATAGTGTATTGGAGATAAGAATTTCAAGGCCTTTCCTGCCTGGGCTGACTTTTTACTGTGACCATCAGAACTCTGTCTTTTGCATAGCTAGGATTACAGATAAGAGCCTATCTTCTTATTGTTTTTTGAACATGCTTGAAAGATTCATGGCTTTGCATGGGCTTTCCTTAAACTTGGACTGCTTTTCCTCTGGCTACCCACTTTATACATCTCTGCTTCCAGTATCTGTTTCAACAGTTTCCTCATCTCCCCTGCTCTCTTTGCTCTCTGTAACCCTGTCCATAGCTCCTTGTATCTAGAGATTATATTCTCTTGGCTTTTAGACACATCATCTTGGAGCTATTTGTAGCTTGTTGAATGTTCATTCTTTCATGAGCTCCCTGTCTATGTCTCCCTTAATGACTGTCCATTTGCCATCCTTTGTAATTCTAGATATGTGTTATTTTCTTGAGCAGTGTTAGCTTTTTCTTTTTTGTTGATGTTCTGGCTTGGGTGCTTTCTCTGAGCTTTTTTTTTTAATTGTGAAAATACTGTACAGAGGGGTTACAATTACATGGGCAAGATAATGAGTACATTTCTTATCAAGCATTGTTGATTCCTCCTTTGTTTCCCCTTCCCATCCTCCCCACCCCAAGCCAAAGTTGCAAAGTTCGTTTTTTTGACATAACGACTTGTACATCTCATTGTTGCAATGGGTCCATCTGTATCCCTATTTAAACGATTTGTTTTTTCCCTTCCCCTCCACAAATTATACCAACATCAAATACAGTGAAAGCAGGGGTTATACCATGGGGGAGGGACATACAAAGCAACAAAGAAATCGTCTTATAAATATGTTAGAAACAATCATATGAAAGAAAAAACATTTGAATACTTATCTTGGGGTTCATTTCATCTAACATCAACTTAGCTGACCTTTTCTGCTTGTCTTAGGCATATACTAGTTATTGCAAATAAAGGAAACCATGGGACCCATGTTTCTTTGGGCCTGGCTTACTTCACTTAATATAATTTTTTCCAAGTCTTTCCATTTCCTAACAAATAGGGCAATGTCATTCTTTCTGATGGAGGCATAGAATTCCAATGTGTATATATACCACATTTTCTTGATCCATTCATCTACTGAGGGGCATCTGGGTTGGTTCCATATCTTAGCTATGGTAAATAATGCTGCAATAAACATAGTAGCTTTAGCACGTCTTGTTTGTGATCATTTGGGTAAATGCCCGAAAGTGGATGGCTGGGTCATAGGGGAGCTGTATGTGGAGTCTTTTGAGGAACCTCCATACTACTTTCCAAAGTGGTTGAACAAGTTTACACTTCCACCAAGAATGTGGTAAGGTTCCCCTCCAGCATCTGTTGTTATTAGAGTTCTTCATTTTAGCCATTCTAACTGGAGTGAGGTGGTATCTCAATGTTGTTTTGATTTGCATCTTATGACTAGGGAGGTTGAGCATTTCTTCATGTGTCTATTGGCCATCCTTCTTTCCTCTTCAGAGAAGTTTCTCTTTAAATCTTTAGCCCACTTATTTATTGGACAGTTATTTCTTTGAAGATTTGTTGTTGGGGGATTTAATTTTTTGAGTTCCAGGTATATTTTAGATATGAGACCCTTGTCCATTGTATGGCTAGTGAAGATCTGCTCCCAATCCGTGGGCTTTCTATTGATCTTGCTAGCTATGTCCTTTGCCATGCAGAAGCTCTGCAACTTCATGCAATCCCATTTGTCTAACCTTTCTTTGATTTGTTGTGTTTCTGGGTCTCTATTAAGAAAATTTCGGCCTGTGCCAAGGAGGCCTAGGGTTTCTCCTATTCCATCCTGTAATGTTTTCAGGGTGTCTGCTTTGACTCCGCGGTCTTTGATCCATTTGGAGTTGATTCTGTGCAGGATGATATAAGGATCTAGCTTTACTTTTTACAAGTAGTTACCCAATTTTGCCAGCCCCACTTACTGAAGAGGCTGTCTTTCTTCTATTCTATTTTTTTTTAGCTCCCTTATCAAAGATTAGATGGCTATAGGTCTGTAGGTTCATTTCTGGGTTTTCAGTTCTATTCCATTGGTCCTGAGGTCTGTTCTTGTGCCAGTACTGAGCTGTTTTGATTACTATGGCTTTGTAGTAGAGTTTGAAATTTCTCTGAGATTTTTCTCTTCAAAGTTATTGCTCTACCACTTGAACAACAATTTTTGATTTTTGTGACTAGTTGGAAAAAAGAGTCTCATAGACTTTTCTGCCTGGGCGGGCTTTGAACCACGATCCTCAGATCTCAGTCTTATAAGTAGTTAGATTACAGGTAGGAGTGTTAACCTTTTTATAGTGACCATTTATATGTTCATATGCAGATTCTGTTATCAACTTAATATATCTATCTAGATGTCTATGGGCGCTTTAAAACTGATATGTTAAAAAGGAAGTCATCTTCTTCATCATTAAATGGGTTCATCTGCCATGCTGTAAATTGGCAATACCATCTAGGAGTCATTTTTGACTCCTTCCCCCCTTCACTTCCATAGCAGTCTGGAGGGTCCTCAGAAAGCTAAATGTTGACCTCCCTTATGACCCAGTCATACCACTTCTAGGCATCTATCCTGAACAACAGGAACCAGTATGCAAGGACACATGCACCTCCATGTTTATTGCAGCACTGTTCACAATAGCTAGGATATGGAAACAACCCAAATGTCCCACCACAGATGAATGATCCAAAAATTGTGGTATCTATACACAATGGAATATTATGCAGCCATTAGAAAGGACAAAATAATGGCATTTGCAGGGAAATGGATGGAGCTAGAAGAAATCATGCTGAGCAAGGTAAGCCAAGAACAAAGAGACAAATGACACATGGTCTCCCTAAGTGGATGTTAAATCCAAAATGTAAGGTGATATGAGAAAATTAACAAGACTTAAGAAGCAAAGGACTTCCACTCATGTGGTCGAATCACTACTAAATAACCCATGCTGTTGATCACATTATGGTATATATGTGCACACCAGAGGGGAACCAGGAAGATGACACAGAACTAGAGGGAAGCAGGGAAAAACATACAACAGCAGGACCCATCAGCTGCACTGGACATTGACCAAAATGAACTAAGCAACTCAATGGCAGTAATGGGAGGGAGGGAACAAGTGGGAAAGAGGGAACAGCTGATGCTATGCAAAACAAAAGAAATGTACGTATCACCCAATGTGGAAGAAATAACTGTATTGCAAAGCTCCTAGAACTCATAAATGTTATAGACCATTATAGACAATTTGTCCCATGAAAGTTAGAATGTGTTTGTGACTTTGACTAAGTATCACTATCCCATAATACTGTGACATTTGGGAAATTAAGTAACCACTTAATCACAATAAAGAATTTGAAAAAAAAGAAAGTAATGTGAAGACAGTGAGAATAAAGGAGGATATTCTTAGAAGAGGATCTCAAGGGCTCAACAGCTATGTACATAAGATCATATAAAATGAATACTGAAGGGGCTGGGAAGGTGGCTCAGTGGTAGAGCATTTGCCTTGCATGCATGAGGCCCTGGGTTCGATTCCTCAGCATCACATAAGCAGAAAAAGCCAGAAGTGGTGCTGTGGCTCAAGTGGTAGAGTACTCGCCTTGAGCTGAAGAGCTGAGGGACAGCACCCAGGCCCAGAGTTCAGGCCCCACGACTGGACCACACTCCCCCCCCAAAAAAAGAAATAAAATGATACTGAAATGAACTCCAAGAAATGGAAGTAAGAATTAAAAAAAATTATACTCTTTTCAGTTCTTTTCTTTTTCTTTCTTTCTTTTTTTTTTTTTCCAGGGCTGAGGACCGAACCCAGGGCCTTGCATGCACCGGGCGGGCGCCCTTCCACTGGGCTAAAACCCCCTAGCCCCTTTTTGCTTTTCTTCTTATCCTTTTTCTTTGATTTATTCCCTTCTGTTGTTTTGATTTCTTTTTTTTTTTATTGTGAAAATACCGTACAGAGGGGTTACAATTACATGGGCAAGGTAATGAATGCACTTCTTATCAAGCATTGTAGCCTCCTCCTTTGTTTCTCCTTCCCTTCTTGTTTTTGATTTCTTTACCAGTTGTCTTGTATATAAGTTTATCTGCTTTGGGAATGGAAGCGGAAGCACAGAAGTGGTGGGTCAAAGGGTAAACCAATTCAGCAGATACTACATTGGAAATGAACTATACAACTTTGGGGGGGGGGGATAGTTGGGAGGGGAAATCCGGGGGAAGAGGTGACACTGTTCAAAAGGAAATGTACTCATTACTTGAATCATGTAACTCTAACTCCTCTGTATGTCACCTTTACAATAAAATTTTAAAAAAGAGAAAGTAATGTGAAGATGAAGAAGAAGAGATTAGAGTGATATGGCTACAAGGCCAGGAAGTCAAGCAATGTTGACAGGCACCAAAAACTGGAAGGGACAAGGAAGGATTCTCCTGTCCACATCCACAGTCAGTTCCCTGCCACTACTTTGAGTTTTGATTTCTGGTTTCTAGAAAAGTGAGAATGTGAGAGAATGAATTTCTCTTGTTTTACGCTACTCAATTTGTGGTAGTTTGTAACAGCAGACACAGAAGCTTATTACAATATCAAGATTAATAGAAAGCCCATGGATTGGGAGAAGATCTTCACTAGCCATACAACAGACAAGGGTCTCATATCTAAAATATACCTGGAACTCAAAAAATTAAATCCCCCAACAACAAATCTTCAAAGAAACAACTGCCCAATAAATAAGTGGGCTAAAGAAACTTCTCTGAAGAGGAAAGAAGGATGGCCAATAGACACATGAAGAAATGTTAAACCTCCCTAGTCATAAAAGAAATGCAAATCAAAACAACATTGAGATAACAGTTAGAATGGCTATAGTCAAGAACTCTAATAACAACAGATGCTGGAGGGGATGTGGACTGCATTGTTGATGGGAGTGTAAACTTGTTCAACCACTTTGGAAAGTAGTATGGAGGTTCCTCAAAAGACTCCACATTAGAGCTCCCCTATGACCTAGCAATCCCACTTTTGGGCATTTACCTAAATGATCACAAACAAGACCATACTAAAGCTACCAGCTATCGCAGCCTTATTTACCATAGCTAAGATATGGAACCAACCCAGATGCCCCTCAGTAGATGAATGGATCAAGAAAATGTGGTATATATACACAATGGAATTCTATGCCTCCATCAGAAAGAATGACATTGCCCCATTTGTTAGGAAATGGAAAGGCTTGGAAAAAATTATATTAAGTGAAGTAAGCCAGGCCCAAAGAAACTTAGGTCCCATGGTTTCCCTTATTTGCAATAACTAGTATATGTCTGAGTCAAGCAGAAAAGGTCAGATAAGTTGATGTTAGGGAAATGAACCCTAAGATATGTATTCAAATGTTTTTCCTTCAGGTGATTGTTTTTAACATATTTATAAGATGATTTCTTTGTTGCTTTGTATGTCCCTCCCCCATGACATAACTCCTGTTTTCACTGTATCTGATGTTGGTATAATTTGTGGAGGGGAAGGGAAAAAACAAATCGTTTAAATAGGGATACAGGTGGATCCATTGCAACAATGAGATGTACAAGTCGTTATGTGGAAAAACGAACTCTACAACTTTGGTGGTGGGGGTGAGGGGGTGGGGGGTGGGGGGAGGGGGGAGGAGGGTTGGGTGAGGGGGATGGGGGGAGGATGGGAAGGGATGGGAAGGGGAAACAAGGGAGGAGACTACAATGCTTGATAAGAAATGTACTCATTATCTTGTCCATGTAATTGTAACCCCTCTGTACAGTATTCTCACAATAAAACATAAAAATAAAAAAAAATATCTTTGCCAGAGGAGATCCTTGCTATTTGTATCTTTATTTCATTAGTGAGAAAGTTTCCTAACGGGCTTTTTTTTTTGCCTTGCATTTTCTACTCTATATCCAGAGTAGTTCTCATTAGAATTCCAATTAACTCTATCCCCTCTAGGTTTAAATGTGTCTAATTTTCTTTCCTGTACCACAGACTTCTCTTGTAGCTTCAGTACTTGTTCAGCCTGCATCTCTGTGCACCTGTCCTCTCTCTGTTTTTCTACTCTTTAGTCCTCTAGACCCTCCAATGTGGATCCACTTTCTCTACTATACATTCAGGCTATTGGGAAATCTTAGGCTATTGTGTAGATGTATATGTTTGTGGTTCTCAATCTCAGAGGTGCCTTCAAAGCTGTTGAAAAACCTGATTGTCCCCTCTCCTAATTGTTGTCAGTGACTATTTTTAAATCTTAATTATTTGTCCTGAAGCTCTTTGTCCTTGTTTTGTGCTGATAGGGTTGTCCTATCCTTCATGAAAGAAACTTCTAGGTGCTGAGGGATAAAAACATTTAGCTTCCTGTCCTCATCCAAACTGGTTTCATAGCCTCATTTCAGTTTTCTTTCTTTTTGGGAAAGACACAATCTCTCATTTTTTCTGAGACATTAACTCTTTCTTTAACTGCTTCTACAATTTAAGCAATCATTTCTTGTTCTATATTTTTAGCTCTTTCTATGGACTCATTCCCTAGTGCTGATAAATGTGCTGACATAGTGCTTTCTCTCTCTCTCTCTCTCTCTCTCTCTCTCTCTCTCTCTCTCTCTCTCTCTCTCTCTCTCTCTCTCTCTCTCTCATTTAAAGTAAAACCAAATTCCTGTAATAACACAGGGACAGTTTTATAGAGACCAACTAAGGTGTCTTAAAAGAAAAAAAAAGATCCTCAATCAAGGCTGTGAAAAGAGACCTGAAGTTTTTTTCCCCCTCCCTCCTTCCATTGTAAATAAGGAGAAAAATAGACAAATTAAAGAAACATGCTGTAATGTTTATCAGCTATTTGTTTCTTTTTGTGATTTGTTTTCTATTTGTGATTTTTTTCTCTCTCTCTGGCTGGTGGAGAGGGTAAACTGTGCTGCTTTCAGGGATAGTCCTGCCCCTGCAATCCTGCTTTGTTCTGCAATGGTCTCTACTGCCTCATCCACTGCTGTGTACTCACACGTCCTTACTTGTCTCTGTGTAGGCTGGCCAGAAAATATGTAGATGCTCATCAAGACTGTGGCCCTTAAAATAATTTCTGTTTTTTTTTCTTAAAAAAATGGCTCAATGAAGTTGCAGAGCTTCTGTATGGCAAAGGACATAGCTAGCAAGATCAATAGAAAGCCCACAGATTGGGAGAAGATCTTCACTAGCCATACAACAGACAGGGTCTCATATCTAAAATATACCTGGAACTCAAAAAATTAAATCCCCCAACAACAAATCCTCAAAGAAACAACTGCCCAATAAATAAGTGGGCTAAAGACTTAAAGAGAAACTTCTCTGAAGAAGAAAGGATGGCCAATAGACACATGAAGAAATGCTCAACCTCCCTAGCCATAAAAAAATGCAAATCAAAGCATTGAGATAACACCTCACCCCAGTTAGAATGGCAAAAATCAAGAACTCTAACAACAACAGATGCTGGAGGGGATGTGGACAGAATGGAACCTTACTTCATTGTTGGTGGGAATGTAAACTTGTTCAACCACTTTGGAAAGCAGTATGGAGGTTCCTCAAAAGACTCCACATAGAGCTCCCCTATGACCCAGCAATCCCACTTTTGGGCATTTACCCAAATGTTTACAAACAAGACCACACTAAAGCTACCAGCACAACTATGCTTATTGCAGCATTATTTACCATAGCTAAGATATGGAACCAACCCAGATGCCCCTCAGTAGATGAATGGATCAAGAAAATGTGGTATATATACACAATGGAATTCTATGCCTCCATCAGAAAGAATGACATTGCCCCATTTGTTAGGAAATGGAAAGGTTTGGAAAAAATTATATTAAGTGAAGTAAGCCAGGCCCAAAGAAACTTAGGTCCCATGGTTTCCCTTATTTGCAATATCTAGTATATGTATGAGTCAAGCAGAAAAGGGCAGATAATGTGATGTTAGGAAAATGAACCCTTAGATATGTATTTAAATGCTTTTTTTTCTTTCATGCATGTGTTTCTAACGCATTTTAAGATTATTTCTTTGTTGCTTTGTATGTCCCTCCCCCACAGTATAACCCCTGCTTTCACTATATTTGATGTCGGTATAATTTGTGGAGGAGATGGGGAAAAACAAGTCGTTTAAGGATACAGGAGGACCCGTTGCAACAATAAGAAGTACAAGTTGTAATGTCGAAAACGAACTTTAAAACTTTGGTGGTGGGGGGGAGGAGTGGGTGGGGGGGGTGGGGGAAGCTGGGAAGGGATGTGAAGGGTAAACAAAGGAGGAGGCTGCAATGCTTGATAAGAAATGTACTCATTATCTTGCCCATGTAATTGTAACCCCTCTGTACAGTATGTTCACAAAAAATAAATAATTAATTAATTAAAAAAATAAAAAATGGCTCATAATTTTAATAAAATTCAGTGATGCTTTTTAAGTGTTTTCTAAAATTCTTAAAAGAGTGCCTTATGTTATGTTTTTCACATCTCTCTGTTGGAAACAGATGCAATCCAGTGGTTATTACTTGCAGTTTTGATATGTGCATGTATGTGTCTTTGCTTACCAAGGGGGAACTGGAGGGAAGACACATATAACCAGTGAAAATGAAGGAAGCATTTTTCTATCATTATCATATAGTATTATTACTAATGACAATATCACATTTGTACTTGAACTTTTTTTTTTTTTCCAGTACTGAGGCTTGAAATCAGGACCTTGTACTTCAGGGTGATGTTTTAGCATTTGAACAACCATGCCTCCACTTCTGGGTTAATTATTGATAAGAATCTCATGGAATTTTCTGCCCAGGCTGGCTTTGAATTGTGATCCTCAGATCTTTGCCTCTTGAGTAATTAAGGATTGTGGGTGTGAGCACCTGTCTTACACTTGGATTTTTAACAGAGGAAAACTAAAACTACGATATAATAAAACTAAAGCTAAATTATGATACAATTTTAATTTCTCCTTTTCCTACTCCTTGTTTTTCACATTTTGGTGCCACTTTTCTCATTTTGATCACAAATTAGTATAATATACTTGTCTCAGGTGTTTATGTTATTTATTTATTTTTGGTGCCAGTACTAGGGCTTGAGGCTCAGGGCCTTATACTGTTCCTTAGCTTTTTCACCCAGGCAGACACTTTAACCACTTGAGCCACCTCTCTACCTCTTGTTTTTTTGGTGGGGAATTGGAGGTAAGAGTCTCTGTTTCCTCCCTTGACTGTCTCTGAACTGTGATCCTTAGATCTCAGCCTCCTGAGTAACTAGGATTACAGGCATGAACCATCATGCACAACTTGATTCTAGGCAGAATAATGTCCTCCAAAGAACCCATGAATATATTACCTTATTCCAGAAACCTGTGAATATGTTGCCTTACATGGCCAAAGGTACTTTGCTAATGTGATTAGATTAGTGTGAAGTTTTTTTATTGTACTATTTGCAGTTATTATTTTTCTTTGATCTTTTGGTTTATTCCCTTCTGTCACTGTTTTTGATTTCTGTACTATTTGTCTTGCATATAAGTTTATCTGATTTGGAAGTGGGACTGTGGCTCAAGTGGTAGAGTGCTAGCCTTGAGGTGAAGAGCTGAGGGACAGCACCCAGGCCCAGAGTTCAAGCCCCATGGCAAACAAAAAACGTGCTTGTAAGTTTATCTGCTTTGGGGAGGGGAAGGGGAAGTACAGAAAGGTGAGGGAAGGATGAACCAATTCAGCAGTGATATTCTCTAGACACTATTTTGAAATGAACCATACAATTTGGGGGAAGGGAATCAGGAGAGGAGAAACTGGGAGAAAATGGGGGGGGGTGACACTGTTCAGAAAGAAATGTACTCATTACCTGACTTATGTCAATGTAACCCCTCTGTACATCATCTCTAGGGTGAAATTTAAGCAAATAGAAAAGATCTTAGAGGGAAAATTATCTTGAATAATTTGAATGGGCCCAAATTAGCTATAAAGGTGCTTAAAGGCTAAAGACAATTGATAAAAGTGAGAGAGTCAGGACTGGTGCTGTTGGCTCACACTTGTAATCTTTGCTATTCAGGAGGCTGGGATCTGATGATGGCAGTTTGAAGCCAGCCTAGGCAGGAAAGTCCATGAGACGCTTAACTCAATGGGCTTCCAAAAAAGTTGGAAGTAGAGCTGCAACTCAAATAGTAGGGCTCTAGTTTTGAGCAGAAAAGCTCAGAGACAGTGCCCAGACCCTTAGTTCAAACCTCAGGATCAGTACATCCAAACACACACACACACACACACACACACACACACACACACACACACACACGCACACGCACACGCACACGCACATACAGAAAGTGAGAGAGTCAGACAAAAAATTGTATAATGGAAATACAATTAGGAGCCAGGCCATTGTATGATGAAGCCATGAGCCAAAGGATATGGGCAGCCTCTAAAAGCCAAGGAATCAAAGGCAGACACTTCACTGTGTTCTGCAACAGGATCACAGCCCCCCTGAAACCTTGACTTTAGGCCTCTAAATCCTGTTTATCTGGAACTACATGATAATATGTTTGTGATGCCTCAAGCCATTAATTTTGCCGTAGTCTGTTAAAGCAGCAGTAGGAAATGAGAACATTGGGCTCTTAGTAAAAAATACAGTGTAGTTAGGCAAAGTGGCTCATGACTATAATCGTAGATACTCTGAGAGGTAGATCGGAGGATATGAGTATCCTAGGTCTGAGGATTTTGGTTTGAATCCAGCCTGAGCAAGAAAGTATGTGAGATCTTATCTCCAGTTAACTACCAGGGTTCAGCTGCACATATTCTTGCTTTGCTTTATGTTTGTGCCTGTGTCTGGCTTTGTGTGCTCATCTGTCCATCCATACTTCAAACAGCAATTTGTTGAACTGCTACTCTGTACCAACATCTAGGACAGAAATTAGAGATACACAGACAAGTAAGGCATGGGTCTACATTCTCTGAACTGTGATCCTTAGATCACAGAATGCCTTTAGATGAGGGCATTCATAACATAATGTGGAAGACCAACACAGAGGCATTCATAGCTGGGGCCAATCGTCTTGTTTCACTAGATGGGCCTCAGATGTTGGACTTGGATGTATTACCATTCAGGAACTCAATCATGAATAGCCAAGTGAGATGTTGTAACATTTATGATACTTTAGAAAAACATGGCTGCAATTGTTTTGCCCACATCTACATGGCTCTGGTATGACTCAAAATCTACAGGGCTTTTCAATGACTCAGAGGTAAAGTTTAGATGGGACATGGACAGAAGCAGTTTGGGAAGTTCCCTTCCAAAAGGTTGAGTAAAATGAGAACATGTTTCTGAAAATGGCTGAAAAAGTAGGCAAAGCTTTCTTTCCTTAATTTCTCCACCAGATTGGAGCAACTTCCTATACTACTGCTCATCCCTCCTGCTTTCCAAGGACATGGAGCTACTTAATATGCAGGCAGAAATTTAGGCCGAGGATGCCTCCAATTCCTGTTTGATTTAATTTCTTTACAATATTCCTCAGGATCTAAGTAATAGGCAAATCACTTAGATCTTTTTATTTCAGGATGCAGACCTTTACTGTTGAGATACCATAAATATGAAGCCAGGCTTTTAACTGAATTTCAAGGTACTCAGAAAGAAAATAAAAACATCTTTTTAAATCCATTTTTAAATTGTAATAGAAGGTAATGTACAGAGGAGTTACAGTTATATAAGTCAGATAAAGAGTACATTTCTTAAAAAAAGTTTTATCCTTATTTCATAAACATTCACAATCTATTAGGCAAGACAGATAGCCTTAATAACAGAGTGGTAAGTAAAATGATGTACGAAGTCACAAGAGGCTGTAGGACCAAGAGGTAACACCTTTAGTCAAAGCCTGGAGTGAAGGTACAAGAGAGATTAGCTTTAATTTGGAGCTTGGAGGTTGTGAAGAAATTAGCCTGGAAAGGAAAGTGAGATTAGAGCACATTTTTTTCCCCCACATTTTACTTCTCACCTATGACAGGTGATTATTTTCTTTTGTGCCTCACCGTAGTGACTCTGAATGGTAATCAACAGGTCAGTGGTTGGATAGAATCACTGTTTAGATGTCTATTTGATTGGAATGAAAATATCACTTAGTGCTGGATTAGATGACCTAAATTAAAAGTTCACTCAGGATCTTTCACTGGGTCATGTTCAAAGCAGAATACCTTCATTTACAAGTTATTGTCCTTTGAGGCATTTTATTAGCTTTGTTTGAAGTTTTTGTGGTATATAGTTGGTTGTTTTGGGATGCAATATGGACAGAGTGGATAACCACCCATGGGGGAAGACTTATTTGTGAACAGTCTGATGCTTAAAGTGGTTAGATGACCTTGCTAATCTGAACAATCATATCTCCCTCACTTCCCCATACTGTTCTTTCTTTTTCTCTCTCTTCTTCCATCTTATCCTTCCTTCCTTCCTTCCTTCCTTCCTTCCTTCCTTCCTTCCTTCCTTCCTTCCTTCCTTCCTTCCTTCCTTCCTTTTGGAAACAGTCTTGCTATGTAGCTCAGAATGGCTTTGAACTCTTGTTGTTTTTTGCATTAAAAAATTGAACCCTGATCCTCTTGTTTCAGCACTGTAAAATTATTATGATGACAGCAGCTAAATGCTTATTTCCAAATAGCTTGTAGAGAGATTTTGAGTTTTCCCAACACCAAGAAACGATAAATGATTGAAGTAATAGATATGATAATTACCTTGATCTAAAATTACACATTGTAAACATGTACTGAAATGTCATGCTGCATCTCAAAAATATGTACAACTACGATGTCAATTTGAAACATTTAAGAAAGAGTTTCTGTTTTGGGGTCTGGCTTATTGAAGTTTTTCTTTTGCCCATACTGAGGCTTAAACTTATGGCTTTCTCCTCTTGCTTAGCTACAGCTAGTGCTCTACTAGCTGAGCTGTAGTGCTACTTCTGATTTTTTTCTAATTGAAGAAAACAATATTATAGTTTTGTCTACTTAAGCTGCCTTCAAACCATGATCCTCAGATCTTAACTTCCTGAGTAGCTAGATTTTATGTGTGAGCCACTAGTGCCCACTGTTATCAAACCCCTCCCGTTATTACCAATTCTCTTTGGCTCCATTTTTAATTGTTATTATTTATTTTAAGCACTAAATTTTATTATTTTTGTAAAGGTGATATACAGAGGGGTTACAGTTACATAAATCAGATAATATTTCTTTAAACAGTATCACCCCTTTCCTTGCTCTCTGTTTTTTCCTCCCATTCCCACCCACAAGTTGTAGAGTTCATTTTCAACATAGTGTCTAATGAATATTGCTTCTGCATTTGTTCACTCTTTGCCCTTACCCTTCCAAAGTTGGATAAACAAACAATACAAAAGCAAAGAAAACAAAAACAGCAAAAAAGAAAAAAAAAGCCCTGTTGTTTCAATTTCTTGGAGTTCATTTAGGTAAATATTAGTTTATGTTATCATATGCACATAGCTATTGACCTTTTGAGATCCTCTCTTAAAATATCTTCTTTTGGTCTCACTCTGTGTGAATGCCTCAAGACCTATATAATTTATCATGTCTCAGTGTTTTTTCCCCTATCCAGTGTGTTTACCTGTAGATTTATAGGCACATTCTACTTACATGCAACCTATGGTTCTTTGGGTCTGGTTTACTTTGAATAAAATCATTTTCCTAAGTCTTTCCATTTCCTTATGAATGGTACAATATCTTTCTTTTGACGGATGAGTAGAATATATTCCATATTTTCTTGATCCATCATCCACTGAGGGGCATATGGGTTGATTCATATCTTGGCTATGATAAACAATGCTGAGATGAACATGGTTGTGCTGGTAACTTTAGTGTGGTCTTGTTTGTGTTCTATTGAATAAATGTCCAAGAGTAGAATTGCTGTGTCAGAGGATAGTTTTATATTTAGTCTTTTGAGGAACCTCCATACTGCTTTCTAGAGTGATTGAACAAACGTACATTCCCACCAACAGTGTAGTAGCATTCCCCTTTGGGGAACTCCATTTATTTTCATTTTGCATAATGTAACCAAAGTCATCCTAAAATGCAAATCAGATTATGTCAATATGTCATTTTTTTTCTTAAATCTCTCTAATGACTTTCTGATTTCTCTCCTAACTCATACCAAATCTAACTACTTCAGATTATACGTGGGGAGAGGACCTTTATAGAGGTAATAAGCTAAACTAAGCAGAGCCTAACTCACTGTAAGTGCTGCCATATGAGAAGAAGAGGAAAATAAAACAGATGAGCAGAGGAAAGATGGTACAGACTGAGGGAAAAGATGTCTGCTGTAAGCCAAAGAGAGAGGCTTCTGAAGAAACCAGTCCTGTATTTCATGAGACAATAAAATAGAAAATAAAAAAACTAATACTATAAGGAAAAGAAAACTTTCTACTATGCTTTATAAATTAAAGCCCTGTGATTAGATCTTGTTTCTCCCTTGCTCTTTAAATTGTAGCCATCCATCATTATATTTACTAAATTCCCCGATAACAGACTTTTCAATGCTTTGGTGTTTGTAGTCATTGTTCTACATGCCTGATGTGACTGCTCCTTCATTAATCTCCCACCCTCACCCATTTGCTTACTAGGTGACTTGTGTCTTTCATGTCTGAGTTTATTTTCCAGTCCCACTTAGGTGTACACGAGTGCATGAGTCTATTCCTTAATTTTTTTTTTTACCTTAGCTACTTATTTGGTTCCTCTGTAATACTTAGCATCACCTGCTTGTATCTTGTTTTGTTTGTGTCAGTAGGAATGACTTCCTTAAAGTGACAATTTCAGGATATTTTTAAAATAAAACAATCATTTGAATTAAGCTGATCTTGTAAACTGAACTACTGCTAAGCCAATATACTACTGCCTTGTTGAAGAAAATTCAGCAAAGCTCTGTTCTAAATGTAGCATTTGCACTCAGGAGTAGGAGTTGGCCATTAGTTTTCAGCTTAAGAACATCCTTAGCTGCTTGCTTCTGAAAAGCACAAGCTATTCCAGTTTCTATTATGTTGGTGATTAGTGTTTCATGCTGACTGCTTTGTCTTAGTAGAGGATACAATTATTTTAGTTTCTGATATTTATCTGATATGCCTTGTTTGTATTTTCATATAATTGGGTGATCTTCTGGGGGCCAAAATATCTTCGGCAACTTCCAATTAATTATTTTTTTCTTTCCAATTAATCTTGAAGTGCAACATGAACTATTTTATTGCAGCTGGACTCTGTTGTTGATAGCATAATGCAGCAGGTGTTGTTTGACCTAGATATAGGTTTGTGTACCTAGCTGATTATTCCACTCCCTCATCACCCACTGTGAGCACTGAATACATGCTTGAGGAGGTGTGTGTGTGTGTGTGTGTGTGTGTGTGTGTGTGTGTGCGCGCGTGCCTCTTAAACACCTCTTATACGGTTTTCTCATAATATCCAGCCATTATAATCTTTTTTTTTTTTTTGGATTTAGGCATTTACTAAAAAGATTCAAAGGAAACTCAGTTGTACATGCTTGTAGTCTCAGCTAATCAGGAGGCTGAGACAGGAGGATGCCTTGAGCCAGAAGTTTAAGGCCATTCTTAGCAACATAGTGGCATTCTATCTTAAAGAAGAAGGAAATGGAAAAAATATCCTAATAAAAATTCTTTACCTGGAGGAGACAAAGCTATCTTTCATTAGCAGAGGGAATGTCTTATAAAATATGATGTAAGCTGGGCACCAGTAGCTCACACCTGTAATCCTAGCTACTCAGGAGGCTGCGATGAGATCTGAGAATCACAGTTCAAAGTCAGCCCGAGCAGGAAAGTTGGTGAGACTCTTATCTTCAATTAACCACCAGAAAACCAGAAGTGGCACTGTGGCTCAAGGGGTAGAACTCTAGCCTTGAGTTGAAGAGCTCAGGGACAACATCCAGGCCCAGAGTTCAAGACCCACAACTGACAAAAAAAGAATGATATACCTTGAAGAAGGGAGGATTGAGAACCAAAAGAGGGCTTCATGATGCCAGGCTGAAATGTTCTGCTTGTGTGGCTCTCTGAGTAGCCTGAGATCCCATGTGTATGCAGATCGCAAGTGCTGGGGGCATTACAGTATTACTGAAAGAGGGAATGCAAAAGATCACAAGTTACAAGGCTTTGCCCTGTTTATCCTGCCCACAGCATAGTTTGTACTCATTATGAGATCAGGAGCACAATGGAAACTTACTAAGCACAGGGTCAACTCAGTGGCCTGTGAGAGTTACAATCACTAACTCTCTGTTTTAGGCACTCAGGTATAGCAGGATCAAGGTCATTTTAGAAGTAAAGAACCAAACACAACAAGCCAACTGTTAGCTTGCTGAGCACTCATAACCTAAAAACTTATTGGCTTTGTTGTGTGTGAACAAATTACAGTAATAGTTTGCACACAGCATGTCAGAGTTGGTAAAAACACATTGATGTATACTTTTTCAATTTTCTGATAAAGACAAGTCAGTTGTTCTTTAGTTACAGTTGTTCTTTAGTTTAGTTAGTTCTTTAGTTCTTTAGGTAGGGCTTGGAGGAATTGTCATCTTGGGTCAATGGTAGAAGTTAGGACCAGAATCCAGGTCTTCTTTGCCAGAGCCCTATGTAGCCTTCTGTATAATCTGCTGCTTGCAATCTTTCCCAGAACTGTGGCTCAGATTCAAGTTGCCCACGGCATGTCATGGCCTTGCCCTTCTAACCCTAATATTTCCAAGAGCTTGCATTTAATTGTGACCTTGTGAGAGTTAGTTGGTTAAATAAAGGTTGCAAAGATTTGTGACAAAGTAAATTACGGTTTTTGTTTATCAAGTCTGATGATTATGAAGGTTTTCATGGTCATAGCTTAGGTTAGGATATTTCTACTTTGTCCATTTGGAGGTAAAAGCCTGATTAGAGTGTGGAGAGGCTTTTATGCTTATAGAAATTCAAAGCCCTGAGGTCTCTTGACCATGTTGTGCCTCTTAAGTCTCTGGGATTCATGGAGGAGAGCTTTCCATGGGAGTTTGTGGCACCTAGGTTGAAACTTGACCATTGTCAGCAAGTTCTCCCTAAGGTACTATATAATCCTCTGGATAGACCCTGCCTTTGCCTAAGCATGGGACCAGCTCTGCTGACTTCAAGTTATTATCATTAATTACTAACACCTTCCCTGAGTATCTTCAGGGAAGAATCCTTGCTCTTTAAATTACAATCTTCTAGTTGTTTACAATAACCATAAGCCTGATTTCTTATATGAGTAATTTCTTTCAGGAAGTGACTTTAGCCTTTGAGAACATCTGGCTTAATACACCATCAGGACATCTGGGCTTAGGGAAAATTGTTGGCAGGGCTGCAGTAGTGGAGTGGAGTTGACCTAGAGTTAGAGGACTGGAGTTGGACTCCAGCTCTACAGGAAACCAGCATGGCCTCAGCCATGCTCCAAGTCATCTATCTAATTGTTTCCTTTATTTTCTTAATTTGAACTTGCATATGCAGCATAAGGTTTATCATGAATCCTTTACCTTTCTAGAATGGACCTTAAAAAATCTACATGAAACATACTGTGAAACATAATGTGAACATGTTGTGCCCAGTGTTTTGGTTTGAATATTTTCCCTTCGTATTTTTCATAATTTTGGTTGAAAGACTGGGAAAGATTAGATTTTACCTAGTGCAGGTAAAAAACAAAACAAAAAAGCAAAAGCCCAAATAAATACCACTTCATTTTTGCTCTTCCAAAATATTCTAAAATCATTGCTAACATGAAGTGATCCTGTAGCAGATATAGATATAGCCCATGTACACTTGGAGGGTCATTGGGAGTGTGCTTAGAGTTGTTCCATCTTGACACAAATAGATGAAAACAGACTACTGGACATCATTATGCTCAAATCGGTGTCATATCTATTCACTAGTTCTAGTTCTGTCCACAGTTGTGTGGCTCCGACCACTTCTGTCTCCCAGCACCATCTCTCATCTTCATTTAATCAGAGTACCAAACATTTGCCTTTCTTACTCTGCAGATTATTTTGGCTAGGATATGAAGTGTTACCCCAAAATGTTCATATATTGAAGACTTGACATGAAACTGGTTAAGCTGTTGAGTTGGTGATTGGAGGGTGACAACTTCATCAATGGATTCATCTACTGAAGAGTTTACAGGTGAATGGACTCTAAGTAGGTGGGGCCTCACTGGAGGAGTGTGTCATTTAGGGGGATACCTTATTTCTTGCCCCTTGCTTATTCTCTGCACGTCACCATGAGACGTGCAAGTTTGCTTTGCCAGTCCCTTCCTTAGTGGTAGACTGAAATCTCTCAACTGTGAGCCCAAATGAATCCTACCTCACTAAAGTGTTTTCTTAGGTATTTTGTCACAGTGATAAAAAGGAAATATATGTTTTTCAATTTATTTTCAAAATTTTAACATTTTATTAGATTCAATGAATAGTATGGCACATTCATCATGAAAAATTTTTAAGTGAAAAATTGAGATGTTTGATATTCTTACTATAGATGTTCTATAATTGTATATATTATTCTGCATTGCATTTCTGCATTTCTTTGGTGTATGTTTTTCCACAGGAAATTTCTATTTGCTCTATTAATATTATTGTTTTTTTTCCCAACTGTTGGGTTTAATGACCTTTTCTTTCTTTCTCTCTTTCTCTCTTTCCTTCTTCCTTGTCGGGCAGGTTGTGATGAAGCAGATTTTCAGCTTTTGCTTGGGTACCTGTGTGTCCTGTTTCCTGTCCCCAGACACACTGTGGTTCTAACTTTTGGAGAGGAGGACCTGGCATTCCAACTTTATCTGGCACTGGGCTGCCAGGTTGGCCATGTGTCTACAGTGGGCCTGCTGCTCCTGCAGCTGCTGGTTGAGCTTCACTATCCTTGATTCAGCCACTGATAGTGCTCCAAGGTAAAAATCCCACATGGTTTGTGGGCTGTTGGTGACCTCTGGGACAATCATGTAAGGTGGAGCTGCCTCCTTAGTCTGTTCTTCCTGGCTCAGGCCCTCACCTTCCTTAAGGAAAGCAGGAAGCTCAGCTGGGCCTGCAGCTGCTCATTCTCCTGTCTTGTTGCTTCCAGGCATTTCAATGTGTCCTGTAACTTTTTTTTTGGGTCAGTTGTGGGGCTTGAACTCTGGGCCTGGGTGCTATCCCTCAGCTCTTCATCTCAACACGAGCACTCTACTACTTGAGCCACAGAGCCACTTCTGGTTTTCTGGTGGTTAATTAGAGATGCCAGTTTCACAAACTTTACCTGCCCAGGCTGGCTTTGAACTGAGATCCTCAGGTCTCAGCCTCCTGAGTAGATAGGATTCCAGTCATGAGCTACTAGTGTCTGGTGTGCCCTGTAACTTTTGAGGCACAGGATGGACCCCCAGCTCACTCTGCACCTGCTTCTGCTCCAGCTGCTGTGGCAGCTGGGTGTGCCTCAGCAGGTGCTGCCAGGTCTCCTTCTCTGAGCTCAGCTGTTGATTGGAGGTCATGTGCTATTCACTGGTAGCTCTGAGCTCCTGAATCTGGGCCAGGTACTGGTCCTGCAGTTCCTGCAGATTCTGAGCTGCTTGGTTCTTGAATTCAGCCACCACTTTCCATTCTTCTGACTTCTCCTCTAGCTGACCCAGCTTCTCTCACAGATGTTTCTTCACCTGCTGCTCTGAGTACAGGACACTGGCAAGCTCCTCCTTCTCACCGCTCAGCCTGTGGAAGGTATCCTACAGCTGGGCCAGCTGATCTTTCAGCTCTTGGTTATGCATGAACGAGCATCTCATGATCTCATGTTCCTTTTCCATTGTCTTAAGGGTCTTGTGCTGATCCTTGGCATGCTGATTCCATTCTTTGGCCTTCTTCTCCAGCAGCTGCTGCTGCTCCAGGTTCTGGAGACTGAGGCTCTGGTTTTCCTGTATCCGGATGTGAAGTTGTTCCTGTAGATTCTTGAGCTCCTTCATCAACTGGAAGGCCTGGGCCTGTAGTTGCTGCTCAGTCTGAGATGGTCCTGAAGGAGGCTACAGGGGGTGGCAGCTCTGTCAGCTGCTTTCTTAGTTCTAACAGGTTGGTCTCTAGCCCTAACACCTGCCTCACCCCTTGCCCTTTCTCCTCTCTCAGTTGGTTCATTTGCTCCAAGAGCTTCTGGACCTTCTCTTGCTGCTTGGAGTTCTCCACCCTCAGGTCCTCTGCAAGTCCATCTCTTTCCAACTTCAATGTTGTCACCAACTCTTTCATGTTGTCTTGTTGCCTTTCCAACTCTGCCTGCTCCACCAGTGCTTGTAACTCTTGTGTTCTGCTGGAGTCCAGGGAAAGCACCAGGTGTTGGTAGAGCTTTTCTAGATTCTCGGTGTTATTAGGACCTGTGACATTCTTGATTCTGGCAACTCTGACTGTGCCCAAAGGCTGGGGGAGGCTCAGGGTTAGTGTGGTCTTTTACACCCTCAGTTGAATTACATTCCTCAGTGGTGGTTGTCTTGGGGTTAACCAGGACAATTCCTTTGCTGGTATTCTTGCAGTAGTTTCTTTCCTGAAACTATTTTTTAAATCTTGTTGGCTCAGACATCACAGCACTGGGACAGCAAAGGTTGGCGGCCACATTTCTAGGCTCTCTAAAACCACCTTTGTTCTCACAATCACCACCAACTATGTCTACTTTTGACTATTTCTCCAAAAAGTACCTTGATCTCTTATTCACCACTCAGCACCTCTACCTTCCTCAGCTGCTAGCAGTGGTGTGAACCAAAAGAGAGAATACCAGTGCCACTAGTCAGCATGGAATCTGGGTGTGGCCCCGATTCTTGTATCCTCTTAGTCAGAGAGAAACATGAAAAATAGGGGGCATGGCCAAAATCTTGTGGTCCAGGCAGAATGGGTGGCATTACATTGACAGCTGCTTCTGCAGCCCCATCCACATACAATCCTGTCCAGTTTGGTTGGGGGAATGGTGGGACCTGCTCTTGCTGGATAGATGCACAGTTTTACAAGTCACCTTTCCTGGCTTCCATCACAACTGTGGTCACCAGAGTTTACACCAGAGTTTACTGCCCTTCAGGAAGTGATACCAAGAAACGCAGCCATCTGCCCATATCTAATGTCTTCCGGTCTTCACTTCATGCAGAATTAGCTCTGTGGTTCTGCCCATATTTGCTGACACTTGTATTTTGATCAGAGAATGACATTCATATGAGCTGCTATACCCAGCTCTTCCAGTTGCTATAGGACTGGAGGGTCTGGGGACATCATGGGTCCAGGGCTCCTCTCCGTAAGCATTGGCCATGCTGCACACCTAAGCCATGTGTAGGGCAGCATGTGTTCCACACACTTTGGCAGGTGATCTGTGAGGCTTCAGAAACACAACCATTGGAGGAATAAGAATGTCCGAGACTTCCATGCTGCTGCTGTCCAGGAGTATGCGAAATCCAACCAGCACAGAAAGAAGAATGGTAACTGGCAGATGACAGGAAACCAATCTGTTAGCTGAGTAGTCAACCAGCCACATCCCAAAGATGTCCAATGTGTCTAGAATCCAGGCTCTGGGGCAGCCCTCTACCATACCAGAGCCCTTAGATATCTATTTCAGCGCTGGAGTGACTGGTTGTCCTCCAGTGATTGGCTGAAGTGACTGATGAATTCAGTTTGTGTGGCCAGCTTTTCCTTCCAATGAAAAATTTGCGCTGGTTGTGGTGGTACACACCTGAAGTTCTCTCTGCTCCAGTCATTTCTTTTGATTAAGGTGTTGTCTCCAAGAAGCCACTGTGAAATGCATGTCACTGGGATGTGGGGCAGTGGCCACTCCTCAGCCACTCAACTAAGATGGCAGCCAGTCTTGAGCTGATCAAAGCAAGTTAGTGGCTAGTGTACAGGAGCTTCTGCTCAAGGGTAGCCCAGACTACAGGCCCCAGCAGTTCTCCACCAACCAGCAGAAAAGTTTCCTCACTTTCAAGTGAGATGGACCTTGAGTTGCTCACAGCATCCCTTCACTTTCTTTCCTTATTTGCCCTTATCCCTTTCCCCTCCACCTCTCCTCTCCTCTCCTCTCTCTCTTCTCTCTCCATCTTTTCCTTCCTTTCCTGTCTCCTTTCATCCTTTTTTTCTTTCCTTCTCCTCCTACCTCCTTCCTGCCTCCCTCCCTCCTGTCTTCCTCCCTCCCCTTCTCTTTCCTTCCCTTTCTCCCTAGTAGAACTTCTCCTAAAAGGTTATGACTGTGGATCCCAAGCTCTAGTCTATATCAGAATCATTTGAAGGGCTTTTTTTCTTTTTCTTTTTCTTTTTTAAATTTTATTTTATTTTATTTGTGAACATACTGTACAGAGGGGTTACAATTGCATGGGCAGGATAATGCATACATTTCTTACCAAGCACTGCAGCCTCCTATTGAAGGGCTTTTTTCTTGTCAATTTATTGTACAAGCCAATTAAACTCTTCTCTGGTTAAACCTCTTCCTTCTAGGATTCATCTAAGGAGGTGGGGATGGTGGGAGTGGCCTTTAATTAAGGGGGAAAGTGGCATAGTGCTTAGTGTTGGGAGCATTTTTTTTTTGTCTTGAGTGTGGGGCTTGAATTCAGGTCCTGAGTGTTGTCCCTGGGTTATTTTACTCAAGGCTAGCATTCAACCACTTTGAGCCACAACACCACTTCCAGTTTTCTGGTGGTTAATTGGAAATAAGCATCTCATAAACTTTTCTGCCTGGGCTGCTTTTGAACCACCATCCTCAAATTTCCTCCTCCTGAGTATCTAGGATTACAGGAGTCAGCCACTGGTGCCTGGCTACAAACTTTTTAAAATGCTGTTTCTTTCACAGTAATTGGTTTCCTCTATGGAGGGACCTTCACTGGCCTCTCTGTAGTTGATGCTTCACAGAGCAAGCATAGGGATTACTCTGAATATAGGCAAAATTCTCTCTCTTTTCCTTGAAACTCTTCATCACTCAGGTGAAATTCAAACTTCCCAATGAGGCCTTCAAGGCCTTAAGTGCTGCTGCTGTAGCTCCCTTCTGACCTCTGACTTGCTATGACTCTTTCCTCACAATGGCCTCTTAGGGTCTGCCAAACTCCTAAACCTGTCAGAGCCTCTGCAGTTTCCTCGGCTTGTCCATGGCTTCCTCTCATTTCCTACAGGTCTCTGCTAACCTGTCTTTGCAAACAGGGCTCTTCTTTCTGTGTCTGCTCTGTAAACTACACTACACCTATGTACTAGCACATTATTATTTAATCATTTATATGATGATAGTCTAATTTTTCGTCTCTGCACACTACAGTGTAGATCTTTGTCGCTTTTTTCAGGCTTTCTACTCCTTTCATATTTCCTATAACAGTGCCTTGCACATAGTAAGCTTTCATATATTATTTATGGAATAAGTGGATATATGAAGCCACGTACATTTATTGAAAATGTGTGTGCCAGAGTCATTGCTATCTACCTCTGCAGGTTATATTAGTTATGTGGGTTCTGAACAGCAGCACACTGTCTAGAAAAGTAAACCATCATGAGGTCATGTTCCTCATCTCTCTCTGCTTAATTTCTGGGTGCTCCAGAGGTTCATTGCTGTACATCATGAATACATCAGTGTTTGCTGTGAAGGGATAGCTGGTAAATATTTTAGCATTTATGGTCTGTACTGTCTCTGTGTCAGTCACTCAACTCCACATGGCCACTGTAGCACAGAAGCAGCCATTAAATAGTATGTAGAAGAATGAGTGTGTCTATTCTGAAAAAGCTCCTGTGCTCACTAATGCAAATGATTAAAGGACTTCACAAATTAACCCGAAATTCATTATTTTCAGCATAAAATGATGTAACAGTAATTTACTGTGGAGGTAACACTAATGGAAAAGGCCTCACTTGCTATGACTAGGAATGGAATTTGCATAATCAAAACATCAAAGGGCTATCACTGAGAAAGAGAACTTTCCCCAGTAACCCTCAATTATACTTATTATGTTTGAATAGGTCTACCATGTTCCTTAATAAAGAGACTGAAAACACAGAGCAAATGATTGAACAACCTAGTCATTCTAACTTCCACATCTTCTGTGAGCAGATTTCATGTACTGACCAGTAATGAGCTCCCACTATGTGACATTTGTAGGCCTCTATTTACCAGCATTGCCATATGACTGATAGGAAGTATGTCTCCAGCTACCACCCTGGTGTTGGGAGGCTACAGTTCAAGGTCAATTCCAAGTTGTCTGCCTTCTAGTTTATTTGTCATAGCTTTTATTTGCCAGTAAAAGCTGCATTTAATGAGCATGCTTTGAAACACTGCCATATTTATAGGTTTGCAGACTGATTTTTGGACTCATAGGTCATAGGACCATTGCATTAACTTAATTGTTAGGTCACAGAGAGTCAGTATGTTCCATATGATCATTGTCTTATGCCAGCTCTGTTAATTTGAAACATACTGATCTCTGGCAGGGCCAGGACAATTTTTTGGCTACTCAATATGAATGTGGATATATGTAGTATTTCTTTCACTTACAAAAATGTGCTAAGGGGGGAAAAAGAGCTGATGAATCAGAGTATTTCACAAAACCAAGTTTCCACATATAGGTTACAAAGCAAAGGTGTCTCATTGCAGAGGCATTACAGAATGTTGTATTCTGCTGACCAAAATTAGAACCATATTTATAAAATGTTCCATCATTCTTTCAGGATTCCAAGTTCAATCTAGACTTTGTGTTTCTTAAAAAAAAAAGAATTCTTATTTTTCTTGGTTGATAATCAACTTTTTTTTTTTTTTGTTGGTCATGGGGCTTGAACTCTGGGCCTGGGCGCTGTCCCCCAGCTATTCAGCTCAAGGCTAGCACTCTACCACTTGAGCCACAATGGCACTTCCAGCTTTTTCTGTTTATGTGGTGCTGAGGAATCAAACTCAGGGCTTCATGCATGCGAGGCAAGCACTCTAACCACTGAGCCACCTTCCCAGCCTCATAATTAACTTTTAAGAGGAGGTCTCCTGATGAAATTTGAACTATAATGCAGTGACAGACTAAAGATTTGATTTCTTTGGTTTGATAAAGGATGGACTTTATTTCTTCCTTTTTTTCCTTTTTTCTTTTGTCAATCGTGGGGCTTGAATTCTGGGCCTGTGAGCTATCCCCGAACTCTTCATCTCAAGGCTAGCGCTCTCTACCACTTGAGCCACAGAGCCACTTCCAGCTTTCTGGTGGTTAATTGGAGACAAGAATCTCAAGATTTATCCTGCCTGGCCTGACTTTGAACTCCAATTCTCAAATCTCAGCCTCCCGAGTAGCTAGGATTACAGCCATGAGCCACCAGCGCCTGGCCAGGATGGACTTTCTTATCAGAAGGTTAAATGCAAAGAGCTCAAGCACATGTTTGGTAAAAAAGAAAAAAAAACATACAAACAAGACTAGAATGGAAAATTTCCTTTGGAACATTGTCTCGTCCAGTCAGAAGAAAAAATGGGCAAAGGTGGAAAGAGCATTTTATGGAAAGAAATTACTTTGTGTAAATAGAATTGGTTATAAAGGATTCCAAAGAGTTATAAGACTATCTGTTGGCTTGGTCACTTTTTCCTTCAGCATGTTGCATTAGTTCGCTGCTAAGAAAAAGAAATAATTTTGTTGCCTGGAAAATAAATTTCTGTGTATAGAGGACTAATCATACATTTCAAATGAACTTCAAATGGGAGTGTATCTGTTAGACTGATCACTACCATGTTTCAAATTATGACTACTTCCTCTTTCTGTTTCTGTCCTTCCTGATCTCTCTCTCCTCTCTCTTCACATTCTTCTTGAATCTTTTGTTAAAAACAGTAATACTACACAAGCACATTGGATAAATACTTAGTTTTAAAATAAAAATTTGATATAAATAGACAAACTACATAATGTGGACATTGAATGCAATGGCAAATATCAGGAACATGTGTTCCTCCTAATTCTAGAACAAAATGTATTCCATAAAAAAGATTGTTTTTCCTTTTTTACATCCAAGTCAGCTTTATTATGTTTATATCAGCAGATGGGTTTGATTTGAATGAATTTTCACTTTGGACCACCTCTTGCATTTTCCTGGGTGCCAAAAATGAGAGAGAGCTCATAGAAAGGATTACATAAATGCTCCTCATTGGGGTTACTTGAGACCTTGAGTTGAGATGCCTAGTGGATGATACAATCAGGAAATAATAATTAAACAGTACCAAAAGCCCTACCAAATCTGTTTTTTATGTATCTGGATATTATGGTAAGAGCTAAATTGAATATTTTCACTAACATACTATTATTCAAAACTTAAATTCTTTTTTGTATATATTTTTAATTGTGAAGATATTGTATAGAGGGGTTACAGTTACAAGAGCAAGTAATGAGTCCATTTCCTATTGAGCATTGCTACCTCCTCCTTTATTTTTTCTCTATCATCCCTTCCCTCCTACCTCCCCAAGTGCTCCCTCCCACCCACCAAGTTGTAAAGTTTGTTTTCATCATAGTGTCTTGTACATCTCATTGTTACAATGGGTCAACCTCTATCCTTATTTAAGCATTTTATTTCCCTTCCCCTCCCCAAATTAGAAAAATGTATATACAAGATGCAGGGCACTGAAATCAAATACAGTGAAAACAGGTTATACGAAAGGGGAAGAATATACAAAAGAGACAAAATATCACATGATATATTATATATAAATTAAAAAACAACAGCATGAAAGATTAAACCACTTGTGTCCCTGTCATGGGGTTCATTTCACTTAGCATCAGGTTATATGTACGTAGCTTTTGACCTTTTCTGCTTGTCCTAGACATACTAGTTATTGCAAATAAGGGAAACTATGGGACCTATGTTTCTTTGAGCCTGGATTACTTCACTTAATATGATTTTTTCCAAGTCTTTCAATTTTCTAACAAATGGGGCAGTGTCATTCTTTCTGATAGAAGCATAGAATTCCATTATATATGTATGTATATATATAAGTATGTATACCACATTTTCTTGATCCATTCATCTACTGAGGGGCATCTGGGTTGGTTCCCTGTCTTAGCTATGGTATATAATGCTGTGATAAACATAGTTATGCAGGTAGCTTTAGTATAATGTGGGATTGCTGGGTCATAGGGGAGCTCTATGTGGAATCTTTTGAGGAACCTCCATGCTGCTTTCCAAAGTGGTTGAACAAGTCAAAACTTAATTTTAAGGCAGATTTAAAGCCAACTCTAACTTTTTAAATTATGAGTATTTTAAATTATATATTATTTCTCATTTTGATCTCGAATTTAATGGCATTTTAACCTATATTATTTATCAGTTCAACCTTTGAAATAAACGACCCCTGTTGTATTGGTATAGCAGCCACTAAAGGTTAATTCAGTTAGTTGGTTAGTGGGAGGTACAATTAGATCTGGAAACTATACAAACAAGTGACTCTAGGATTGTGATTCTAACACATATGTGTTACAACACATATGTGATTTATCACATTTTCAGAATGAGTATGCACTGGTAGCTTTTCTAAACTAGCTTTAATCTAATGAAAGAATTCATAGTAACTAAAGATCCTTGTCATGGACAGTTAGCTAACATAACATACTACTAGAAGTTACAATGAAGAAAAGCTACATCTCACCATCCTTTCTCAAAACAAAGAAGGATGGTTCCAGTTAAGCTTTCCACATTGAAAACTATTTGTTGAATCCTGTTGCTCTTAAATTTAAAAACACTCATGGTAGGTATTACTTCTCTTCACTGCATCTTGTTCTCTCTCTTTTTGGCCATGGGAGGGAGAGATCTCTACTCCCAGGAATCTGGGTTAGACATATGACTTGCTGTTGTCAATGAGACGGGAGGAGGTGGAACACCTGGGTGGAAGCATTGAGTTGGGTGTGCTTCCTCTGCCCTCTTTCTGTCACTTTGGCATTGGTGTAGGTACATGCTGAGTTGGAGATGTCCTTAAACTGAAGCTGCTGGAATGCCCAGCCAACACATGGAGGACAGCTGTCCTGGAGAATGATTAGGCCCAATGACAGACTTTGCTTGAACAAGAAGTAAACATCTGTTGTTTTATGTCTCTGAGATTTTGGAATTGTTTGGTACTGCAGGAAACTTGCTCATCCTGACCAATTCAGGATGAAAACTGTATTGAGAAAACACAGGTTCTTTAATTCCAAAAAGGTTCCAACTGAGTCTTGGAATGACATTACCCCTTTTAGGTAGACTATTTCCTTCTTCCAGACTCCCCCAAGTCAATATTTTTGAATAGTGCAAATGTAATATCGTAGGACTATTGCATAATATAATTTCAGAGTCTGGAACCATGAAGGACAAATTCTTTGGAATATTTTAACATTAGTGTTTCAATGAAGTCAAGCCAATTAGTTTACTTTAACCTTTGAAATAAAAACCTAACCAATCTGTCACATTTTTCCATTAATTACCAACACCATCTCTTTTAAGAATATATACATATACACACACACATATATATCTATATACACACATGCACACACACATATACCATCTTAAAGTGCACTGATTATCTCTAGGTATGTGAATATATGTATATACATATGTCTATACATGTATTTGCCCATATATGTACATATACATTTTTCTGATTATGAAAAGTGATGGGGAACATATTATGTATTTTTATATTTAGATTATTTTAAAATCTCTTTTGCTATGTTATCTCTCTTGTCAGAAGACAGATGGTAAACTAGGGTGTAAGCTTCATTCTTGAAGTGACCATACATATTTCACCAACTTGACCCTGGAATTTAAAATGTGAGACACATAGGAAGGACTTTAGAGTGAATTGGTGCAGTTGGTTCCTTACGCAAAGTGAAAGGTGTTGATGGCCACAATTCATTTCCACTCATTTTGTTAAAGCATCCTGAAGGAGAAGCAACTCAGCCCAATCTATAGATAGTTGCATGTTTGTAGAGAACCAAGATAACTCTGTGGATCATAAGGAAAGCATTGCATTTGGAGTCAGACGAAGTAGGCTCATGTTTTTGGGAATCAAGTCCCTACCTTGATAAAATGTATTGACTCTTTTAAGATACGGTTTTCCCATGGAGAAAGGGAGCTATGTATCTGTCTCATGGAATTTAAACTTGAGGTCTCCTTGGAATTCTTTGAAATTATGTTTTTTTTTTCAGTATCTATACTAGTTTTTCTAAAGTTCTGAGTCAAGAGCCTGCCTCATTCTTAAGAGAATTAACTGAAACAGAATTACTCACAAAGCTTCAAGACATCAGATTAGAAAGAGCAGATTTTGGGAGATTTATCTCCACTTATCTCATTTTGATAATGTGTGGATAGTCCCAAGGGCCAATTTTAAATGTAGAGAGCAAGAAAGTTGGTATAAATCATCAACGATGACATTTGCTAATGTTTATAGACTATATGTGGTTTTCAAAGTCTGTTGTGGAGACAAACAGTATGATTAGCTTTTTGGTGGCTTTAAAGGATTCAGAGCTACGTGACCTGAATTAGGTCAAATTCTTGCTTTTCCCTCAGAGACAGTGGCTGTTTCTGATATATGTTTTTTCAATCTTTGTTTTTTTGAGAAATGGTCTAACTACGTAACCCATGCTGGCCTGGAACATATGCTCCTCCTGCTTTAACCTCCTTAGGGCTGGCATGCATCTTTATACTTATACTGTTTCTGACTTCTGTTTTGCTCAGCACTCTATTTTTGGCTTACAGGTTCTGGGCACCTGTTCTCACCGCCTCCCCCGCCCCTCCCCTGGCCATGACCGGGCCCACTGCTCTTAATCAGCTGCATTTATGCTCACACGGCCTACTGAGCCCAGATGTTCGTCCTCCTTAAGGACATACTTGTGTTGCTTTTTAAAGAAGAACCCAACACCAGAAGCACAGTTCTGGTGTAACACTCTGTTATATCCAGTTCTGCTTCAACCCATGCGTGCCATAGGAGGCTGTGAGAAAGGAGAACTTGAAAGCCTACTGACCCTGAAGTATGTGATTTCTAGCTTGTTCCCAAGTGACACTTGCTGGTGTTTTCCTGAGCTTACTGCCTGACTCCCTTCTCAAAACTGTGATCCTAACAACAAAACTGTGATCCTAACAACAAAACTGTGATCTGAGTAAATGCCTCCCTTTTCTAGGAAAGGGGAGGGTCTTACAGTACTTAGCTGACTTGTTCTGGGTTGTAACTTGCAGCTCAGGAATCAAACACTGGCTGTCTACATTCTAGCAATCTCTGTCTAGGGGCCTGGTTCCATTCTTCATTTTATAGGTTTGAGTCTTTTATTTATGTACAAGATTTGAAAAAAAAATCAAAGTACTTAGAAGAAAAAAAAGGGATTAAAAATGTTGCTGTATGTTATGACCCAGATTAATGTCCTTCAGAAGATATTAAGATATTTAAATTTTCTTCTGGCTGAATTTAAAGTATGAGGGAGAGCATATTTTATGAATACAACTTTGCTCAAAAATTGATGCATGCAGGTTATAGCTCAGTAGGGTTATGGGTGGTTCTTGTGTCAAACACCATTCCATAACTGTAGAAAAAATACCCAAGATAATCAACTTTAAAAGAAACAAAGGGCTATTTTGGCACATGATGGTGGAGGCTTCAGTCTGTGGTCTGTTAGTCTTGTTGCTTTTGGGCCTGTGGTAAGGCAGGGCTTTATAGTTGAGAACACATCTTGTCTAATGGCAGCCAGGAAGAAAATAAAACAAGAGAGAAATAAATAGATGAACATTCTATAACCATCTTTGAAATCATGTCCTAATGACACAAATGATTGGAATAAAAGTCCTCAAAGTAGCTTCTACCTAGTGTCCATTTCAAACCTTATTCTTGCCTCCATTCTTCATGTATTTCTGGTTATAGGACATGCTCAGATCACAATGTGACCTTTGACTCCTTCCTATCACAATGCTGGCAGGCTAGCACAGTGGGCTGTGAGCATGTTTCTTCTCTGGGGTGACCACAATACTTTCAGGTTACATAGAAGCAACTGGAGGCCACATGAGTTCCTTGAAGACTCCAGTAAATACATCTCCAATTCAAGGTTTCCTTGACTGGATTCTGAAATGTACGGAGCATATTTTACATTTTTCTTGGTTTATTTCCTTTCCTTTGATTTTTCTCCCCTTCTTTCATCAGACAGGTAAGGTGCTGACCTCATAACAAACTTCTAGGAAGGCAATTGTACCCTGTAATGTGCAAGCACAACAACCATGCCTTGTATCATATTATAAAACCCTTACAAGATGTAAAAAAGGACTCACTCTGGGAACACATTACTAGGGCCCATGAACTTTAACTTACGGTTGCTAAAATCATTTACCTAGGCATCAGAAACAGGTGTCTAAGGGGAAAGGGTTAAGAAAGAGGGTCCCTATAGGAGAAATGGTGGTGAAAAATCAAAGATAAAAGACTTAAGAAAGAAATAACTACCAGCAGCATATTCAACAGAGAAAATAAGGATAGGAAAGAAACCTGGTAAATACACATTTATTGCTGAGTTTATTGCACATCAGCACACATTCTTAGTTTATATTTCTTTTCTCACTTTGTCTAGAATGGCTCCTGAAACCTATGGAAATAGGATGATAATGCTATTTGCTGGCAAAAAAGATTAGGTATCTTAAGAAGCAAGAGTTTGATGAACTCTGGCTGTTGAGAACATGTCCTAAGAAACTTGGGTAGATATTTCTATTACAATAATCACTATGTTTGGTTACAGCCAGTGATAGCTGTAATCTAGAAAAGCAGCCCAGGTAATCAATCAGCAGCAGCAGGTTTCTGTGGATTTTACCCCAAAACAAATTTCTTTTTTTTTTTTCAAAACAAATTTCTTTGACTTACGTTGATTTTTTTTCTCCCTTCAAACAGCTTGTTTCATCTCTAGCAGTCTCGTTTGTATATTAAAAAAATCTTCCATTTTTATTGCCTTCTTGTTTGTGATTTACTCTCTCTCTCATCTATGAACAATTGTTTTAGTAATTACTTTAATTCAATTTTAATTCCAGAATCTTTATAATTTTGGAATCAATTCATATTATTTAATTTGTTATCTCTTAGTTGTGAATAATCTATTATTGGTAAGTTTTGATTGGGTGCCAGAATCTAACAACCAATGTTGTTACACCTGGTCATATTCTTTTAAATGGTGTTGGGATTAACTTCCTTGGAATCAGTTTGATTGCTTGATTATTTTATAGCATGGTTTGAAACTTTCTTAGGGAAGATCCAGAGAAGTATAAGTATTTAGTCTAAGGATAAGTTTGTCCCACTACTAGGACAGTACTTTTTTTTTTTTGAGGATTCTACCCAATAGCCTAAGTAATATTTAGATGATTATCCCATCTGGCAGGTAAGAACAAACCATACTCCCAGACCTGTGTTAGTTCAGAGAATTGTTTGGCTTTTGGTCTGTTGATTTTTTTCTGGCCCTGAGCAGTTTCCTCTCAGGCATGCCAAGATATTCTTTTTTTTTTTTTTTTAACCCCAGAGATATCCTTATTTCGACTGTCAAGATTGGTGGTGGTGGTGATGGTGGTGGTGGAGGTGGTGGTGGTGATGGTGGTGGTGATGGTGGTGGTGATGGTGGTGGTGGTGGTGATGGTGGTGGTGGTGGTGGTGGTGGTGATGGTGGTGGTGATGGTGGTGGTGGTGGTGATGGTGGTGGTGATGGTGGTGGTGGTGGTGATGGTGGTGGTGATGGTGGTGGTGATGGTGGTGATGGTGGTGGTGATGGTGGTGGTGGTGGTGGTGGTGGTGGTGGTGATGGTGGTGGTGGTGGTGGTGATGGTGGTGGTGATGGTGGTGGTGGTGGTGGTGGCAATGGTAGTGGTGATGGTGGTGGTGGTGGTGATGGTGATGTGTGTGAGCCCCTCTGCAATCTCTATGTGTCTTTCACTCCCTCATGTTCAAGCTTCCTTACTTACACTTTACTTACTTTTTTAACCTCTGTATCTTTGACTCAGCAATATTATTTGACCTTGGATGGGTCACTCTCTTTCTGTTTTGCAGCCTGGAAAATTTTGTAGGCAATGCACAGGATTCACCTCTTCTGCTTCTGTTTGCTTAGGGGTCATGATGCCTGTAGGGCAATGTCTGAAAGTACCCACCCTCCTACCATGCTCTGCTGCTGCTGCTTTTCTATGGTGGGAAGGAAAACTGGTCTCTGTTAAACTGTGTTGGCATGCATGCATTTCCACCAGTATTCTTAGACTTATTACTTCTTAAACATGAAGACTTTCCACGAAAATAACTTGCTACCTACCTTTTTCCAGATCTAAAGCTCCCATAGTAATTTTTATTTGCATTATAAGTGACCTTAAAATTAAAGAATGATTGTTTTGAGGGAGATATGAAGAAAAACTGACTGAAAGTAGGAATGCAGTTTTGAAAGTCCTTGGTCCTTGACTTCTTCAAAGATAAATCTCTGATCAGTTATTAGTTTTCACTGCAATTTCCCCTAAAGGTCCAGGTTGGTCCTAAAGTGTTTTGCTGATTAAATGCATATATCATTTTAGTTTATTCAGTCATTGTTGTTATTATAATCTATTAAAAGCCCACAATGCATCCAGTCAAATGTGAAACTATTTTCATTCATTTCATTTCAAATCATTTCCAATTTACATGTTCACTGGTTGTGAACATACTGAAATGAAGTATACATTCCAGGGCAGAAGCTTTCTAATGACTATACTCCCATATTAACTGTTGTTCCGAGTCTGCCCACTTTGTAATGGAGTAAGAGGTTCAGAGGTAGCATTCTCTCTCCAAGGTGCAAACACTGCAGATGGTGTTTTTTTAAAATAATTTTTTTTGTTGAGATTAAGTGATTATATAAATTTCACAAATTTTGCAGCATTGTGGGATAGTAATATTTAAAGTCACTAACACATTTTAACCTTCACAAGGCAAATTGTTATGGTCTATAAAGTTTGTGAGCTTTCTATAAAGTCTATGAGCTTTGACAATACAACTATTTCTTTTTTTTGTTAGTTTTTACTTTATTTTGTGTGTGTGAAAATACCATACAGAGGAGTTACAATTACATGAGCAAGATAACGAGTTCATTTCTTATCAAGCATTGTTGCCTCCTCTTTGTGTCCCCTTCCCATCCCTTCCTATACTCCTCCCATCTCCTCCCTATCCTCTCCCCCAAAGTTGTAAAGTTCGTTTTTCTTTCTTTAATTTATTTTTTATTGTGAAAATAGTGTACAGAGAGGTTACAATTACATGGGCAAGATGATGAATACATTTCTTTTTTTTTTAATATTATTTTATTTTATTTGAGAACATACTGTACAGAGGGGCTACAATTACATGGGCAGGATAATGCATACATTTCTTACCAAGCATTGCAGCCTCCTCCTTTGTTTACCCTTCACCTCCCTTCCCAGCCTCCCCCCTCCCCCCACCCAATTATACCCCCCTTCCCCCCCCCCCCCGACATTGTAAAGCTGGTTTTTTGTTTTTTTTTTTATTGGCCATTCTTTTTTTTTTTTTTTAAATTTTATTTTATTTTATTTGAGAACATACTGTACAGAGGGGCTACAATTACATGGGCAGGATAATGCATACATTTCTTACCAAGCATTCTACCAAGGAGACCTAAGGTTTCTCCTATTCCATCCTGTAATGTTTTCAGAGTGTCTGCTTTGAGTTCAAGGTCTTTGATCCATTTGGAGTTGATTCTGGTGCAGGGTGATATATAAGGATCTAGCTTTAGTTTTCTACATGTAGTTAACCAATTTTGCCAGCACCATTTACTGAAGAGGCTGTCTTTCTTCCATTCTATTGTTTTAGCTTCCTTATCGAAGATTAGATGGCTGTAGGTCTGTAGGTTCATTTCTGGGTTTTCAATTCTATTCCATTGGTCCTGAGGTCTGTTCTTATGCCAATACCAAGCTGTTTTGATTACTATGGCTTTATAGTAGAGTTTGAAATTTGGTATTGATATTCCTCCAGCAGTGTTCTTTCCGTTGAGGCGCGTTTTTGCTATTCGGGGTCTTTTATTGTTCCATATGAATTTTTGGATTGCCTCTTCTATTTCCTTGAAGAATGAGGGTGGAATTTTGATAGGTATCGTGTTGAATTAAGATGATGAATGCATTTCTTATCAAGCATTGTAGCCTCCTCCTTTGTTTCCCCTTCCCATCCCTTCCCATCCCCCCACCCCCACCCAATCCTCCTCCCCCCACCAAAGTTGTAAAGTTCATTTTCAACATAACGACTTGTACATCTCATTGTTGCAATGGTTCCACTTGTATCCCTATTTAAACGATTTGTTTTTTCCCTTCCCCTCCACAAATTATATTGATATCAAATACAGTGAAAGTATGGGTTATACCGTGGGGGAGGGACATACAAATCAATATAGAAATAATCTTATAAATATGTTAGAAACAATTGCATAAAAGAAAAAAACCCATTTGAATACTTATCTTGGGGTTCATTCCCCTAACATCAACTTATCTGACCTTTTCTGCTTGACTCGGACATATACTAGTTATTGCAAATAAAGGAAACCATGGGAACTATGTTTCTTTGGGCCTGGCTTACTTCACTTAATATAATTTTTTCCAAGTCTTTCCATTTCCTAACAAATGGGGCAATGTTATTCTTTCTGATGGAGGCATAGAATTCCACACTTTCTTGATCCATTCATCTAGTGAGAGGCATCTGGGTTGGTTCCATATCTTAGTTATGGTAAATAATGCTGTGATAAACATAGTTGTGCTGGTAGCTTTAGTATGGTCTTGTTTGTGATCATTTGGGTAAATGCCCCAAAGTGGGACAATACAACTATTTCTTCCACATCACGCAGATGGTGTTTTGAAACTCAAGTGAAACATCACTAAAGATTGAAGTCTAAAGAATATCCACATAGCATGTGTCTTTTTAGAAACAAACCTGAGAGAATGAAATCTTTCTGACTTGGCTATATATTTATATAGAAATTTCAGAGCAGAAAATTTACTTACAATTTCAGGTTAGAAAGAAATTTCAGGTTAGAAAGAGATTGAAATTTCCCTGAGGAATTATGACACAAAAATGATATAGTGACAAGACCCACAAAAAAATCTCATTTTCTTATTTATTAGGTGTTCTGAGGGTCAAAGTATGCGAGGCACTGTGTTGATACTAAGTTACAGTTCACCAATCAACTTGCCTTAGTTTCTCAGAGAAGTGACTCTTTTGAATTCATTGCCTTTTGAGACATTTATGTAATGTTATACAGTGTATTGTTGACCCATTGATTTAGAAAACAATATAGGATAAAGGATAATGTTTCATTATATGATAAAAGTTGGCCTGTAAGATTTGGTTTACGGATGTGAAGGGTAAACAAAGGAGGAGGCTGCAATGCTTGGTAAGAAATGTACGCATTATCCTGCCCATGTACTTGTAACCCCTCTGTACAGTATGTTCACAAATAAAATAAAATAAAATAAAATTAAAAAACAAGATTTGGTTTACATCTACACTGCTAAATTAAGCTTGGGCCTTAGTTTTTTCTTTTGACCTTCAGAAAGGAGTCTTGTTTTCTGTACTGGAGCTTGAAAACTCAGGGTCTGGGTTCTGTTCAGAGCCTCTCTGTGCTCAAGACTAGTGCTTTACCACTTGAGCCCCAGCGCCACTTCCAGATTTTTCTGAGTAGTTCATTGGAGATAAGAAGTCTCCTGGACTTTCCTGCTCATGTTAGCTTTGAACCATGATCTTCAGATCTCAGGAGTAGCTCGGATTACAAGTGTAAGCCACCGGAACCCAGCCAAAAAAGATTCTTTTCCACTAGTGATTCCTGTTAAAAATTTAGAGCTGCTTTTAGTACACAAGTGAAGTACATTGCATAACCTTTATTTTGTTTTGGTTTAAAAAGTACTAGATGTCCCTGTCTATTATTTGGTGTGGTCTGCTGAGTTGTGTTCAATTCCACCACTCTAGCTGACCAGCTGTGAGCTATAGTCTATTTCTTCATCTCATCTCTCTGTCTGCTTGCTTTTTTCCAGTTTGAGTGGTAGTTCCATTGAACTCCTTTGACTCTTCAACCTTCTGTATCACCTTCCAGTTAATGATTGTCTTGCTCTTGGCATAGAACAGGTGGCTGTCCTGGTAGTGGCAGCACATTATTTATCTCTCTACCCTGCCAACTGCTGCAGAAATAACCATGTACCTGTGGAAGGTGCCCATAGGAAGAACAAGGTAAATGCCTCTAGCTTCTTTATTCCAGAAGAACAAATATCACTTTGTATTGCTCATGGTCTTATTTTGTATTTCTACTTGTAAATATCTTGGCAGCACATACGTTGGATTTATCCAAGGCCTTACAACCTGGCATGGCTGAGCAAAGAGTGAGTCTCAACTACTGTAGACAATCTCACAAATGTCAGAGCTTATTTTTGTTACTTAACTCTGCCATTTTCAAGCTATCAGTTTTCATTTAAAAATTAGTCTTCCTTCAAACATCACATCTTAAATATTTGATTAGTTAGAACAGCGAAGAGATTAGCTAGTTTAGATAGCTTATTCATTTTTCAGACCTACCAACAAACGAAATAAATCTTAAGATTGAATCACCAAGGATGTCATAGTCATTATTAAAATTAGTTATTGAATTAGTGCTCCTCATAAAGAAGGAGGAGGATGAGATTATAGAAAGAGGTCCATAGGATGCCTTGTGATGAGTAAGAAAGATTCATTCTTGACCTAGAATCAAGTGCTTTTCTGGTCATCCAAGGTTTTGTCTGGGTCTGGTGTAACACACTACAAAACATGTTAGTAACAAGTATGTTTTAAATTATTTATAATTTAGTACAATTACTATTCCATGTTATTCCTGAGGATTGTTTTTGTAGTTCTTGCAAATCATTATGTATCTCCATGAACATCAGAATCTCAGTTTGAGCAGATTTGGCGAGCACTTAGCACTGATGATGGAATTAGACTGATGTCATCTGAATACTGATGCTAAGTAGCCATGTTCAATCTCTTTAAACTTTTGTTCCTTCTAGATACACGTTTGAATATAAGATGGGGAAATAAGATCATGACACCTAGGAACTTATGAAGAACCTGTTCCAATGCACTATTCAACCCATGAATGGAGATGGTAAAACCTTCTTGTTGTCAGAGCCTGTCTGCTTTGTTCTTCTTTGTTTGTTCAGCACAATGTCCAGACACCTAGGAGGAACACAACAAATAGTTATTGAGCTGACAAAGCAAGAGTTCATCATTCAGTGATGCCAAGACAGAAGATTTTAATGTATGCATAGAAGCTTAAAACAGTACTGGGAATACATCAGCTCTTCATAAATATTTCTTAGTTGCTCAACTTGACAAATGACTTCACTTAGTGCTTAGAAAGTGAGAACTGAACAGAGTGTGAACTGTTTAAATCCAAGAATAATTCTTTATCAGATGTGGTATATGTCCTCTGCTAAGAAATACCTAACAATTACTGATGTTGAAAAAGTATACAAAACAAATAAATGGCAAATGCTCAGGTCAAGAACTTGAATGTTACCATCTTCTCAGAAGTCTTTCTCTGTGCTACATTTCAATTCTTTCTCTCCCCTAGGGAAACTACTGACTTTCATCATGCAATTGTTTCTTTGCATTTATTTTATAGCTCTATCTCCAGGGTGTAGCTAAGTCTTGCCAAAATGAAAAAAAAATGATGTGATTTTGATCCTTGAAAAAAATCCACAGGTTCTTTTTTTATTCCTATCTCTAACTTGCAAGTTATCCTGTGAGGAATATAGCCTATTTTGTTTGATTTCTAGGACATTCTACCATGCAGACTTTACTGATTGATGGCAAACTTAAGGTAAAGTTCGTTTATTCCCCTTCCCCACCCCCTTGCAAATTGGAAGCTGGATCTAGAGAAATGATCAGAGAAGATTTTAACTTGTTGGCGAGACCACAGGTGGTGTTGTTTTTGTGTGCTTGCTTGAGACAGAGTCTTGCTTTGTAGCTAAGGTTGGCCTTGAACTTGAGAGTTTCCTGCCATGGCCTCTTGGGTGCTAGGCATGTATAGTACATCTGGCTTGGTGCTGTTTTATTCATTAGGAAGTATATCGCATCTACTGTTGACTTTCTGTGATGCTAACAACTTTTGATGCTCAATGCCTTAACTTATTAATTCAAATGGACATTCTAATTTTGTAATTTCATTTTTTTAGGGGGTCCAGTCGTGGGGCCTGAACTCTGGGCCTGGGCTCTGTCCCTCAGCTCTTCAGCTCAAGGCTAGCGCTCTACCACTTGAGCCACAGCGCCACTTCCAGCTTTTTTCTTTTTGCTTATGTGGTGCTGAGGAATTGAACACAGGGCCTCAGGCATGCAAGGCAAGCGCTCTACCACTGAGCCACCTTCCCAGCCCCCTGTAATTTCATTTTTATTTTCAAAGTTGAGTACTTTTTTACAGAAAAATTTTGCCTCTCTAACTAACAAATTGCTCCATGTTCTAATTCATATCAAGGATGGATACTCACAACTATTATTTGAAATACTAAATTAGTTCTGTATTATATTATGAACTTAAAAACACATATTACAGAATCATGTCTTTAAATTTATTTGAGAAGTTCAAACTCATTGCAATTCTTTTTTCTTTTTTGTGCTAGTACTGAGCCTTGAACTCAGGGCCTAGGCACTGTCTCTGAGCCTTTTTGCAGAAGGTTAGTGCTCTACCCTTTGATCCACAGCTCCACTTTTTTTTTTTTAGTGCTTAATTGGAATAAGAATCTCACAGACTTAGCTGGGTGCTGATGGTTTACACATGTAATCCTAGCTTTTCAGGAGGCTGAGACTTGAGGATCCTGGTTCAAAGCCAGCCTGGGGAGGAAAGTTCATGAAACTATTATCTCCAATAAACCACCAGAAAACCAGAAGTGGTGCTGTGGCTGAAGTGGTAGAGCTTGAGTTGAAGAGTTGAAGAGTTGAGGGACAGGGCCCAGGCCCAGAGTTCAAGCCCTATGACCGACCAAAAAAAAAAAAAAAAAAGAGAAAGAACTAGAATTTTGCTACCACTTTGGTCAGTTTCTAGAATCTTTTAGTTAGTACACACAAGTATAATGTATATGTGTGTATAAAACATTATAAATAGCCGGGCACTGGTGGCTCATGCCTGTAATCCTTGCTCCTCAGGAGGCTGAAATGTGAGGATTGTGGTTCAAAGCCAGCCCAGGCAGGCAAGTCCGTGAAACTATTATCTCCAATAAACTACCAGAAAACCAGAAGTGGCGCTGTGACTCAAGTGGTAGAGTGCTAACCTAGAGCTGAATAGCTGAGGGACAATGCCCAGGCCCAAAGTTCAAGCCCCATGACCAAAAAACAAAAACAAAAACCAAAAACAACAACCAAAAACAACATTATAAATGTGTATATACATGTATAACGTTTCTATAAATTAAAGTATATCATAGGACTGTTTCAGGATTAGTGCCTGTTTTCTGTATATAAGCATTTTGTCTGAATCTACTGGAAAATGATGAATCCTAAGAGTTTAAAATACTTCATATAACAAGGGATAGCAAAGCTTTAATATATGCATAATGCTATGAACAGGACATCATTTCTACATACTTGAAACTTCCACATTTTCAAGTAGAAAATGTAAAAAAAGGCTGTTAATAGTAAGCTATGTTTTAGTTTGTGATTCAAATTAACCCATGGATTTTTAAAAATAGTAAGGTATATGTTTCAATACTCAATAAATACTGATGTCATAAATGTTCTGAAAGCGTGTTTGTTCTTTCATGTCTGTTTACTCACTGGAGTCCTTTGCCTGATTCAGAGAGAACTCATGAATAAATGAACATCAATTCTTCTAGTCCTGGGCTCCTGGGTGTTAAAGGCTTGTAGGTTGATCTGACTTAGAGGCTCATAGCTCCAAGCTCAGAGCATGAGACAGTTATGGTTCCAAGTGTTAGAAGCCAAGACTTACTGCTCTGTATGCTCAGAGGGAGGTTCACTGCTCTGGGCCGAGGTCCCTGTACTTGGTAGCTAGTGAGATCCTTGGCTTTCAGCAGCAGCTAGAGCCATCAAGATTAGCACCAGCTAGGATGACAGTCTCTAAAACTTAGATGTTAAAGCCCTCAGCCTAAAAGGCTTGGCAGCTCTCTGGAAATCGTCTAGAGATGGGTCCACGACCTGTCTTCATAATCTGGCTCTTCATAGTCTGTTACCTTCACTGCTTTCTTTTGCTTTCTCTAGATGTCCATTTACACCCTTCCCCGTACCCCAATTTTTTTTTTTGGTCTCCATCACTTCTGCTCCTTACTGCTTCTGCCTCTGATTGCTTTCTAGAGCATTCCAGCCCCCTCAAGCTGCTTTTGCTCTTAAGCTGCTCTTAAGCTGCAGCTGCCCAGGTGGCCTGATGCCTCTACCTGCCACTGCTTTGCCTGGTCCTCTTAGAGTAACAATCACAAGCAGGCAAAGAAAAGACCACCCTAAAGAATTCTTTTATAGAGTCTAATGTTGCAAAAGTCTGAAAAAGGCTAGGAAAGTGTGGGGCATAGACA
The DNA here is from genome assembly GCF_024711535.1 of Dipodomys merriami. NCBI lineage: Eukaryota > Metazoa > Chordata > Mammalia > Rodentia > Heteromyidae > Dipodomys > Dipodomys merriami. The sequence goes on from NW_027206290.1 coordinate 8,311,351, forward strand.
TAGCATTCAAATATACTTGTCATTTCCATCCATCATAGAACAGCTTCTAATTTTATTAAGGCTGATAACAGTCAAGCATATGTACCTCCCTTCTGTCAACCATAAGCTTTTTCCTAAGTCACTAGGGGAATGTCCTTCTTCCCAGGTAAAGACAGTATCTGCAGAGCACAGCTCTGTGGAATAGCTGTAGTCAGGGTCATCTAAGGTTCATTGATGCATGAGGGTTTCCAGCTTTCACGCAGTCCATGACTGGAACAAGGCCTGATGCAGGGGTCATGTCCTTAACAGTCATAGTTACAATGTCCCTTGGGGCCAGCGTGCAGTTGTAGCTGAACAGTTCCCTGCTCAAGGCTGTGAGGCATACAGGAAGAGTCTGTTGAACAGTTTGCTATTCATTCACAGAAAAGCATCTTATCATGTTGACAGAGGAGGCCTTAAGGAAAGCTCAACACAAATTAACGTTCTTCACAGCATATAGCATTAACAGTTTAATTCACTCTTACGCCTGTTACAGAGAGCTGGGCCACTGTCTCACTTTGATCTTCAGTGTAATGTGTTTGGTAGACACTTGGTAAGTGCTCGACAAACAACTGTGAGATAAGTATTACTGCTGGCAGTGTACTAATGAGTGAATTGTTAGAAAGTACTGTGCTTCCTTGCACTCATTTGAAGATCATTATTTACAGGCATTAACATTAATTTTATATCCTTCATTTGGTGTACTGGACCTAAAATAGCAAGTTAAGAGTTTTTAAAGCTTATGGGAAGCTTTAGCCTACCCTCAGAAACAACATAAATTAGCTCTGAATGTGTTTGAAATTTTCCTAAATGCAGCCTATGAATTATACATTGTATTTTCACTACCTCATAAAGGCTAATTTGGTAAAATAGATGATAGACATGTATTTTAAGATGATCTATAATTAATACTCAAAAGATAGTGCTGATGAATAAATTTTGGTAATCACAAAGTTAGAGCTAGAATTGTAATATTGTAAAATTCCATTAGGTGACAATTAACTCCTAAAAGGGTTTACATTCTGAAAAACCATGTAAAATTAGAGTGTTAGTCATTAGGAAAAATTCTAACAAAATATTTTTTCCTTCTACTAATTCTTCAGACATGATAACTCTTTTTGAGTTCTGCTACTGAATTATTGAATTTGAGCTGAGTATCTATCTCCCTGTCTCTTGAGTAGAAGTACATTTGTTTTTTAAATCTCAGATATGCTAGTACTCTACTGTTAAGTAACCATAAAATGATATGTTTACAAGTTTGATAAGGCAGAAAAAATGAAACAGGAGATAGGAAAGGAGAGAGATAATGACAGCCTCACAAAGTATAAAGGTTGAAGGGAGAAACTTTTCCATCTATTTTCCCTACAGTGAATTCCTATAATGAGCTTGCATTGACAGTAAGAAAGATGACTGTTCTTTTGTTATTTTAATGGGAGCACAGGACTTTTCCTTAAGAACTAGGAGCACACAATTGAATTATGTGCCACTAGAGGCCTTTGTTTCCTTGGGTGCCCTTTAAGTTTATGTACTTTAAATTTAAGATTACATCAAGAGAAACTCAAAGCATTCTTATTTTAGTTTCAAGTGATTCTGCTGTAGTCTGTATCTAGACAGTTATGTGTTCTATCTGATCTTTATAGTATTAGAAAAAATGAATTATTTATTGCTATGTAAAGATTTTAAAAGTAATTTCAAAATCTTAACTGTATTTATGACATATCTTGAAACAGTAAGCCACTTGACAGCATGGAACTACATTTTATATATATATATATATATATATATATATTACTGTACAGAGGGGTTACAGTTACATGAATAGGGTAATGAGTACATTTCCTATTGAGCATTGTTACCTCCTCCTTTGTTTTTCCCCTACCATCCCTTCCCTCCCCACCTCATCAACTCCTCCCCACCCCAGAAGTTGTAAAGTTTGTTTTCAATAGTGTCTTGTATATCTCATTGTTACAATGGGTCAACCTGGATCCTTATTTAAGCATTTTGTTATTTCCCTTCCCCTCCCCAAATTATAAAAATGTATATACAAGATGCAGGACACCAGAATCAAATACAGTGAAAACAGGGGTTATACTGTGGGGGAAGAACATGCAAAAGAAACAAAAAAAATCACATAGTACATTATAAATACATTAAAAACAACAGCAAGAAAGATAAAACCACTTGTGTCCTTGTCTTGGTGTTCAATTTGCTTAGCATCATCTTATATGGTCATATGTACATAGCTTTTGACCTTTTCTGCTTATCCTAGACATATACTAGCTATTGCAAATAAGGGAAACCATGGGATCTATGTTTCTTTGGGCCTGGCTTATTTCACTTAATATAATTTTTTTCCAAGTCTTTCCATTTCCTAACAAATGGAGCAGTTTCATTCTTCCTGATAGAAGAATATATATATATATATATTCATATATATATATATATATATATATCACATTTTCTTGATCCATTCATCTACTGAGGGACATCTGGGTTGGGGAACCACATTTTTTTTTTGCAAGGGAAAAATCACATTTTTGAATTCACAATATTTGAGTAGAGGTGAACACTGGAGTTATTATACATTGCCTTTTCGCATGGTCTCCTTGACATTGAGACTGAGCATGTCACCATTTACTAGGAGAGAAGTGAAACATTTCTAGTATCTTTGCTTTAGCATCAGGGGCAAACTAAAACATCAAGAAAGTTACACATGTCAAAAAAAAATACCAGGAAGACCTTGGAGCGGGTGGCTCACACCTATAATTTTAACTACTTGGGAGGCTAAGATTGAGTGGATTGTGGTTCCAGGCCAACCGAGGCAGAAAAGTCTGTGAGATTCTATCTCAAAGGAAGAAGTTGGGTCTGATGATGTATTCCTTTCCTCCCAGCTGTGATGGGAAACTTAAAATAGGAGGATCTTGGTTCAGGCAGATCTGTGGGCAGGAAGTAAGTTCCCCATCTCAAAAGAGCCACTGCAGAGCTGGGCTGGAGGTATGCCATAGCTTACTAGAGTGTCTGCTTAGCACGCATAAGGCTTTGATTAAAAAAACTGCAACAACAAACAAGATAGTGAGAGGAAGTAGTATTTTGAGTGTGTGTGTGTGTAAGAGCAGATTCTATACTTAATATCCAAAGTACACTAGTTTTGACAGTATACAACTAAAGAAGATCATTAGGAAAAAAGTCATGTATGATTTACTAGGGCTATAATTAATAGAGGTAATGACAGTTGTTAAGGAAGAGCAATCTAAAGACTACAGAACTGAAATGTCAATAAGGTCTCTAATAGAATGTGAACATATAAGTGCAGATTATTGAAAATGCAATTACATTAATTGAAAAAAAATTGATCAAGTATCAAAACATGTTGTAGATGGTGAATTTATATGTTTGTCTATTAAGTGCAGCAAAAATTGGGTCTTAAACAGAGGTGAGCATTTGTAGCTATGAGACTATGTGTAAATACTGTTTCTTAGTGCATTGAACACATGACTTTATGGATCTAAAAATCTGTAGCTGATGAGAACACAGATACAAACAATGCCATCTAGCAGTCTTATTTATCTTTGAACTGATGAAAATTTAGATGGAAATGAAGAGCTTTTGAATACAGTAGTCATGATGAGTTATATATCTAGAAATAATTTATTGTGTGTGTGTGCTGAGAACTCTAGAAGTTTAATATTGATTTATCCAAGTTAGGTGATAAGTCTCTTTTGATAGTTTGATAGTGCTGATTTGTATTTATTATAGTGTTATAAAATTTAAGTTTAGGTGAAGATATACTTTCCTTGTATGAAGCACTTTTGCCCTGTGACTTGGATTCCCTATCTGTGTCTGCTACCGGTTAGCAGTGGAAGGGTATTGAAAACATTATTTATTTATTTATTTATTTATTTGTTGGCCATGGGGATTGAACTTGGAGCCTGAGAACTGTACTTGAGCTCGTTTGCTTAAGGCTAGTGCTTTACTACTTGGAGCTACAGTGCCACTTACAGTTTTCTGGTGTTTAATTGGAGATAAGAGTCTAATAGACTTTCCTGCCTGGCCTATCTCTGAACTATGATCCTCCTACCTCAGCCTCCTGAATAGGTAGGATTACACGCATGAGCCACCAGTATCCGGCTTTGATTTTATTTTTTAAATATTACTGCTCATGTTATCAGAGAAAGGAATTGGTCTTGCAAAGGAAGAGTAGACTAAAGACTTGGCATTGTTTTTAAAATAAGTTTTTTTTTATTGTGAAAATACTGTATAGAGGGGTTACAATCATATGAGCAAGGTAATGAGTACATTTCTTATCAAGCATTGTTGCCTCCTCCTTTGTTTTTCCCCTACTATCCCTTCCCTTCCATCTCCACAACTACACTCCCTGCCTCCTGCCTAAATTGTAAAGTTCATTTTTTGACACAGAGTCTTGTACGTCTCATTGTTGCAATGGGTCAACCTGTATCCCTATTTAAACAATTTGTTTTTTCCCTTCTGCTCCCCAAATTATACCAACATCAAATTGAGTGAAAATAGGGGTTATACCATGGGGGAGGGATATACAAAGCAACAAAAAAAGCATGTGGTATCTTATAAATACGTTAGAAACAATAGCAAGAAAGATAAAAACCACTTGTGTCCTTATCTTGGGGTTCATTTCCCTTAACATCATCTTATCTGACTTTTTCTGCTTGTCTCAGATATATAATAGTTATTGCAAATAAGGGAAACCATGGGACCTATGTTTCTTTGGGCCTGGCTTACTTCACTTAATATAATTTTTTCCAAGTCTTTCCATTTCCTAACAAATGGGGCAATGTCATTCTTTCTGATGCAGGCATAGAATTCCATTGTGTATATATACCACATTTTCTTGATCCATTCATCTACTGAGGGGCATCTGGGTTGGTTCCATATCTTAGCTATGGTAAATAATGTTGCGATAAATGTAGTTGTGCTGGTAGCTTTAGTATGGTCTTGTTTGTGATCATTTGGGTAAATGCCAAAAGTGGGACTGCTCTTTTGAAGAACCTCCATACTGCTTTCCAATGTGGTTGAACAAGTTTACACTCCCACCAACAATGCAGTAAGGTTCCCTTCTGTCCACATCCCCTCGGGTATCTGTTGTTATTAGAGTTCTTGACTATAGCCATTCTAACTGGAGTGAGGTGGAATTTGATTTGCATTTCTTTTATGGCTAGGGAGGTTGAGCATTTCTTCATGTGTCTATTGGCCATCCTTCTTTCCTCTTCACAGACGTTTCTCTTTAAGTCTTTAGCCCACTTATTTATTGGGCAGTTGTTTCTTTGAGGATTTGTTGTCGGGGGATTTAATTTTTTTGAGTTCCAGGTATATTTTAGATATGAAACCCTTGTCTGCTGTATGGGTAGTGAAGACCTACTCCCAACCCGTGGGCTTTCTATTCATCTTGCTAGCTATGTCCTTTGCCATGTAGAAACTCTGCAACTTCATGCAATCCCATTTGTCCAACCTTTCTTTGATTTGTTGTGCTGGTTTTCAACTTGATCCTATTAAGAAGGGTATAAAGGATTAGCATACCTTTGAGTGTAGCTATAAACACACTTCCAGAAAGGATTACCTAAGGAGTGGGAGTGTCATTTCCCTGAACACGAGCTGCATAATCTTATAGGCTAGGGGCATGAATGTGATGAAAGGGGAAAAAGATGAAAGGCACCTAGCACCATCATTCTCTGTTTCTGCTCACCTCTGCAGTCAAATGGTCTCACTGCCATGATATTTTGCCTACCATGGGCCCAGAGTCAATGGGAAGTGTCACTATGAATTGAAACTTCGGAAACTGTGAACAAAAACAAATAGCACCTCCCTTTAATTTTTCTCATATATTTGTCAAAGTGATGGGAAAAATGATTCACATACCCACACACATACCCACACACTGCTTTGTTCATTTTAAAACAAGCTATACTGATGCTTTTATTGTTCTGTTTTTTTATGCCTCTGTATATAAATATTGTGGAAAAGTGGTTATTAATAATATTTAAAAATGAATAAGAAGTTAAATTCATATGCAAGGATTAGACACTCTAAGTTTTGAAAAAGAGGAAGTAAAGACAATGTACCAAATTGTTTTCATAGATCAAGGTTGGTGAAGACATTTGTATTATTTTTTAACACTGTTGCTAGGTTGTATGAACTATCTTGGGACCAACTTTGCTCAGCGTCATAAATATTCTGGTAATAACTGTCAGCACTAGGAATTTCTAGCAAAATAGCCTTGTTTTCTAACAAAGATTAAAACAGATTGATTTGTAGTTCATACTTTTAAAAAAGGATTTACTTCACTTGCCAACTTAACAACTTACCCAGCTGCTTTTGATTCAGAACATTCAAAATGCTGTTGTATCAATTCTTGACCTTCTTTTCAGTGCCAAAGGGCAAAGAGTGGATAATGCGATACCAATTCATATACTTTTGATTTTGGAGTTTCCAGATGTTCTTTCTTCCTTTTCTGCCTAAATCTTCCTAAATGTTGCCTATTTTTCTTGTGAACTGTGGACCGGACATGTTGCCTAAACTCAAAAACTCAATTTTCTTATTTGGAAAATGGATATAAGCAATAAAAATATTTAGCTCATAGTAGTGTCATCAGACTTAAGTTAGACAATCACATTCAATTCTAAGTATATTTCCTGGTACATGGTAAATGCTTCATAAATGAATGTGATTTTTGCACCAGAATTATAGCTGGGGTGGTATCGACACTAGAATTGAAGACATAAAGACATTGTGACTGGGGCTGGGAAGGTGGCTCAGTGGTAGAGCGCTTGCCTTGCATGCCTGAGGCCCTGGGTTCGATTCCTCAGCACCACATAAGCAAAAAGAAAAAAGCCAGGAGTGGTGCTGTGGCTCAAGTGGTAGAGCGCTAGCCTTGAGCTGAAGAGCTGAGGGACAGCGCCCAGGCCCAGAGTTCAGGCCCCACGACCTGACCCCCCCCCCAAAAAAAATATTGTGACTGAACAATGATATGGATGGGCTTGCATATTGACATGGAGGTCACCCGGGATGATGGCAGGAGAAAAAGTGGGTTGTTTGCCAATGTCATTGGAAGGAAGCTCTTTAGCAACCAGATGTATTAAGAGAGGCAAGGTCCTTAGTGGAGCAAGTATTTTTGCCTGAAAGAGGAAGGTAAATATTCTAGACATCAGAAAAACAAAGGAGGAGGTAACAATGCTAGATAGGAAATGTACTCACTACCTTGCTCATGTAATTGTAACCCCTCTGTATAGCATTTTTACAATAAAAAACATACAAAAATAGAAATAAAAGAAAAAAGAGGAATAATTGCAAAAAAGCAATTCTAGACAGCATCATGGGGATTAAGGAAAACGTGTCCCAAGTCTAATGGATATAGGAGAATGGGTTATTGCTCCCTGAGAAGCTGTGGAGAGGTTGATTTTGGTACTCTGGCTATTGAATATATGTTTATCTGAATTGGGGAAGGGAAGAGGAACAACAAAATGGTGAGACAAAGGACAAAGGACAAACCAATTTAACAGCGATACTCAAAAGACAGGAAATGAACTGTAAAACTTGGAGAAGGGGATTGGAGGGAAAGTGGGAAAAATTCGGGAGGGAGTAACAAGGTTGACAAGAAATATACTCACTTCCTTATGTATGTAACTATAAGCCCTCTGTACACCACCTTGACAATAAAATTAAAAAAAAGAAAAAAAAGCGTTCAGGTAAGGCAAGAAACTGGATGCTATTGAGCATGTTGTAAAGCTCTGTGAAGTTTCTCTATGATGCATCAAATGGGTTTTAAGAGAAGGGAGCATTATAATCAGCTTGGAAGAAAGAAACTCCAAGCAAGATGAGGACGAGAGGGTGGGGGAATAGAGCTGACAGGAGGGAATTATGCTGTGGGTGAGGATCAAGAAAAACAAGGACATGAGCCACGAGGCTTCCAGAAAGAATTAAGACTATTGTTTTTTCTTTTTTGCTTCCTGTCAAAATGGTGAAATCAACCTGAAGATGAATGAAGAGGAGATCCAGGAGAATTCAGTCAAGAAGTCAATGTATTTCCTACAAAATTAAGAAAAAGTGAGGGAAGGGGTAGGCTGGGTGGGAGGGGTAGTTAAAAATGTTGAGTGGGGTGACATTGATCAAGATACATTGTATCATGAACTACTTTGTTAAAAGGCAACTCCTTTGTGCAGCTACTTAAAGATAAGTAGAAAAAAAAAGCCTCAAACAGGGAGTTAACATCAAGACTACTTTGACTTCAGGGTAAGGTAGCGACAGTGTTGGTGGTACAGTAGGCTGTTAGAAGCAGTGAGAAGTTCCTAAGTTATTCAGGTCTTTCATTTTATTGGAAGTCACCTGATTCAGAGTGTCTGGACTTGGGGCCTTTAATCCTACCTAGCAGCAAGCACCAGCTGCTGGTGGAGGCCAATCTGAGCATTTTCACATTCTGCCCAGCTGTTCCCCTGCATGTTTGGGAGGAGAAGGCTGTGGAAGTCATGTGATTTGAAGTTTCTGTAATATGATCCTCATGTTCATCTGACAGCAAATACCCACTAGGATTCAGTTCCCACCTTGGGAAAGGAGCTTTCAGATCTTACCTTGTCCAGCAGTTCGGCAGGTCTCTAGGAAGAAAAGGAGAGGTGGAATGTCTGGTTTGAGGCATCTCAGACTCATCTAGCAGCTAGAGGTAGATCCTGGAGCCTGAAGTGTGCACTAGTCACAGGCTTGGCACAAATATTGGGAGATGGGATTTACTCCTTGCCAGGCAAGACAGAGAGTCTCAACAATGCTCTGCTACTGTCTCTGAACTTCTCTATGATGCCTCATCAGACCTTCTAATTCTCCAGGCCCACCTGTCATTGCAGTCTCCGATCCAGATGCTTCTGCAGGGTTTCCCAAGAAGGTGGCTCAGTGGTAGAGCGCTTGCCTTGCATGCTCAAGGCCCTGGGTTCGATTCCTCAGCACCACATAAGCAAAAAGAAAAAAAGCCGGAAGTGGTGCTGTGGCTCAAGTGGTAGAGCGCTAGCCTTGAGCTGAAGAGCTGAGGGACAGCGCCCAGGCCCAGAGTTCAGGCCCCATGACCGAACTCCCCCACCCCCCCCAAAAAAAACAAAAAACAAGATTCCTGGAATAATTATTGTTCTTTATTTTCAACCCCTGAAGTAGCTGAGCCTCAAACAACTGGCTCTGTCTCATGATGGCATCTTGTCATAGCTTTCAGAGATTAGGGAATGACAGAAGGCCTTTCTTCAGTGTGGCTAGCCTTCCACTCTGGGACAGTCATGGTCTCGCTGAATCCTCCCACTGGGTTTCAGGCTTTTGGGAGTGTAAGGCTCATCCTGCAGCTCTCATCTCCATTCTGTCACCAGGAACATCCACCTTATCTTGTGGTTTGTATCTGTAGCTTTTCTTCCTTCTCTCTCAGGAGTTGGGGACAGGGCTTGGAGTTGTTTGTTTGCTGTAGCCTGTTTTTCCTCTGCTTTCTCTCTACATTTTTTGTGATTCCTGATGATTTTATTTTCTTTCTTTCTTCTGAGTATAGTCTCTTTTGTATATCTGTCACTTCTCATTCATGGAGTCAAAGCAGTGGGTACTTCTAATCTGCCATCTTTCCTGTCACCTCACTGTTCTTATGAATTCCGTAGTGATTGGTATGATAACCACTTTTATTCCTGACAGTAATAAGCTGCATTTATCTCCTCCCACCTGTAATTCTCTCTTTCCTTTGTGAAAATAACTAGTTTATTGATGCCATTAATTTTCAAAGAATAGTTTGGCTATGTTACTTTTCTCTCTCTTTTTTTGGGTCTCTTTTCTATTTTGTTTCAGTCACTTCTTCAAATTAGTTCCATACTTTTGTTTATCCTTATTTTTCTAGCTTGTCTCCTTAGACCTTAGGTCATTAACTTTAGACTTCATTCTTTTTTATTTTGTGCTGGTCTTGGGGCTTGAACTTGGTGCCTGGGTACTATCCCTGAGCTTCTTTTGCTCAAGGCTAGTGCTCTACCACTTGAGCCACTGCTCCATTTCTGATTTTTTTTTTGTGTGTATGATTAATTTGAGATAAAAGTCTCACAGACTTTTCTGTCTAGGCTGGCTTTGAACTGTGATCCTCAAAAATCAGCCTCCTGAGCAGCAGCAGCAAGGATTGCTGGTGTGAATCACCCATGCCCAGCTATGATTTTATTTGATTTTTTAAAGATTCTTCTTCTGTCCCACTCAGACTGTCTTGTACTCAAATACAAAATACATCAGAGATGTCTCAACATTTCTGCCATACTTCTTCCTCAACCAGGTCAATGATGCACGTTTGGAAAATACTCCACATGTTTCAGGGGACCTCCTTTAGCTCTTCTTTCATGCTCCTAGACATTTGTCTTTTATAACCCTGAGGCCTTACTTTTGTAGGGTTTTCCAGTAGTGTATCTTCTGAAGTAGGACTGTAATGTGTACTATTATCTTTGCTAACTGAAAAGAAACTACTTTGCATGGTCCTTACTAAAGAATTAGGAAGGAAAAAAAAAGTTTGATAGAGAGGTAACTGCATACCAATTACTTATTTCCTCCAGTGAAGAAACAATAGCATTTATTCAGTTAATTTAACCAGTCTGAGCTGCTATAAGTCTCAAGAGAAAGAAACATCATTTTGACTTATAAGGTCACAACTACTTCTATTATTAATGTTAGAGTTGGTTTAAAATAAATTTTGTGTGAGGGTTCTTAAGTTACTAATATTCATTTTTTAAGTTTATGTCATTAACAAGATAGAACCAAATAATTACTTTAATGATGAATTAGTATTTATTTCTAGTTGTGAAAGCTGTTGCCTTTACTTAAAATTAATTTAGAGACATTCAGAAATGAGTTCGAATTTCATTACTTGAAAATGTCAAGTGTAAGATGTAATAAATCTATTCTTATTATCTCATTCCTCCAGCTGCCACAGCCAGGTACTTCAAGTATGGTTCACAAAATTCATAATTGTGTTAAGATTTATTGATTCATCAATTTTTCTTTGTGGCATTCTGGGGCTTTAACTCAGAGCCCAGGCACTGTCCTGAGCTTTTTTGCTCAAAGCTAATGCACTACCACTTAATCCACAGCTCCAGTTCTGGCTTTGGCTGTGATCCTCAGATCTCAGACTCCCGCGGAGCTAGGATTTCAAGTATGCATGATTAATGCCTAAGTTGACCCATCAACTTCTAAAAGAGGGTCACAATTCATTGAGGCCCCTAACTGAAGTTGAGAAATATAGATTTAAATAGAGTGAGTGAACCCAAGCTCCTTATATGACATTTTAATGAAAAGTCTATTAAACAGTCTATTCACATTTACATTATATAACATTCCTCAACACAGGCCATTGGGCAAAACTCATTATCTCCCAAAAGATTGAGTTGATTGAGTAGGTGTCTTTTATGGGAGTGAAAGTAAGTGTGATAACACGTGAACATGATCTTCAAGTGATTTTAAACATGCAAATGGACTGTAATAGTTATCTTACAGCTACAGAAAGACATATTCCTTTCTCATGCAACAAAATTCTTGGAATAAGGAATTATGAGCACTTAGGATTTTGTAACTGTGGGCTCAATCAGTTGGGGTGCAATCAGAGTTCATCAGTAAGGTCAGACTGCTCTGGATATTGTGAGATTATGATATTTATTTATTTTAGGGGTTAGACCTTACACAAATATGGGAAAGGTAAGATGGTAAGAATAAGGCAGTTTTGGAATGAGTGGAGTGGTCATAGCTTACAGGAGAATCTAAGTTGCTGTGAGATATCGAACAGTGCTCATGGAGAGGGCCACTATAAATGGTTGCCTCTGTAGATTCAAGCTAAGGTTCTGCTTTTAGGTTCTGGGCTGTTCTTGGTCAACAGAATAGTAGTTTGGAAAGAAGCAGGAGGAGATGCAGCTAAGGATGAATTCTAAGCTGGCACCCTCTGCATCTGTGCCTGTGCTGATTGTGGTCAACTTCAACAGTTGCAGCTCCTACTTTGCTTTTTAATGTTTTTATTGTTATTATAAAGGTGATATACAGAGGGTTACAGTTACATAAATCAGGTAATGAATACATTTATTTTTGGACAATGTCATCCCTTCCCCAACCACAAGTTTACTTTACTTCTAACTTCCAGTTCTTGCACAAGTTCCCTTTTTCCTGTCATACTGGGAAGAGAAGTCTGGGGGAATGGGATTTATATTTTAATGGAATCAATAGCAAAATCTAGCATAGCCTACCACTTGGTAACTTGCCATTTCTATGCATCAGTTTTTACCATGCTTCATTTCCAACTAAATTCAATAGCAAATGATCCTTCTAGTTACCATCATACAGCCATTTTTCATAAAACCAATGCAGCTGATTTTGGACTTAGCAGAGTACACATAAAGCCCCACTTGATGCATTCCTGGATGATGTCCACTTCTCTTCTACATGAGTCATCCGTTCTGTTTCCCCGAAGCATAAAACTTAGGTTGGATAATACACTTTATTTCACATCTAGGAAAATGGGAAAGAAAAAAAAAGAGCTTATAACACTAGTCATGGTTCTTTATGTGTTGAGGTTATCAAAATCTTCCTAATTGCAATGTTCGACAAGAAAGGTACTCATTACCTTACTCATGTAACTGTAACCCTTCTGTGCAGCATCTTTACGATAAAATATAATTAAAAAAATTTTCCCAATTGAAGATTCTGGGCATTAGAAACCCTGTCTGTTCTGAATGGTTGTAGTTTTTCTATTGACTTGACTCACAGGACTCAAAACCACTAAGTTGTCCATGAACACAACTCGGGCATTTTTAGACATGTTTCTTCCCATTCCTGGTATATATTAGTGAATCAAGTTTTTCTTGACAAGCCAGGATCAATCACTTCAATAATCTCCATTCGTTGATGGCTTACTGGCTTAAGGAACCTGAAATGTTCACATGGCAGTCTGAGCTTCCACTCTTAGAATATCATTGCTATAATAATAATCTGGTAGACATAGCTAAGATATGGAACCAACCCAGATGCCCCTCAGTAGATGAATGGATCAAGAAAATGTGGTATATATACACAATGGAATTCCATGCCTCCATCAGAAAGAATGACATTGCCCCATTTGTTAGGAAATGGAAAGGTTTGAAAAAAATTATATTAAGTGAAGTAAGCCAGGCCCAAATAAGCATAGGTCCCATGGTTTCCCTTATTTGCAATATCTAGTATAGGTATGAGTCAAGCGGAAAAGGTCAGATAATGTGATGTTAGGAAAATGAACCCTTAAATATGTATTTTAATGTTTTTGTTTCTTTCATGCATGTGTTTCTAACGCATTTATAAGATTATTTCTTTGTTGCTTTGTATGTCCCTCCCCCACAGTGTAACCCCCACTTTCACTATATTTGATGTCAGTATAACATGTGGAGGAGATGGGGACAAACAAGTCGTTTAAGGATTCAGGTGGACCTGTTGCAACAATAAGAAGTACAAAATGTCATGTCAAAACCAACTTTACAATGTCGGTGTGGAGGGGGGAGGGGGGAGGCTGGGAAGGGAGGTGAAGGGTAAACAAAGGAGGAGGCTGCAATGCTTGGTAAGAAATGTATGCATTATCCTGCCCATGTAATTGTAGCCCCTCTGTACAGTATGTTCTCAAATAAAATAAAATAATATTAAAAAAATAATAATAATCTGGTAGAGGTGGCATTGCATTTTGGGGACTTAGGTATCTAAGCCAGCAAAGCTGAAGGAATGGAAAAGTTAGTGGATCATGAAATAAAAGTGAGAGGAGTCATTTCATTCTGATACCTTCATTTTGGAACTCCTGAATCATGGCTATATAAGAATAGTACTATAGAGTAGTGACTTCTCTGGAGAAAACATTGCATAATTAGTCACATCACATAAGAGCAACTAAGTGCTGCCTTTAGCTTGTACCATAGGTAAGTCTTCAAAAGACTTACCAAGGTTTGAGTTGCCAGTCCATGGAGGACTGGAAGGGTGAATACATATTCATAAAGCCTATTTTAGTGAGAGCAGAGCTCTAGTCTTCCCTTCATAGAACTAGGCCAAAGTCCAAAAGGGAGCCCTACTGTGTTGTTGGTGGGAATGTGAACTTGTTCAACCACTTCGGAAAGTAGTATGGAGGTTTCTCAAAAGACTCCACACAGAGCTCTCCTATGACCCAGCAACCCCACTTTTGGGCACTTACCCAAATGATCACAAACAAGATCATACTAAATTATCTCAGCATTGTTTACCATAGCTAATGATATGAAACCAAGCCAGATGCCCTTCAGTAGATGAATGGATCAAGAAAATGTGATACACACACACACACACACACACACACACACACACACACACACACACACACACACACTCTCACACACGCGCGCGCGCACAGACACACACAGACACACACACACACACACACACACACACATGATGGAATTCTATGCCTCCATCAGAAAGGAAGAATGACATTACCCCATTTGTTAGGAAATGGAAAGACTTGGAAAAACTTATATTAAGTGAAGTAAGCCAGGCCCAAAGAAACATAGGTCCCATGGTTTCCCTCATTTTCAATAATTAGTATAAGTTTAGGACAAGCCGAAAAGATCAAAAGCTATGTACATATGACCATATAAGATGATGTTAAGCTAAATGAACCCCAAGATAGGGACACAACTTGTTTTTTTCTTTCTTGCTATTGTTTTGAATGAATTTATAATGTACTATGTGATTTTTTTTTTTGTTTCTTTGGTATGTTCCTCCCCCATGGTATAACTCCTGTTTTCACTGTATTTGATTCTGGTGCCCTGAATCTTGTATATACATTTTTCTAATTTGGGGAGGGGAAGGGAAAAACAAAATGTTTAAATAGGGATATAGGTTGAACCATTGTAACAATGAGATGTATAAGACTTTATGTTGAAAATGAACTTTACAACTTCAGTTGGGTGGGGGGGGGGTGGGGGGGTAGTTGGGGAGGTGGGGAAGGAAGGGATGGTAGGAGAAAAACAAAGGAGGAGGCATCGATGCTCAATAGGAAATTTACTCATTACCTTACTCATGTAATTGTTCATATATATGTATATATATGAACTAGACCAAGGTAATTAACCTGCCAGCAAGTGGCAGCCTAGTTCATCTGGTAAATGGAAAAGTAGTAAGGCCTCAGTGCTGCTTTCTGCTATTGGAAGACTTAATATTCAGTGACTATGATAACTAAATAAATGTTGGTAAGTGAAATAGATATAAGGACAAGAAAATCTGACAGATCAAAAACTTCTTATCAGAGGATATATTGGTTTCTACATACAGAAAGAGTGTGCTCAACAGCAGCTGAATTTGAAGTTGCTACTAGGTGAAGTTTATGAAAATCTGTCTTCTATATGAATCCAAGTATGTCATTTGAAGGGTGTGAAGTGAAAATCTTAGTTGTGTATTCTTCATGTCCTTGTGGGATAAATAACTGAACTTATTATGAGGTAAATTTCTGAACTTCTTTCAGAAATCCAGTATTGATTTTTAGGCATTTGCTTGATTTTTCCAACCATATTTGCTCTTATTATTACTCATGTCATAATAGTTCTCTCTCATTCCTGGATCTTAGAACCCAGGAAGAGACTCTTTTTTTTCCCAGTTGTGGGGCTTAAACTCGGGCTTGTCCTTGAGCTCTTTTGCTCAAGGCTAATGCCACTTTGAGCCACAGCCTGCCTGCCTTCCTTCCTTCCTTCCTTCCTTCCTTCCTTCCTTCCTTCCTTCCTTCCTTCCTTCCTTCTTCGTTCCTTCCTTCTTCGTTCCTTCCTTCCTCCCCCTTTCTCTTTTTCTTTCTTTCTTTCTTTTTTCTTTCTTTCCTTCTCTCTCTTTCTTTCCTTCCTTCCTTCCTCCCTCCTCCTGTCTCTTTCTCTCTTCCTTTCTCTCTTTCTCTCTCTCTCCCTCCCTCCCTTCCTTTCTTCCTTCCTGTCTTCCTTCCTTCCTTCCTCCCTTCCTCCCTTCCTTCCTTCCTGTCTTCCTTCCTTCCTTCTTTCCTTCCTCCCTTCCTTCCTCCCTTTCTCCCTTCCTTCCTTCCTGTCTTCCTGTCTTCCTGTCTTCCTGTCTTCCTGTCTTCCTTCCTTCTTCCCTTCCTTCCTTCCTTCCTTCCTCCCTTCCTCTCTTCCTTCCTTCCTTCCTCCCTTCCTCCCTCCCTTCCTCCCTTCCTCCCTCCCTCCCTTCCTTCCTTCCTTCCTTCCTTCCTTCCTTCCTTCCTTCCTTCCTTCCTTCCTTCCTTCCTTCCTTCCTTCCTTCCTTCCTTCCTTCCTCCTTTCTTTCTTTCTGTCTTCCTGTCTTCCTTCCTTTCTCTTCCCCTTATTATTACTGGGTTTGAATTCAGGGCCTTGTACTTGTGAGGCAAAAACTCTAGAAAACATCTTGACATTTCCGCAAAGTATTAAACAGAATCATCATCGGATAGGAAATTTTGCGATTACTTACATTGTTATTTAAGCATGATGACAATAGCCCTTTGAGTGACCTCTTTAAAGCTGTTCAAAACTTTGTTGACAACAATTGAGTTCCATAACTAGTTTCAGTTTTGGAGTCTTATTTTAAATGTCAATTATATGAAGACTGAAAAACTTGGCAACTTGTAAATTATGGCACAATATTAATGAAAAGGATGACAACATTTCTGGAAGGAGAATGGTTGATATGTTCACCCCAAGGAAGGCCTGAACGACATAGTCTGGATATTCTCTGGCTCTTGATTCTGATACGGAAGTGAGAACGATGCAATACTAAGTTGGCCAAGTGGTGTCAGGCTAAGTGATCATAAAAACCAGTCTGTGTCTTTTGGGGAAAAAACTGTCTGAAAAGAAAAGGGCTTGCCAGTGTTTTCTCTGACACTCCTGATATTTGTTTCTATGGTTGTCATAACTTTCTCTATTGTTGGAGGTAGAATTTCAAAACACCATTAAATATTTTCCATGTTAGGAAATCAAAAGTTGAAAATTTGAATCAAAGTTATAATTATTTTGTTTTGAAGATATATATATATGAAATTAATGAAAAAGCATCCACTGATATTATGTGTCTAAAGATATATTATTCATGTATGGTATATATTGAAACCAGGCTTTCTGTGGTAGGACACTAAATTTCTTCTGAAATAGAATAGTAAGGTAAAATTCCTTTGAATTAGTAAGAACAATTAGAGTCAACAAACATTTTTGTTATGACGCAATTACATTATTATGTTATTATTAATGGCTATTTGGTAGTGAGATTTAATATTTGAGCCTTTATTGATTTGAACTGAGTTGTCTTCACAGAATATTTTATGACTTGTAATGTTTAGCAAATTTGTTAGTTTTACTTTGTAGATACTTACATGTGAAGTTGTGTTTTAGGTTTCTTTGGGCCTAAGGTTTTTTTTTTGTCAGTCATGGGGCTTGAACTCTGAGCCTGGGCGCTGTCCCTCAGCTCTTTAGCTCAAGGTTAGTGCTCTACCACTTGAGCCACAGCACCATTTCTAGTTTTCTGGTGGTTTTTATTGGAGATAAGAGTCTCATGGAATTTTCTGCCTGGGCTGGCTTTGAACTGCAATCCTCAGATCTTAGCCTCCTGAATAGCTAGGATTACAGGTGTGAGACACCAGCACCCAGCTGGGCTTAAGTTTTGAGGTAATTTAAGTGAAACAGCAGAATGTCATTGATTTTAAGCTTAATTAACTCTGGGTAATATTTCCAGTTACTACTTTAAAAGACAACATATTTTCACTAAGATGCTACTTCACTATCATGTCTGAGTTGTTTGTAGGGATAGCTATTCACTATTATAGTTAATAATGAGCACACATATATACACATACATGTAAATGATCAGCTTTGTCAACATGTGGAGTCTTCGAAGAGCTTTCTGGAAACTGACATTTTGTGATATTCCTATGTACAAGTTGAGAAACTGTTGAAATGAAATGCAAGGAGGAAAAGTATTCCTAAATTAATCTGAGGCAAAAGTCTTTTCTGTGAAATTCTTTGAAAACGAAATCTAGGAATACCTATTTTAAAGAAGAGCATAGATAGAAAATGTAAGAAAATGAGATGGATAATGTGTGTTGCCCAAGTGAAATATGTTCACATTAAAAATGAACTCTTGGGCCCAGTGCAGTGGTTCATACTTGTAATTCCAGATATATAGAAGGGGGAGGTAAGAAGAATGTTTTCCAAGGCTGGTTTGGAATAAAAAAGGAAAGACTTTACCAGAAAATAAACTGAAAAGTCAAAAGGGCTTAGAGATGTGACTCAAATGTTTACCAAGTATGAGGCCTTGAGTTCAAATCCAACTACTGGCTATACATATGAGCATATATATTCATATATATATTCATTCTAAATATAGATAACAGTCCTCATCAGATCTACTCTACTTTTTCTTTTTTTTTCTTCTCACTTATACTTTGCTCTTTCCTTTGTTTTCTTCTTTTATTCTCTTCCCTCTTTCTCTGTCACTACTTTTTTTTCTGCTGTTGTTTCTTTCTCCTCCATTTCTTCTTTCTCTCTCTTCTCTGTGTCTTTTTGTTAGTATCTCTAATTTGATCTGTTCTCTCCTCTGGTTACATTCTCTCTTTCTTTCTCCTTTTTCTTTTCTTTCCTTCCTTTGCCACTCCTTTTCCACTTTGCTTTCTCCCTTTTAAAAAAATCTTTCATTTTCTTTTCTTTACTACCTTGCTTCAATTACCTTCTGTTTTTGAAGAAATAGCAAGGAGACAGTGAGCCTGATCTCATTTACTGGAGTAGCTGCAAAGTGGGTGTGGTGGAGTCTACTTTTCTAGGCATGTAGGAGATTCATAGAAAAGGATCTTCGCCAAAGAGAGTTGAGACCCTTTGATGTAGGCCAATGGGCATAACTCAAAATTCAAGATGGATGCATGATTCTCATGAGCTTTGGCACATGAAAACTCAAAATATTTAGTGATGAAATGAGATAAACTATATAAAGACAGTGGGCGAGCTGAGTTATTATTCCTAGTATTTCACCCCCCTCCATTTTTGTTCCTTAGAATCCATAGTTAAGCAACAGTTCCTAATTCATCAAAACTTTTAGATTGCTTAGATCTTTCCTGTCAGCCTTCTCTGCCCATCTGATTTTCTCACTTTTCATTGCTCAGCTACGAATTTATCTTGAAGTCCACACAAATGTCAGTGAGTCTTGTAATTCTATTACTTTTGTCTCATATATTTTTTCAATGTTAATTATAATATCCTCAAAGATAAGAATTATGTTTTAACTTTTTCTACAGTTGACAAAACAGAAAAGAAAGAACTCAGTGCTCACATGTACTTTTGTGTATTGTTAATAATTCTGATATGTAATATTATCATTCTTCTATTCCTATTTTTTTCAGGAATTAACTCATGAAGAGTGACAAATGATTTTCTAATCAACAATAAAGGCAAACTCAGATTCCGGGTCCCTAAAGACTGTCAGATTAAGTAATACATATGGATCACTGACTTTATCATGTTTTCTGTCAATGGAAATTTACAAATATATCTCTGCAAGAATGATTTACAAAAGCCTAATGAAACCAGACACAAAGATAATTTTTATGAAATGTTATTGCTTTAATCTTATTTTTTTGTTTGTGTCTTGCCATATCATTTGAGTCCATGTAGAAGCTAAACTTTGCTTTATAGATAGTTCAAAGAATTTAGAGCTTCGCTATATCTCATTGGCAATCTGTATAGTGTGGCAACAAATTACTCAATAGGTAGATGTATTCTGATGGATATTAATAATTAAAGTCACTAGTTTTTTATTGAAGAGTAATCTACCTGTTATTAGAGTGGGAACCGTTCCAACATCTGTTGATTAAAGCTTCAAAATTCAGTTAGACAAGGCAAATAAGTTTAAGACATATTTTTGTACATCATGGTAAAAATAGACAGTAATTTATGTTGTACATCCTCTCAAGTGTTGGATTATGTGTGTATGGCCCATTAATATATTTAATAGATTTACCTATGTGAACATTTAGATCTCAGCCATTATTCCTTCCCCTTAGAGATGAAGAAGTCTCACCCAGGTACCAATATGAACAAGTCAGGCACACTCCCTCTTCATGGAAGTCCTGCAGTTCTCATCTCATGACCACCAGCAACCCATGCCAGTTTATACTGTCTTCTTCCCCACTTGGTTGTTCTCCACTCCTCTCAGGAATTGACTTTCTACACTCGGTATTCTGCACAGATGCTTTGTTTATTCTCTGTGGACTTTGATGTCTCATACGAGTGTACCTCTGTTAATGCCTTCCACTCTTTGCTTGCATTTTGAAATCTATCTTAGAGTCCCTTCTCACTCCCAGTCTAGATGCTTCCCCATCCTATCTTCTGGCAACATAGTCATCCTCCCTTTCCTTCCTCTCTGTATGTGTGTCCCTTTCTCTTCTGTCTTGGCTCTGATAATCTTCTTAAGACCACCATGGCTGCCTCCTATTTCAGCAAGATCTCAGTTGTTATGTTACTACTGTAAATAATTGTTCAGGAAGAAAGGGGACACAATAGATAATCAGACACAAAAGAATTTATCCCTAATCTTCATTTCCAATTCTGGAAATAACACATCTCAGCCCATCTGGTCAGCTCATTGAATTATTTGTCTTGCTAGTTTATTTTGGTCTCTTACTAATTCTTGTTTGTCATTTGCTTGACCCTGACTTCTGCCCATTAAACACATCTCTGGCTTACCCGCCAGGACCACACTATCACTTCCTTGCTGGGATGGTGGCAATTCAGGTCAGCCTTCCTCTGACTCAAGCTGCTTCTGCAGCAACCACAACCATCCTAAGGAGAAGAAGATAGGCTGAGCCATCCCGAAGAGAGTCATCTCTGAGAGGTGGTTCTTGAAACTACAGGTGTGAAAGATGTTACACCAGGGAAAAGAGATGAAAAAGAAGATGAGGCCAGAGTTATGATTCTATGCTTATATTTAGGGGACCAAGAGCAGGAAGAAAAAAAATGAAACAGGAGTTACAAAAGAGAAGTCTTGGACTGATTTGCAGCCTGGAAAAGCTGAAGTAGTTGTTTGAGGTGGATAACTTTTTTTAGGGATAATTTGACTCAATGCTGTATCCCTGAAAAAATTTAAGTTAGAAGAGTAAGGTATTATTATAAAACTGGGGTAAGCTAAGACATATGACATTATAGAAGAAACATTTATTACAGGAAGAATGACTCAGTAGAGTGAGTCAAATCAAGTGATTCATGTATGCAGCCTGTCAGATTATCTGCCTGAAAACCATTATGCTTGACTTCAGAGGTCAGGGTCACTCAAAGCGGGGGGCGGGGGGCTTACCTCTTTGTTTCAGTTGAGGATTTTTGGTGGATATTGTTTTCTGAGAATAGTAGTAGTCTTACTGCTTGGAGAAGATAGCCCTTGTTCAAATGGAAAGATCTTTTTAATCTAGAGGGAAAGAATCTCTTGAAATACAGGTAATGTGTATGTCCATTCTATTCACTAATATATATGTGTATATAGATGTGTATATACATATACACACTCAGACTATACACATACACACACTCACTCTCTATAGGAATATACACGCATAAACTGACTGGTATCCAGTGCCTGGTATATTGGACATGCTCAAGAAATACTTCAAGATGAATTAATGGAGATTGATTGGTATTTCTTTTATAAATCATCTTATGATGGATGGTGAAAGAAGCTACTTCAGAAACTTTTGGATAGTAGTGGGAAGATGGTTACTACTTACAGTGTTCCCAGGACAATCATCAGGCAACATCTTTATTCAACATACTAAAGATTTTACCTGTAAATATGCTTGATTTACAATGTATTTGTGCCATAGAAATGAGTGGTAGTTATTTTGTTTTACAGTACTGATAGTTTGGATCTTTTCTATCAGGTCAAAACAGTATCTTGCTTAAGAAACTGGTACAAAGATAACAGCACAACATTTTGAAGTCCTTTTAGAAGCAAGTAGGTATTGTGCTTCAAATACTTGAGGACAAAATGTATCATCAGCTTTTGGGACCTTGAGATGAATTGTGTTCAGAAAAGCAGTCTTCTCTCATGTTACAGAAGCCCAGGTAACTGTAATGATAAAGCCATAACCACTTATGAGAATTACTAAAGTAAGTAGCTCAGTAAGCATAATTCTTCCAGACAGCTTAATGAGGATTATTATAATGACTTTTCTCATCACAAAAATTTCTTCATTTTTATGTTCACTAGACAACTGTGGTTTTACCATTTGAAAATTTAAGATAATTTTATGAAAAAACAGAAGAAAGATACTAAAACTTATTTAGGATCTATTATTTATCTGGAAATATTTAATCTTAGATTTATCTTGCTGGAGTGAAACATGGGTAATGATTAATGATGTGTTCTTCTGCTTAAGGAATCAGTTATCAAACACCCTTATGGTTACTAGATAGGGCTCAAGAATAGATGGACCTTGTTGCAATAACCATAGTTGTGCTGGTAGCTTTAGTATGGTCTTGTTTCTGATCATTTGGGCAAATGCCCAAAAGTGGGATTGCTGGGTCATAGGGGAGCTCTATGTGGAGTCTTTTGAGGAACCTCCATACTACTTTCCAAAGTGGTTGAACAAGTTTACACTACTACCAACAATGCAGGAGGGTTCCCTTCTGGCCACATCCCTTCCAGCATCTGTTGTTATTAGAGTTCTTGATTATATCCATTCTAACTGGGGTGAGGTTGTATCCCAGTGTTGTTTTGATTTGCATTTCTTTTATGGCTAGGGAGGTTGAGCATTTCTTCATGTGTCTATTGGCCATCCTTCTTTCCTCTCAGAGAAGTTTCTCTTTAAGTCTTTAGCCCATTTATTTATTGGGCAGTTGTTTCTTTGAGGATTTGTTGTTGAGGGATTTAATTTTTTGAGTTCCAGGTATATTTTAGATATGAGATCCTTGTCCGTTGTATGGTTAGCGAAGATCTTCTCCCAATCCATGGGCTTTTTATTTAACACTTTTCTTTATCCTTATAAAAGACTGAAAGAATCTGATTTTGAAAAAGTGATCATAGAAAAAACTGTGGGTGGTTCTTAATCAGTTTCAGAAATATGAGACTTCATACACGTGACTAGATTCTCTGTGCAACTTCCTATTGTAGTTGTAGTCATTACTACAACTTAGTGGCTTAATGAACATGAGTTTGTTGTTTTGTAGTCCAGGATGAGTACTGCTGAGTTGAAATAAAGGTGAGGGCAGTGCTGTTGCTTTGTAGATGCTTCTTTGGGGAGAATCTATTTCCATGCCCTTCTCATCTCTGGGAGGCCACTGTGTTACTCGCCTCTTAGTTCCATTCTTTCATCTAAGCTAGTTGACAAGTCTCTCGTGATATCATCCAGGAGTATCTTCTTATTTCAAGTGGGTTTATTGATACCTTTATTTCATCTGGAATATCAACTCCCTTTTGCTGTATAATATAACATATTTGTATGTTCTGGGCATCAGAATGTGACCATCTTTGGGTGTCATTATTATGCCTACAAAATGCACCAAAATACTTTAAAATGTAAAATTGGATTAGAAATTGTACAAGAGTAAATATAGTCACATGTCTATGAGACCATATTTATAAAAATTGGAGTAACATTGACTAGTTTATTTTAAAAGTAGCCACAGGTGGGACACTAGTAGCTTATGCCTCTAATATTAGCTACTAAGGAGGCTGAGATCTCAGGATCGAGGTTTGAAGCTAGCCCAGGCAGGCTAATCTTGAGATTCTTATTTCCAATTAACCAGCAAAAAGCTGGAAATGGCTTTTGTGGCTCAAATGGCATAGTGCTAGCTTTGAGCATAAAAGCTAGTGAACTCAGTGCTCAGTTTTGGTTCAAGCACTAGGACTGGCACACACACACACACACACACACACACACACACACACACACAGAGTAGGCAGCAAATTTTGATCAAAATAACAAGAAGAGAAAAAGAGCATATACAAAGGAAAGATTTTGAAATTCATTGGCTTTAAAGAGGCATTATCTTTGTTACAACTATTTGTAAGATGCTGTTTGTCTTTGCTAAAGAGTTATTGGGAGGGTATACTTTATTTCCTTTCTAATACATTATGTAATTAATGAATACATTTAAAATATTTATTGTTACAATGACTTAAGACATGTACCTCTTTATCTTCAAGATTTAATTCACTTTTTTCTGGTGCTGGGGTTTAACTCAGGACCTCAGATTTATGCAGTTTGCTTGATTATCATTTGAGTCATACTTCATTTCAGCTTAAAAAATTATTTTAAAGATGCTGTATAGAGAGATTACGTTACATGAATAAGGTAACCAGTACATTTCCTATCAAGCATTGTTTTCCTCCTTCGTTGTTCTTCCACAATTTTGCTGGTTATTTTGGAGACGGAATCTCGCAGATGTTTTCTTCCTGGGCTGGCTTTGAACCATAATTTTCTAAATCACAGTCTCCTGAGTAGCTAGCATTACAAGTGTGAACCACCAATGGCCAGCTAAGTATCATCACAAGAACTTCTTAACAAAACTTCAGTTTTTGAGTTCTTATTATATAATCAAGTATGCTAGACACTAGAGAAGATAGAGTGTGGGTAGAAAACCTAGTTCTTAGGAATGGTAGCCTTTGAGTAGTTCGCAATTTACCCGAAGATGCTAATGCAAACAAATCTTGAAGGCTTGGTTGAGAAACCCAAGGGAGCAGGGATATGCAGAGTGCAAAGGATGGCAAAGGGAATGAAGCTAGTGCACTGGCTAGGAAGTGACCTGTATCTTTATTTGGAAATGAGTTGGCCAGACACTATCTCCCTGGCAGATGGGAAAAATCAAAAGACCGGTGAAAGGGAAAGAGATTGTTGCATATCATATTTGAATACAAGCAAAAAAGATCCCTGAAAAATGAAAATACCCTTTTCATTAATTTGCAATGCCAACAAATTAAGAAAATTTTAGTCTGCCATTTTTATACACAATCAGTTTTATCTAAGTTAATAAGTAAAATATGTAAATAGAATATAATAGATAAATAGTGGGAGAGAATGAGCACTCAGTTCTACCATTGACTATGTAATATGGGATAAGTTCATTTCTTGGTAAAATAAAAGAATTAGGATTGGGTGCTGCTGTCTCACACCTGTAATACTAGCTACTTGGGAGGCAGAGATCTGAGGATCTAGGTTGAAGCCAGCCTGGACAGGATAGTCTATGATACTGTGATGTACAATTAAGCAGCAAAAATGACATAAATAGAGGTGCTCCTCAAATGGTAGAGCCCTGGCCTTGAACATAAAAAGCTAAGGGACAGAACCTAGGTCATGAGTTAAAGCCCCAGTAATTTCATTACAAAAAAGAACTAGAATAAATTAATTTTAAGGTTTTCTAGCCTAATATTCAGTGTAACAAAATAAATAAGTAACTGACCTTATAGTATCTCTTTTTGGCTGAGAAGTCTGACACGAGTAATCAAATCCTTTAGACCAGTTCATGTCTGTGGAGGCAAACAGAGACATTTTCTTTATTATTTCCGGATGTCCCATTAGTAGCCATCAGGAAGCATTTTGCCTGGAAACTTCCTCTCAAAATATTGCAGAGAATAGACAATTGAATCAGTCTGTCGCAATAAAACATTTGTGAGGGAGATTTTCAAACGTGTGTGAAAACTGATTTATTGTGGCCTCTATCATCTACTCTACTTTCATCCTCCATCAAATATCTAGAATGCCTTCATGCTCATGAAGACTCTGTCAAATATATTTTATTCAGCTTGGCTGTGCTTTCTGAGAAGCGCAGAATAAGAGTTTCTTTGAAAATTGTCCTGGCTTCACCTGAGCCAAATTTTCCTGTATTTTAGCTCTTAGCAGCCCCATCTTCTTTCTTCTTCCTTCAATGAAACATTTATTTTATTGCCTTCTTGACAATGACACTCACACGTATAAACTGTGTAGAAGTTTTCTTTTGGGAATAGTCTCATGACTACCTACAGTGGAAAGTTAAATTTCAAAAAGTTGAATTGAGCTGGGTGGACAATCTCAGTGGATCTGGTTTATGATGAGGATTGGAGTCATTTTTCTTTCACTGAAACACATAAAATATACTTTGAGGAAAATTCAAAGTTGTTAATAAACAATGGACGGACGTTCAGTTACGATTTACTGCTACAGATCTAACTTGTGATAGAACACATCTTTACTGCTGAAGTGAAAAGGAACATTCAGTTTCGTGTTTTATAAAGGAACATAGCTCCTGCAAATTGACTATTGGTGCACAAGTTAATTTCATGACAACCTGTTTTTAGGTTTCTTTGTTACTTCATAATTGTTGAGTATTTTCAGGTGGCTAAAGGTTAACTACTTACAAAAAGCCTTGCTATGATGTTGTTCTAAGTTAAGTCAGTCCTAGCTAGATCACACAAGTGGGTAGTTGTTAAACAAATGTCAGTAAGTTATAGGTAGATATTTCATAGATTCAGCAGGGATGATGGTAAAGTTTCTGATAGCTTGTTGTTTAGTTGTGTAATGTCCCCTCAGAACATTTGCATTGAAGGCTGTCTCCCAGCTGGTGGTGTCACTGAGAGATGATTGGCTCATGAAGGTGCCAGTATCCTGTGCAAATTAACGTACTGATGAATTGATAGCTGAATGGGCTATTAGGAGATGGAGCTTACTAGAGGAAGTTAGTTACCGGGGCATGCCTTTGAAGGGCATTTAAAAAAAAATCTCTGGATCTTCTCATTCTTGGTCTCTGGTTCCTGAGGAGGTAAACTATTTTGACCTACCCTGTGCTCTTGATGTTGTATTTGTCCCATAATGGGTCCAGAAGAAATGAAGTGACAATAAATTGAAAGCTCTGAGATTATGATCTAAAATAAACCTTTCCTCATTAAGTTGTTTTTCTCATGTATTTGGGTGCAACAACAAAAAACTAATGCACTGATTTATTTCTTTAATTGTTTTTCGTGTTGTGACATACCACTCGATTTCTCAAGGAAGACACAAGGACATTTAAATGTTTACTTTTTACTCATTTTGGTAGTATTAGAGTTTGGACTCAGGATCTGTGGCCATCGAAAAGACACTAGCACTTGGGCCTTGTGCTTAGCCATTTTTTCTTTAGTTCCTTTTCAGAGTCCATTTTGTGTTTTACCTGGGATCAGCCGTAGACCCCAATCTTCTCTTACACATGCTTCCTGTGTAGCTGCGATCACAGGCATGCATCACCACGCCTAGCTTACTGATTAAAGTGGATCCTTGGTAACTTTGTGCCCAGACTGGCTTTGAATCATGATTCTCTTGGTCTGTCTCCCAAGTAGCT
Source organism: Dipodomys merriami (assembly GCF_024711535.1). NCBI lineage: Eukaryota > Metazoa > Chordata > Mammalia > Rodentia > Heteromyidae > Dipodomys > Dipodomys merriami. Next base: position 8,338,680 of record NW_027206290.1, read on the forward strand.
GGGATTACAAATGTGAGACACTGCTCACATGGTGTTTTCCCCATGATGGGCCCAGAAGAAATGAAGCCAGGTGATAATGGACTGAAATCAAACTATTTTCTAAGATATTAGAAAATATTGATATTAGGCAACAAGAAGTCCTCCAGTAATTAAGCCTTAGATCATATAAGAATCAATCCATAGATGGATGCTGTCCTGAAGGGCTGATGGTGGACTTCTCAGTAGGTTCTTACATTCTGCTAATACTGGGGCAATGAATGCCTAGAGGATATTTTGGCCAATTGGTTTATCTTGAATATTTTAAAGTGACTACAGGAGAATGAGATTTTAATGTTCACAGTGCTAAGAAGTCCCTAGTTTTCCTAATAAAATCCTATCATGACATCAATGTAATAACAGATTAGCTGATGATCAACGATACGGTGATAGAAGAGCTATATTCTACATAGCTGCCTCAGATGTGACCTTTGAGTGCATAGTTAGCTGACCTCCTCAGAAGCACATGTTCTTCATTAGAACATCTAATTGTACCTGGCCTGTAATTTGACCTAATAAAGTAACACCCTACACCATGTCATCCTTCAAAGGAAATGATGGATCTTAACTCAATAATATCGGTGTGTCAGTTTCTTACTGTTATTGTGACAAATAAACAATACACACCATTATCTTATGGTTTTGGAGGTTAGCTAAAATGTTCTCATTCAGCTAAAAATCAAGGTATTATCAGAGATGCATTCTTTCAGGGCACAATCTTCCCTTTTCTGCTTCTAAGTACAATCTTCAATCCTCAGCGTATGGCTTCCATCTCCCTCCTTTATGGCTAGCAGAGCTGAGGTCAGCTTTCTCTCAGGTTGCATCCCTTTGGTCTTCTGATTTCATCATTATGATTTCTCTGATTCTTCTGGCTCCTCTCTTATAATGACTCCTCTGATTACACTCACTTCAATAGACTCTACTTTGAAGGCTTTCACTCACAACTGTAAATTTTATCTTACAGGTTCTGTGACTTAGGATGTAGACATGTGTAGGGGGTTATTACTTTGTCTATGACACCTTCCTGGTTTTCAAAGTATTTTTCTTAGGAAAATCTTCAATTTTTTTTTTTTTTTGAGTCCAGTCGTGGGCCTGAACTCTGGGCCTGGGCGCTGTCCCTCAGCTCTTCAGCTCAAAGCTAGTGCTTGAGCCACAGCACCACTTCCGGCTTTTTGCTTATGTGGTGCTGAGGAATTGAACCCATGGCATGCACTTACCACTGAGCCACCTTCCCAGCCCGAAAATCTTCAATTTTGATAATGAAGTCCTATAGTAATAATAAAACACATGGGTCCTGAATCTGACAGATCATGGTAAAAACCGTGGCTCCTTGCCTATCACATTGTAAACCATGGAAAAGGATAGTGAAATGATAAATGCATATACCTACCAGAGTTTCCATGAGGATGGAATAAAATACTGGATAAAATGGATGAACTCCACTCATGGCTTGTGAGACACTAAATATTCTCTGAGGGAGCCATCATGATCATCAATGGACTTTTTTTTTTGTGTGCTGATCCTGGGGTTTGAACTTAGCCCCTGGGCGCTGTCCCTGAGCTTTTGTGCTCAAGGCTAGTGCTCTACCACTTGAGGAGTAGCTCTGCTTCTGGCTTTTTGCTGATTAACGTGAGATAAGAAGTCTCATGGACTTTCCTGCTGGGGAAAGTCTGATTTTCAGATCTCAGCCTCTTGAGTAGCTAGGATTGCAAGATTACAGCCACCAGTTCCCAACTGCCTCAGGTTTGTTTTTTATAAGTACTTACTCACAATTCCACATATTTCTGCTGAGCCTGAAAAGGAGACGGAGGCTTGCATGGAGGCTTAACCAGATCACTGACACTGTGGACAGTTTCAAGTAGGAGAATGCTGAATTTTCATCAGAGTCACACAGTTCTACAATTCAGATAAATATTGGTGAATGAAGACAATTCAGAAAGACTCTTGGTCAGTGATTCAGAGATGATGCAGGCCAGGCTGGACTGTCTGTGAACACAAAGAAAAGGACATCTCACAGAAAACATAGAAGCAGCATGGGGCCACACAAGCCTGTTCCAGCCCTTGAGAAGCAATGTAGGCTGCAGAATACAGCATGGGTATATAGAGAGCAATGGTTCTATCACCCAGCATAAAGGGACTATCCTGTACCAAATGCCTGTAAAACCTTCTTTGTATGGTATAAAGTATGATAGATCTGGTTGTATTTATGGACTAGAACTTTGTAAAGATGAGAACATAGCTTCATTCAATGTCCTTCCTGTCAGCCATCTTAAGTCATTTTACCCCATCTTGAGTCAGCAATGCATGCTTTGAGATGATGTGTTTGCGATGGAGAATGGCTCTAAAGATGAGTGATGAAGGCACCAGCAATGTCATGAACACATGGCTTTACAATACCTGTGAGAAAGATCCCGTCTTCTACATGTACTTGCTGTGAGATGACTACAAACAAGGCAATCTCCTCATCATTCCTGATTCTAATGATTCTCCTTCAGTAAAAAGGGACCCAGGAGAGGTTGTGATGTCCTGGGAAGCAAACAACATACCAAAGAAAATGGCTTGAAGAGGATTGGCATGGTCATTCATAAAGTAGAGCTAAAGCACTTAGCTATTTTATCAACTTCAGTGATTTCCATATTTATATTCACAATTAGGCAAAACATCTAAATTTTATTACTATGTGGAACTATTAAGATACATAATTTGTAGACATAAAGACTTGATTACTTTCTAGTTTAAAGAAGGCTTAAATGTCTCTGTGAGTCCCCAAACTGTGCTAATGGGACAGGTTTGATTTTGAATAGAATAAGTAGATGTGAACACAAAGTGTTTTGTGAAGGCTTCTTCCTTTTACAAGCAGTCTGTGGGGAGGGGAATTACAGATGCATTGGGCACAAAGTTAAACTGCTTTCATAGTCATTAAATTGGGAGAGATAATCACCATTTTTCCTATAGTCTAACTCTGTCTTACTCTACTAATACAAAACAGACATAGATTGTTTTTGTTTTTATTTTTCTAATTATACCTTTAAGCTGGGTGCTGGTGGCTCACACCTGTAATCCTAATTACTGGCAGAAAAGTCTGTGAGACTCTTTTTTATTTTTAATTTAATTTAATTTTATTTGTGAACATACTGTACAGAGGGGTTACAATTACATGGGCAGGATAATGCGTACATTTCTTACCAAGCATTGCAGCCTTCTCCTTTGGTTTACCCTTCACATCCCTTCCCAGCCTCCTCCCTCCCCCCCAATCCCAATCCTTCTCCTTCCCCCCCTTCCCCCCCCCCCACACACCGACGTTGTAAAGCTCGTTTTGGGCATGACAACTTGTACTTCTCATTGTTGCAACAGGTCCACCTGTATCCTTAAACAACTGGTTTTTCCCCATCTCCTCCACAAGTTATACTGACATCAAATATAGTGAAAGCAGGGGTTATACTGTGGGGGAGGGACATACAAAGCAACAAAGAGATAATCTTATAAATGTGTTAGAAACACATGCATGAAAGAAAAAAACATTAAAATACATATGTAAGGGTTCATTTTCCTGACATCACATTGTCTGACCTTTTCTGCTTGACTCATACATATACTAGATATTGCAAATAAGGGAAACCATGGTACCTATGTTTCTTTGGGCCTGGCTTACTTCACTTAATATAATTTTTTCCAAGTTTTTCCATTTCATAACAAATGGGGCAATGTCATTCTTTCTGATGGAGGCATAGAATTCCATTGTGTATATATACCACATTTTCTTGATCCATTCATCTACTGAGGGGCATCTGGGTTGGTTCCATATCTTAGCTATGGTAAATAATGCTGCAATAAACATAGTTGTGCTGGTAGCTTTAGTGTGGTCTTGTTTGTAAACCTTTGGGTAAATGCCCAAAAGTGGGATTGCTGGGTCATAGGGGAGTTCTAGGTGAAGTCTTTTGAGGAAACTCCATACTGCTTTCCAAAGTGGTTGAACAAGTTTACATTCCCACCAACAATGAAGTAAGGTTCCTTTCTGTCCACATCCCCTCCAGCATCTGTTGTTGTTAGAGTTCTTGATTTTTGCCGTTCTAACTGGGGTGAGGTGATATCTCAATGTTGTTTTGATTTGCATTTCTTTTATGGCTAGGGTTGTTGAACATTTCTTCATGTGTCTATTGGCCATCCTTCTTTCTTCTTCAGAGAAGTTTCTCTTTAAGTCTTTCGCCCACTTATTTATTGGGCAGTTGTTTCTTTGAGGATTTGTTGTTGGGGGGTTTAATTTTTTGAGTTCCAAGTATATTTTAGATATGAGACCCTTGTCCGTTGTATGGCTAGTAAAGATCTTCTCCCAATCCGTGGGCTTTCTATTGATCTTGCTAGCTATGTCATTTGCCCTGCAGAAGCTCTGCAACTTTATGCAATCCCATTTGTCCAACCTTTCTTTGATTTGTTGTGTTTCCGGGTCTCTATTCAAAAAATTTCGGCCTGAGCCAAGGAGACCTAGGGTTTCTCCTATTCCATCCTGTAATGTTTTCAGAGTGTCTGCTTTGAGTTCAAGGTCTTTGATCCATTTGGAGTTGATTCTGGTGCAGGGTGATATATAAGGATCTATCTTAAGTTTTCTACATGTAGTTAACCAATTTTGCCATTTACTGAATACCATTTACTGAAGAGGCTGTGTTAGACTCTTTTTTTCCCCAATAAAACTACTCAGAAGAAGCTGGAAGTGGCACTCTGGCTCAAGAGGTAGAGTGTTAGCCTTGAACACAAAGAGGCTCAGGCCCTGTGTTCAAGCCCCAGAACTGGCAAAAAACCAAAAATTATAGTTTTATTTTTGTTATCATCGTTATTGAGAGACATACATCTATAGCTACCTATTTAATATGTGACTGTATGTATAAAGTGTATGTGTGTATATAGATAGACACTATACATATGTATAGTATATATGTATATATAACATATGAATAGTACATATACACATATATAGTATATGTTTAATATATATATATACTGTTTATATGTGTGTATATTATAGAGTATATATTTATATGTATATTATATATATATTTATTATACACACATCACTATCAGTCTTTTCATTGAAGGTTAGGATAGGATGATACAGTTTCCTCTAGTTTAACAGGAGCCTATAGATTAGCCCCTGTTAGTCATGATATATCTACTTTTTATTAAAAAAATAGGTACATTGTGATGCTTATGTTGTTTTAAACATCAGACATTCAGAGCAACTTTTCAGTCTTGAGATTTCCAACCACAATTCCAAATATGATTTAATTGTGAGCAGTTAATGATCCACAAAAGAATTTGATAAACTGTAAGGAATCTGAATAGAAAAACTGTTCTAAGCTTTGTGATATGTTTTTACATTTTAATCATAAATGCTTTCCAAATGAAGCTCAGGTCCTTGTTTTACATGGTATAATGTAGATGTGGTTTGAATGGTACATTTAGTCGATCATTTGTACAAATCAGTAATGCATTTAAAAGGCAACAAAAACAAATAGACAAGCAAACAAACTTATGCAGAACTTCATGAAGAACACTAATGAATACAAAAGTTAAGAACAACAGATAGTCCCTTAGGTAGTGTGGTCCCATCTTTTCTTCTTTTTGCTTTTTTTCCTCCTCTTCTTTCTGCTTCTCATCCTTCTTACATTCTCCCTCTTTTTCTCTTCATTTTATTAATCCTTCACTTCTTTTCTTCTTTCCCCTGTCTTCTACTTCCTCTTCTTTTTCTTCTTTTTTAGCAGATAATTCTTTTTTTTTTTTTTTTGTTGGGTCCGGTAGGGCCTGAACTCTGGGCCTGGGCGCTGTCCCTCAGCTCTTCAGCTCAAGGCTAGTGCTCTACCACTTGAGCCATAGCAACACTTCCGGCTTTTTTTCTTTTTGCTTATGTGATGCTGAGGAATCGAACCCAGGGCCTCATGCATGCAAGGCAAGCACTCTACCACTGAGCCACCTTCCGAGCCCCCAGATAATTCTTTACTGACTCCACAGGTTCAGGATAGTTTCTTGAAACCAAGGATCTTGTTTCACCTCTCAGTTTGTGCTGGGAGAACAAGAAACACTGGGAAGGTAAGTGACTTTCAAGGTTACACAGCAACTCAGTAAAGAAGAGGTAGCAGACTTTGCTGATCTTGAGTTGCAGTTCAGTGCTCTTCTCCCTACACCCTATGGAAGGTGGGCCGTTTAGAAGGACCAGAAAGCTGCCATGAAAATAATCTTAGAAAGTTTAGTTGAGGTAAAATATTCTTAATGATGGCAAAAGTAAAAGGAACCTTTCCTTACCACAGAATCTGATCTTGTATATTGCAAAAACAGTACTCAGAAGAACAGAATTTGGCACTTCATCAACACCACATAAAAAGAATGTTGTTTGTGAAAGTACTAGATTAGAAACAGCTTCTCTTCAGCATAACATTAGAAGTGTTGTCTGAAGCTCTGAGTTCTCCAAAAGATTTAGGGTTTTAAATTTAGGTTCTAGAGAGCTGGGCTCTGATGAGAATCTCAGAACACATTGGGAGGAGGACACAGTCAGTGGCGGCATGACTGTCTTCTGCCATCCAAGCCAACTAATACAGGCCACATGTCATTATTTTCAACCTCCCTTTTAACGCCAGAGTGCCAGGCACTCTGAGGTGTCATAAAAGAGAGCTAAACTGCCTGCCAAATTGTGCTGTTAAAAACAATTTTAGGCTACTATAACTCTGAAACACAAAGCATCTTTCCATTTAGACTTAAAAGTCAACAGTCCAAAACAATAATTTGGCCATTGCATGAAATTAGCCACTAATGGGGGACTAGTTTAGAACTTATGTTTTAGGATAAACTATGTTTTGATTATTTCCTTACTTCCTAAATACACATCAAAGCACATACTGCATTCTATATTACTCCTGGTTGTATTCAATGTGATGCCTAGGGGTTGTACTATATGTACAAAAGCAAACATCTGTCAACAAATGTTAGAACCTAGTGGTGTACAAAGAAATTGGCAATTTCTTTGCCAAAAGATCCAGTTTGTTTAGTCAGTCCTGAAAGCACAGTGTAATGTGTCCAACACTATGAACAGTTGCTTGAATCCTCTTTTCTTCTGACTAATTGTATCGTTTGTACCACTCACAATGGATAAATTGTGTTTTTGTTTGTTTGTTTTTTTTTTTGTTGGTCGTGGGGCTTGAACTCTGGGCCTGGGCGCTGTCCCTCAGCTCTTCAGTTGAAGGCTAGCGCTCTACCGCTTGAGCGTCAGCCCCACTTCTGGCTTTTTCTGCTTTTGTGGTGCTGAGGAATTGAACCCAGGGCCTCATTCATGCAAGGCAAGCACTCTACCACTGAGCCACCTTCCCAGCCCCACAATGGATGAATTGTGTAGGAGAGATGATTGGTGAAAAATTTGAGATTATGTTATATTCTTTTGTTTTTAGAAATTCATTAATATTGATTTTATTTTTTTTCAATATTGATTTTAAAGGGAAATCTCCTAGAATAAGATAATAACACATAACGCATTTTGTTTAGCTAGACTTAGAGTTCGAGCTCTAGCTGTTAGACCCAGTAATTTAACAACTTCAAACAAGTTTTCTCATCTAAGGTAAATAGGCATGCCCCAGTTTCCTGTGTTTTGAAGATTGTAGTGAAATGCTCATATGAAAGTGTTTTGTGCAGTATTAAAGGATGTTAATTTTTGCTGATCTGCTATATGCCCAGAAAGTTGTCTTAGAAAGATAGCGCACTCCTTTGTTAGCCATGTTATTTATTTCTGTCTCTGTATTTTTTTTTTTCTAATAAGTTTCCAGCTACCTTGCCTTGTTGTTTCCATCTTGGGATGGTGATGGGGATAGTTTCCTCCTTTCCGATGTGTGTGGTCTGCTTCAAGTTTCTCCTTGATGCTGCTCCCTCTTGGGAGATCTGAATCAATCTTTCACGGGTAATAGTTTACTCTTATTTAATTGTTCTAATGCTATGGAGTTCTATTACTTCTTTTAATTTGGCATAACATTTTCTATGTACTTGCATCTTAACTTTGGGTTTTGAATCTTGTGGGTCTTCTTAGAATCTTTTTCTGTTGTCTTTCTTTCTTTCTTTCTTTCTTTCTTTCTTTCTTTCTTTCTTTCTTTCTTTCTTTCTTTCTTTCTTTCTTTCTTTTTATCATAAGTAAGAATGATTCAAGATGGATATGAAACAAGAGGAAAGCCCTCAAAGTAAAGTTATAAATCAGTTTATTACAGAAATTTTAAAAATGTCAGTAGAGATTATTTATAGTAATTCACCTAGAAAAGTAACTTGTAGGAAAGAAGTTATAAAATGGTCTTCTAAGGGGTTTAAAGACACAGTAAGTATTGAAGGTACATTTGAAATGAGGAATAAAGAGGATATAATTCTGTTCAATAAGAATTTTGTTTTTTGGTTTTTTTTTTTGGGTTCGGTCGTGGGGCCTGAACTCTGGGCCTGGGTGCTGTCCCTCAGCTCTTCAGCTCAAGGCTAGCGTTCTACCAATTGAGCCACAGCGCCACTTCTGGCTTTTTTCTTTTTTCTTATGTGGTGCTGAGGAATTGAACCCAGGGTCTCATGCATGCAAGGCAAGCGCTCTACCACTGAGCCACCTTCCCAGCCCATGTTCAATAAGAATTTTGTAAAGTAGGTATTTATGTTAGAAAAGATATTGATTTGCTAGAAAGGATGGAATAGTTATTTTACACATAAAGTACTTATATGGAAATCTGCTGTAATGTTGACATTGTTGGAAATTACAATTGAGATAAAAAATGAGGAAATTATAAGGAGCTCCCATTTGGAGATCTTATGAAAAGACCGAAGAAACAAAAAAAGAGATAATTTTGTTTATAATTCACAAGATTGGCATGAGGGTGCATGTCATAGTGAGGAACACTTCAATTGTGACAAATATGTGCAGAATCCTCACAGGCTAAATCAAGTGTGCTTAATGAAGACTGTTCAACTTGGATTGATGCGAGTTTCCTTCCCAATAAGTAGACATGAGAATGAGGTGGGCATTGAAATGATGACAAGAACTGTATGACAAAGTGACCTTGGCTTAGTATATTTCGTGCTCAGAACACTTGGTTGGTTCATTAGGAAAATTTTAGCCATCAAAGAGCGAATGTTTGAAGATATATTAAATAAGTTCATACACGTAAATCATTTAGTGCAAAATTAATCAACAAATTGGCTTAACTTGTAGTCCTAGTAACTTAGGAGGCTGAGAGCTGAGGATTGTGATTCAAGGCCAGCCCAGGCAGGAAAGCCCATGAGACTCTTCTGTCTAATTAACACCCAGAAAACTGGAAGTGGTACTGTGGCTCAGAGTGGTAGCAGGCTAGATTTGAGCAGAAAAGTTCAGGGACAGTGCCCAGGCTCTAATTGAGTTCAAGCTCCAGTACTGGAAAAAAAAAACAAAAAAAAAAAAACAACCCCCCCCCCCAAAAACCAAAAGAACACCATCACCAACAACAACAAGAAAAAGACTAAAAACAATTTACTTCATGAGAGCCCCAACTTATATAGCAGTGCACAGGAGTAGGCCAGTTTTTCTAGATCATAGAATTTGTTTTCTAATTTTATAGTGATCAATGTTTAATAAAACAAAATACATTTTGGCTTGCTAAATGGAAAACACTTTGCTTAACTTTACATGTATTTGCTTATTAATAAAAGTTGACTTAAAAAAGTTTATTGATTTTTTTGTTTAACTTCAATTCCTTTCTTCGCCATCCTCTCCCCGGTACTGGGGTTTAACTCAGGACCCCATCCTTGCTCAACAGACACTCTACCTTTTGAGTCCCCTTCCAGCTCCATTTTCTTGCATTTTACTATCGCTCAATCTTTACCAACCAATTAAAAATAACTGTATATCAGCACCACATAAGCAAAAAGAAAAAAGCTGGAAATGGCATTGTGGCTCAAGTGGTAGAGCACTAGCCTTGAGCTGAAGAGCTGAGGGACAGCGCCCAGACCCAGAGTTCAGGCCCCACGACCGCCCCCCCCCCAAAAAAAGCCTATGAAATATTTGTGAAGAAGCTAATTTGTAAATATTTTTCTAAGTTTGTCATTTGCTTTAAAATTTATTTGTATAATACTTTCTTAAATACATCTTTAAAAATTTTTATTGTGAAAATACCATACAGAGGGATTACAATTACATGGGCAAGGTAATGAGTATATTTCTTATCAAGCATTGTTGCCTCCTCCTTTGGTTTCCCTTCCCTTCCCTTCCTATCTCCCCCCCCCCCAAAGTTGTAAAGTTCGTTTTTCAACATGACTTGTACATCTAATTGTTGCAATGGGTCCTCCTGTATCCCTATTTAAACGGTTTGTTTTTGCCCTTCCCCTCCACTAATTATACCAACATCAAATATTAAATATATTTTTATTAGCATCAAATAGTTATACAAGGAGATTTCTGACTGGGAATGTGGCTCAGTGGTAGAGTGCTTGCCTTAGCATGCATGAAGACTTGGGTTCAATTCCTCAGTACCACATACACAGAAAAAAGCCAGAAGTGGTGCTGTAGCTCAAGTGGTAGAGTGCTAGCCTTGAGCAAAAAGTTTAGAGACAGTGCCCAGGCCCTGAGTTCAAGCCTCAGGACTGGCCAAAGGAAAAAAAAAAAAGGAAACTGACAAGGAGATTTCATTTTGCATCTTGCTCAGACTCAATTTCTGTCACTCTTCCTCCTCCCTTCCCTTCTCCCCTAACCAATTTTAACAACATTTGCTGTTCCATTTTACATGTGGACATGAAGATTTTTGATCATATTTATCATCTTTTCTCCTGCATACTATTTTCTGATACATAGACATTTGACTTTTAAGGATACCATTTATTTATTTTTAATGATTTCTGCCTCTGCTGCCTTTCACAGAGGGCCTGCCTCCCTATTTGTTAGAATGATATTCATCAATGAACGTATAAGGCTGTGAGTGTTGAGAAGGTGGATTTCTTTAACTGTCTTTGTTTTTGACTTTCATTTTTGTTATGTGAAGGGTACTTTGGACTAGAAATATAACCATAAACTACAGAGAAGATATTTTTTTCCTTCAAGAAGAATCTGATTAAGTAATTCCTTGTTCTATTTTGCTCTGATGGATTAAGTTGATAATTCTGAGACAGTCAGCAAAAGAATACGGGGAAATCCCCTACTTTTAGTTTTCTTTGAATAGTCATGAAAGAACTAGAGCAGAAAGAATGGTGACAAAAATGAGTGATTTTAATTTTCAAAAAGGGAAAGTTGTTTATATTATATACCAATGAGCTTAGTTTTAATCCCAGGAAAGTTCCTAGAGTGTACTGTTGAAATAATGCTTAGTCTGATTGCTAGGAATCAGTTTAAAATGACTAAAAACATCTTTTAGCCTTAATTAATGTTTTGCTTTGTTCAAATTTGAATAGAGAGATATTGTATTTGGTGTATTTCTTAGCACATTCTTGTAGATATGATGTATAAATTGATTGCCCATAAAGTTAGATGAATATATAACTCATGAATATACTATGTACACAGTACCTATTAATGAATTATTTCAAGCCTACAGGAAATTCCTCACAAGTTTTAAGCTTTATAAATAATGTCTCCAAAAGAGCAAGAAAGGGGTGACATTGTCCAAACCGAAATGTACTCTTTACCTGACTTATGTAACTCTAACTTTTCTGTACATCACCTTTACAATAACAATAATTTTTTTAAAAAGAAAAAAGAAATATAACAATAAGTGACCCCAGAGTAAATATAAAATACTTACTGTGATGATTCTGATGAAAGCTGAAAGAAACAAATATAAATTATGTTTTCCCTACAGAAAAATTCATCCAAGTGTTAGATTATTTAGTTATCTACATAAAAATTATGTAGGAGTTGTTTTCCATGATAAATAGTTCTAGAAGTCCTTGCATTTACAAGATTGTGGTGTCCAGAATAAGGAAAGCAATAGTTATTCTTTACACAATGTTGTGCATGGAGTGTTATAAGTCCAAGCATTAAATATATAAAATGAGACATTGGTGTGTAGTGAGAAAGAAAATGAGCAGGATGGGGGAAACTAGAAACCATGCCATAGGATGATGGTTAAAATCACTTGAAAAGAGAAGGCTCAGAGGAGAAATTAGAGTTATCTTCAAGCATTTGAAGCACTAATGTATGACAAATGAAGAATTAGGCCCAAAGGAAGAAAGTTCCATGGTACTAGATTTCACTATTGACTTAGTAAAGGATTCGATGAAGCTTTTTGGAGCATCAAATATTTAAAAATGGCATAAATAGCTGTTCAGCTGGAAATGGTACACAGGTATGAATAGTTTGGGTAACAAATCTTGGAATTGAATCTTAAATTTGAGATACTAATTTAATAAGACTTTGTAGTTTGTTTTTGTTTTTAACATACAAGAACATTGAAAGGCATTCCTTAAGCTTTCTGGATTTATGCAATCAAAAGTCAGGCAAGGAACCAATCCTACCCCAAGCTGATAATCAGGTAAGCCAAATATTGGGGTCAAAGGAAATGTTTTAGGCTTGTGTTACTGATTCTGTAACCATATTCATTTGAAAAGATGACCAACAGAAACTAATTTTTGCAGTGTGGAAAGTGTGACAAGTTTGGAAAAATAACTCAAGGTAGCAAGTTTATATTTTTGGGACTGAAGCAACTTGAATTAATTCTATCCTGAAGCAATCTTAATTTCTGACTATAGTTTTGGTCATTGCAGCTCTAGCATTTGTTTAATGATGGAAATTACCTTTTACAGTTGTTTGAAAAACATCAATCAGAAAAATTATATTAAGTGAAGTAAGCCAGGCCCAAAGAAACATAGGCCCCATGGTTTCCCTTACTTGCAATATCTAGTATAGGTATGAGTCAAGCAGAAAAGGTCAGATAATGTGATGCTAGGAAAACGAACCCTTAAATATGTATTTTAATGTTTTCGTTTCTTTCATGCATGTGTTTCTAACGCATTTATAAGATTATTTCTTTGTTGCTTTGTATGTCCCTCCCCCACAGTGTAACCCCCGCTTTCACTTTATTTGATGTAAGTATAACATGTGGAGAAGATGGGGACAAACAAGTCGTTTAAGGATTCAGGTGGACCTGTTGCAACAAGGAGAATTACAAAATGTCATGTCAAAGCAAGCTTTACAATGTCGGTGTGGGGGGGGAGGGGGGTATGATTGGGTCGGGGGGAGGGGGGAGGCTGGGAAGGGAGGTGAAGGGTAAACAAAGGAGGAGGCTGCAATGCTTGGTAAGAAATGTATGCATTATCCTGCCAATGTAATTGTAACCCCTCTGTACAGTATGTTCTCAAATAAAATAAAATAAAATAAAATAAAATAAAAAAAGAAAAACATCAATCAGGAACCCCATCATTTTGATGACTTTAGTTAAAAAAATCAAATGCAAAATAATCAAGGAACATCATGAATAGTTCACATTGGCTTTCAAAGATTGCTCATCTTGGAGGGTTGGTTGGAACATGACATAACTCTTTTGGTTATTCCTTTTTATTTTTGGATTTGGGATTTTTTTTTAATACAGAGGGGTTACAATTACATGAGCAAGGTAATGAGTATATTTCTTATCAAGCATTGTTGCCTCCTCCTATGTTTTTCCCCTACCATTCCTGCCCTCTCATCTCCATGACTACCCAAACCCCCCCACCTTCCACCCCAGGCCAAAGTGTAAACTTCATTTTCAGCATAGAATTTGTACATCTCATTGTTGCAATGGGTCCACCTGTATCCCTATTTAAACAATTTGTTTTTTCCCTTCCCCTCCCCAAATTATACCAACATCAGATACAGTGAAAAAAACAGGGGTTATACTGTGGGGAGGGACATACAAAGCAACAAAAAATCACCTTATAAATATGTTAGAAACAATAGCATGAAAGAAAAAAAAACCACTTATGTACTTATCTTGGGGTACATTTCCCCTAACATCATCTTATCTGACCTGTTCTGCTTATCTCAGACATATAATAGTTATTGCAAATAAGGGAAACCATGGGACCTATGTTTCTTTGCACCTGGCTTACTTTACTTAATATAATTTTTCCAAGTTTTTCCTTTTCCTAATAAATGGGGCTGTGTCATTCTTTCATATGGAGGCATAGAATTCCATTTTGTATATATACCACATTTTCTTGATCCATTCATCTACTGAGGGGCATCTGGGTTGGTTCCATATCTTAGTTATGGTAAATAATGCTGTGATAAACATAGTTGTGCTGGTACCTTTAGTATAGTCTTGTTTGTGATCATTTGGGTAAATGCCCAAAAGTGGGACTGCTGGGTCATATTACTTTCCAAAGTGGTTGAACAAGTTTACACTCCCACCAACAATGTAGTAGGGTTCCCTTCTATCCACATCCCCTCTAGCATCTGTTGTTATTAGAGTTCTTGATTATAGCCATTATAACTGGGGTGAGGTGGAATCTCAATGTTGTTTTGATTTGCATTTTTTCCTTTTTTTTAAAATTGTGAAAATACCATACAGAGGGGTTACAATTACATGGGAAAGATAACGAGTACATTTCTTATCAAGCATTGTTGCCTCCTCTTTTGTTTTCCCTTCCCATCCCTTCTCATAACCCCTGCCCGCTCCCCCCCATCCTCCCCCGACCACAGTTGTAAAGTTCGTTTTTCGACATAAAGTCTTTGTACATCTCATTGTTGCAATGGGTCCACCTGTATCCCTAGTTAAACGATTTTTTTTCCCTTCCGCTCAACAAATTATACCAACATCAAATACAGTGAAAGCAGGGGTTATACCGTGGGGGAAGGACATACAAAGCAACAAAGAAATCATTAAATGTTTTTTTTTTTTCTTTCATGATTTGCATTTCTTTTATGGCTAGGGAGGTTGAGCATTTCTTCATGTGTCTATTGGCCATTCTTATTTCCTGTTCAGAGAAGTTTCTCTTTAAGCCTTTTTTTTTTTGTTAGTCCTGAGGCTTGAACTCAGGGCTTGCACACTGTCCCTGAGTTTCTTTTGCTTAATGGTAGCACTCTACCACTTGATCCACAGCACTACTTTTGGCCTTTTCTGTTTATGTGGTACTGAGGAATCAAACCTAGGGTTTCATGCATACTAGGCAAGCACTTTACCACTAAGCCACATTCCCAGCCCCTCTCTTTAAGTCTTTAGCCCACTTATTTATTGGGCAATTGTTTCTTTGAGGATTTGTTGTTGAGGGATTTAATTTTTTGAGTTCCAGGTATATTTTAGATATGAGACACTTGTTCATGGTATGGCTAGTAAAGACCTTCTCCCAATATGTGGGCTTTCTATTGATCTTGCTAGCTATGTCCTTTGCCATGAAGAAGCTCTGCAATTTCATGCAATCCCATTTGTCCAACCTTTCTTTGATTTGTTGTGTTTCTGGGTCTCTTATAAGAAAATTTTGACCTGTGCTAAGGAGACCTAGGGTTTCTCCTATTCTGTCCTGTAATGTTTTCAGAGTGTCTGCTTTGATTCTGAGGTCTTTGATCCATTTGGAGTTGATTCAGGTGCAGGGTAATATATAAGGATCTAGCATTAGTTTTCTACAAGTGATTAACCAATTTTGCCAGCACCATTTACTGAAGAGGCTGTTCTTCCATTCTATTTTTTTTTAGCTCCCTTATCGAAGATTAAGTGGCTATAGGTCTGTGGGTTCACTTCTGGGTTTTCAATTCTATTCCATTGGTTCTGAGGTCTGTTCTTGTGCCAGTACCAAGCTGTTTTGATTACTACGGCTTTGTAGTGGAGTTTGAAATTTGGTATTGATATTCCTCCAGCACTGTGGTTTTTTTTTGAGGGGGGGTTAAGGATAGTTTTTGCTATTTGGGGTCTTTTATTGTTCCATATGAATTTTTGGATTGCTTCTTCTATTTCCTTGAAGAATGAGGTTGGAATATTGAAGGTATCACATTAAATTTGTAGATAGCCTTGGGAAGTATTGCCATTTTCACGATGTTGATCCTTCCAATCCAGGAGCATGGGAGGTTTTTTCCATTTTCTAAGTTCTGTTTTGATTTCCTTTTTCAGGTTTTTAAAATTTTCATCATAGAGGTCCTTCACTTCTTTGGTTAATTCCTAGGTATTTTATTTATTTATTTATTTATATTTATTTATTTATTTATTTATTTATTTATTTTTTGGGTCCGGTCGTGGGGCCTGAACTCTGGGCCTGGGCGCTGTCCCTCAGCTCTTCAGCTCAAGGCTAACGCTCTACTACTTGAGCCACAGTGCCACTTCTGGCATTTTTTCTTTTTGCTTATGTGGTGCTGAGGAATCGAACCCAGGGCCTCTGGCATTCAAGGCAAATGCTCCACCACTGAGCCACCTTCCCAGCCCAGGTATTTTATTTTTTGTGGGGCTATTATGAATGGAGTTGCTTTCCTGATATCAGCCGCATTCTTCTCATTGTTGACATACAGAAAAGCCATTGATTTTTTTTCTTTTTCTTTTACTGTGAAAATACCATATAGAGGGGTTACAATTACATGGGCAAGATAATGAGTACATTTCTTATCAAGAATTAAAGCCATTACTTTTTGAGGTTTAATTTTATACCCTGCTATTTTGCCAAAGTTTGAATCAGCTTGAGTAGTTTGGGAGTGTAGTCTGTGGGATTCCTTAAATACAAGATCATGTTATCTGCAAAGAGGGATAGTTTTACTTCATCTTTCCCTATTTGGATCCCTTTTATGTTTTCATGTTTTCTTATTGCTGTAGCTAGGCATTCTAATACTAAATTGAAGAGAAGTGGAGAGTGGACATCCTTGTCTTGTTCCTGAGTTAAGAGGAAATGGCTTTAGTTTTTCACCATTAAGTATAATGCTGGCTGTAGGTTTGTCATATACAGCCTTTATTGTATTGAGGATTGTTCCCTGGATTCCTAATTTTTCCAGAGCCTTCATCATAAAAGGGTGTTGGATCTTGTCAAATGCTTTTTCTGCATCTATTGAGATAACCATGTGGTTCTTATTCTTGCTCCTGTTGATGTGATGAATTATATCAATTGATTTGCATATATTGAATCAGCTTTGCATACCTGAAATGAATCCTATTTGATCGTGGTGTATGATTTTTTTGGATGAATTGTTGAAGTCAATTGGCCAAAATTTTGTGGAGAAGTTTTGCATCAATGTTCATCAAAGAAATGGGTCTATAGTTCTCTTTCTTTGATGAGTCCCTGCCTGGTTTTGGGATGAGGGTTATGATGGCTTCATAGAAAGAGTTTGGTAGTGAACTTTTTCTTTCTATTTTATTGAAGTGTTGGAAGAGTATTGGTGTGAGCTCTGCTTTGCATTACCATATGTAGATGTGTGTGTGCATGTGTGTGCGTGTGTGTGTGTGTGTGCACAAGAAAAGACAATAGAATATGTTTGTGTGTGTATGTGTGTGAGTGAGTGATAAGAGCAAACTAGGGCTATAGAGTGCTTGCCAAGCATGCACCAGACACTAGGTTTGATCTCTAGCACAGCAAAAAACAGAAAAAAGCCAATAAAACATTTCCTTCTGGTTCTTGTGCATGGAGAAATGGATAGAACTCAATAAAATTTGAAGGTGAGATGTAATTTGTGAACTCTTTTATTATTCAGACTTGTTTCACTATAACAAAATACCCAACATAAGCAATTTAGTCAAAAAATGATGTTTATTCTATTCACAAGTTTTGAAATTTCAAAGTATGAGATCATATGGCTCAGTGGTCTTGCTGATGTAGATGAAACAGAATCAAGGAGAATAAGATGACAGTTTGGGCCTTGTTTATTCCTTTTATAACAATTCTCTCTTGAGAACCCAAGGGATCTCATGAGAAATAGAACCCATGGGAAATACTTCACCACCTAGTGACCTAATTATTTCCCATTAGACCCCTTCTCCCAAAGTTTAATCATAATAGGCCCTTGCAGTCTCAAACCGTACTGAAACCAAAGTACTACATAATGAAATAATGCATAACCGACAAAATTTACCAAATGCCTGACACACAGTAAGCATTCAGAAAATGAGGCTTTTGTTGGAATTGTGATTGTCACAATTATCTAACCAGACAAAGTGGATCATAGACACTTAGAATGACTTTAGATGCTTAATGAGTGGGGGTTGGGAGAAGAATAACAGTTATTGAGAGAGCACAAATTGTATTATTAGAGCTCTAGGCTGATTTTCTGAGAACAGAGGGAACATTTTCCATCATAGATTCCTAATTCCTACCAGCCCTATTATTCTACTTCTTCCAGCTTTTGTACTTAGAGGCCATAGTCTAGCAGAGCAGGCCACCATATCTGTCCATACTTTAATGTGATACATGTATGATTCTTATAAGTTCAATTACTTAACAAATCTTTCCTTCATATTTTCATTTCATGCTTTAACAGTCACACTGACACTATAAATACAAGTCTAGATTAAGAGTCATGGGATAAATTACATTTTTCCCAAAGAGACAGAATGAAAGCCTAGCATTTGATATATGTGAGTGTGACTTAATCTGGAAAAAGGGCCTACACAGACATAATTAGTTTGAGATGATATCATACTAAATTAGGACGTATCCTAATGTGACATGATTGGTATCCTAATAATAATAAGAAATTTGGCCATAAACACAGAGATGACAGCCACAAAAAGACAGGTAGAAGTGAAATTGGTGAAACAATTTTTAGATATACTTGTGATAACTCTCACCAATATAAGTGGGCATTAACCAATCTGTTGAGAGTTGGATCAGAACAACATAGTGGAGGAATGATGAATTTTCTTTCTGCTTCAGATTCTGCAATCCATTTTCTTTTACTTCAGCACTTTATTCTTGGGTCATCATACTCAGACTGGGATTGACTGCATGGATTTCCTTCATCTTTAGTTTGCAGACACTGGATCATGGGACTTTTCAGCTACCATTATTATGTGAGTCAATCCTTCGAAGCAAATCTCTTCCTGTATCTTTCTCTGTGCATGACTGCTCTTGCTTTTCTAGAGAATGCTGATCAATACAGAAATAGAAATGAGAAAGCAGGGTACTGCTGGAAGAAATAGTTAGAAAAATATAGCAGTGGTTTTGAAATTGGGTATTAGGTAGTGTCTGGAAGAGTTTTGAAGGTGATTGCTAGAAATGTGAATGCTAAGGATAATTTTGTGGAGGAGTAAAAGGAAAAGAAGAGATCTGCAGTGAAATCCAAAATCAAGCATAGAACCCCAGCCTGGCAGAGTTGTGGGGACTCCGTGGAGAATTGCAAGGAGGCCTGTGCGTGGCAGCTCCTTCTGAGTCCTGTGAATGATGTCGCTGTTCCAGTGGATTTTGTGCAACTTGTTTGGCTTCACATATTCGCAGTGAGAGAAGAATTTGCCTTAGGAACTCATACCTTTGAATTGTACCCACACCTGATTTACATGATATGTAGATAAGACTTTGGATTTCAGACTTCATTGATTTTGGACTGCATTGAGACTTTTAGGGCTGTCGAAGTGGAATAAATTATTTTACATCTGAGAATAATTTTTGCATTTTTGGAGAGTCAAGGGAGAAATAGTTGGCCAGAACAATCGTATCTCTCCAAATTCAAAGGTAGAAATCTAATCCATAGTGTAATCACTTTAGGAAGTGGATCATCTTCAGCATCTCAGTCTGAAGAACTGTAGGAAGTGAATTGTTGGTACTTAAGTCTCTGTCTCTGATAAAATTTATTGAAGATTGGTACAAACTGGATACCATGTAAATGCCTTACTTATGACGCCTCATTTAACACTCACAGTCAGGTGTATAGAACCTGTAATGACCTGTGTTTTAAGAATGGTGGAACAAATGGCACAGGCGGCTCACCCCTATAATCCTAGTTACTCATTAGGATGAGATCTGAGGATTGTAGTCTGATGCCAGCCTGGGCAAGAAAATCTTGAGACTTTTATCTCCAATTAACTACCAAAAAGCCAGAAGTGAAGCTGTGGCTTAAGTGGTAGAATCCTAGCTTTAAGCTAAGAAGCGTCAGAGCAGTGTCCAGACCCTGGGTTCAAGCCCCAGGATCAGCGCGCACACACACACACACACACACACACACACACACACACACACACACACACACACAAAATGGCTGTACTGAGGATTAGAGAGGATAAATAACATTCTAAACTTCTTAGCTATAGTAAATGGTAGAAACAGTAGTGAAGCTTAGATCTATCTCCAGAGGTTTTTTTTTTAATGGTACCATATCTACTATTTCCACTATATGAATAAAAAAGTATGAGTTATACCTTCCTTTTTAAAAAATGTTAGTCTAATTAAGGAATTTAAGTTAAATTAACTTGTTAGCTGCTGAGAAGTTGCTCTTAGGAAAAAGTTATTATGCTTCTAAACTTATTACAGTTCTCCATTCACTTTCTAATGGTTAATTTCAAAGATTCTTCTCTCAAATACATAAATGCACACTCGGATGCATATGTACATCCCCCCTCTGTCTCTCTCTGTCTCTGTCTCTGTCTCTCTGTCTCACTCTGTCTCTCTGTCTCTCTGTCTCTCGTCTCTGTCTCTGTCTCTGTCTCTGTCTCTCTGTCTCTCCCTGTCTCTCTGTCTCTCCCTGTCTCTCTGTCTCTCTCTCTCTCTCTCTGTCTCTCTCTCTCTTTCAGTGCTGGAGGTTGAATTCAGGACCTGATACTTAAAAGACAAACTTTCTACCACTAGAGGCACATTTCCAGCCCATTTTTGTCTTGGTCACTTTATATCTGAAGGGGTGGGAGGACTAAATCCTCCCGTTTGTGCTTCCCTGTTTTGTTAGGGGACAGGTGTACAACACCAAATCTAGAATCAATTGAGACGTAATCTCATGAATTTTTGTGCCCAGGATGGCCTCAAATGTAGATAGCATGATATCTGCTTCCCAAGTAGCTAAAATTACAGAGTTTGATCTACCTCACCCAGCCAAAGTAAACTTCACATTATGTTATAGGGTCATTTTCACACTCAAACATATATTCATCTATTCTTAAAATTATAGCTACAATAAAATGTACTTTTATGTGCAGAGATATGACAAAAATATTGCCATGACTTTCTGTCTTAATGATTTCCATTGCCAAAAATTGGATGATTACCAGGTGATATTTATAAAAGTCAGGAGAAATATTTTGCTTGAAAAATAATTGTTTTTAAATCTGCAGATAGATAGTGTGTGTGTGTGTGTGTGTGTGTGTGTGTGTGTGTGTGTGTGTGTGTGTGTGTGTGTGTGTGTCTTAAAATTTAAGAAGGCTTGGGTAAAATTTTTTTGATTTCCCTTCATAGAGCATTATATGCCAAATCTCATTTTATGGTTTTGATCTGGAATCTAAGTGTAAGTGAAACCTCTTTATTTCTTGCCTAACTTAACAGAGGTAGTTTATGTGTGTGATTTCTCTTATACACTTTATTTGACACTAGAATTTCATCTGTTCTTTTAAAGCACTGTTGTTTTTCTTCTGTTCTTTTGTTTTAATATCTCATCCAAGGAGTAATAATTCTTTCCTTTTGTTTGTGGTGGGAGGGGAGAAATACTTGGATTGTTTTTGGATCCAGGGCAATAGAATAAAAGTTTAAGAGAACCGAGAATCCTAAAAATGTCCGAATATATTCTTAAGTGCAAGTCTACCATGTGATTCAATTATTTATTATTTAGATGCCTTTTAAAAGCTACTTCATCATGACTAGCTTCTTCTCACCTCTTTTCCTTCCTCTCTTCCTTTCTCTCTTCCTTTCTTCCTTTCTTTTCCCCTCTCCTCAGTTTAGAAGTAACTTATCTTAAAACACAAATAAAGAGAAAAGAAATAGGGTATTTCAATTCAAAAGATGCACCTTAAAGAAGATTGCTTTTAGAGTAATCCTGGGTCATGTTCCATGGCTGATGGGAGTAATATTGGGAAACCAAGTTTAAGGTAGAATGAGAGAATTTCAGTAACACAGCTAGTTTAATATCAATTGTCTCAAGTTTCAGAATAAGTAAAAGGACTTTGAAGGGACTGAATTGTTACTTTCACAGAAGTAGAGAATTATAGGGGTTGTATATTTGAACATAATAATATAAAAATACTTAAAATAAAAAATATTTTTATAATAATTTTTATTGAGATTAAATGATTACATAAATTTCACAAAATTCACAGTATTGAAGGATAGTGGTACTTAGTTAAAGTTACAAATACATTTTAACCTTCATAAGACACAGCGTCATTATCATGGCCTATAAAGTTTGTGAATTCTACAAGATTTGAAACTACAACTATTTCTTGCCTGTTGAGTGATATGTTATCTGTTCCCTCTTTCCCTCTCCTTCCCTCTCTCCCATCGCTGGCCTTGAGTTTCTTAGTTCATTTTCATCAATGTCCAGCTAATGGGCCCCTCTGTTTATTTATTTACCTGCTTCCCTCTGATTGTGTGTCTTCCTCCTAGTTTCCCTGAGATGTGCACATATATACCATATATGAGGTCAAGAACATGGAGTCATTTTATATGACAAATTAAGTAGATGTCCTTTGTTTCTTGAGTCCTAAAAAATATTTTTTGTTATGACTGCCATTTTAAGGTCCTGAACAGTGTTGGGACACATCGCTATAATACTTAGCACAGGTTTTGATGGAGAGACACTCTGGGTTCTATAAGAGAGGCTCCCATGTGTTCATTGAAAGCAATTCCACTTCTAGAAACAAGTTACAGAGTTGCACACTTTCCCTGGCTTCCTGGGCTCCCTTGCAGTCTGTAGCTGGGTATGTTCCTATGACCATGTTGTTCCCAATGGGATCTGAAATTAAGATAGGCTACTTCCAAACTTGACCCAGAGAAACTTTCACATGGCTCCCCCAGAGACTTTCCCCTATGATCCCAGAGTGGCATCCAGAGCAACTTTGGAAGCCTTATGTTGAAGATAACAAATGGTATTTGGTTGGAACAAATGTAATGGGACTGTAGAACATTTAGTGCACAAAGAAAACTTGAGATATTTTCAAAGAGAGAAAAAAATGTGCTAAGGAAGATCAACCACCATCTCATTCAAGATTTCTTATCTGCAACCACAAATTTCCAGATGACAATAGAGTGATATTTCTAAAGGACTGAGAGAAAAAGGCAAGCGAAAGAAAGAAAAAGGGATCGAAATAGGAATGAAGTCAAACTATCTCTATGTGTATATGAAATGAATACTTAGAGGAGCTTACAGGTTCTACTCCAAAATTTCTAGATCTGATAAATACCAATTGGTGGGCAAATAGGTGGCAGTAGTCTTTGTTCCATGTTACTCTGTGACTCAACAATGTAAGTGCTCTATTTTCAACACAAGGCTTTCAGAGTCCCCAGGCACTGACATATAGATTGTCGAGGGTAAAGAAAAAGGAATGGGCTTTTATTTGATTTTTTAAAAACTAGTATTTTTACTATTTAAGTCATTGTACAAAAGGATTTCCAGTCATCATATGAAATTTTCAGTACAATCCACCTTGATCAATGTTATCCCTTCTATTGTTCTCCCCCATCTTTCCCAACCCCACCCATGGTACAGTGGCTACATTTTCCCACCCAGAAAGGAGGTTTTAATGAGCCAAGCTTGAGACTGACATTCTTCCCTTCTTTACCCATTCCATTGGAATGGCTATAGATCAAATATGCAGACATGCTTTCCCAACTTCAGTGGGATGGGGGTGGGGCAATACAATTTAGCTCTATGCCTGGGACAGTAGCAGGATGGCTTTATGGATAAGTAGCTACTAGTCACAAATAAAAATTTTAGCAATTGATAGTGATACCCAAAGAATAAAGCTACAGCTCTAACTTCTAAACCTGCAGAAGAAAAATAAAGGAGCACAGAAATCTTTATTCATCCATTTGGGCATTTACCCAAATGTTTACAAACAAGACCACACTAAAGCTACCAGCAAAACTATGTTTATTGCAACATTATTTACTATAGCTAAGATATGGAACCAATCCAGATGCCCCTCACTAGATGAATGGATCAAGAACATGTGGTATATATACACAATGGAATTCTATGCCTCCATCAGAAAGAATGACATTGCCCCATTTGTTAGGAAATGGAAAGACTTGTTAAAAATTATATTAAGTGAAGTAAGCCAGGCCCAAAGAAACATAGGTCCCATGGTTTCCCTTATTTGCAATATCTAGTATATGTCTGAATCAAGCAGAAAAGGTCAGATAAGTTGATGTTAGGGAAATGAACCCTAAGATATGTATTCAAATGTTTTTTTTTCTTTCATGCGATTGTTTCTAACACATTTATAAGATTATTTCTTTGTTGCTTTGTATGTCCCTCCCCCACAGTATAACCCCTGCTTTCACTGTATTTGATGTCGGTATAATTTGTGGAGGGGAAGGGAAAAACAAGTCGTTTAAATAAGGATACAGGTGGACCCATTGCAACAATGAGAAGTACAAGTTGTTATGTCGAAAATGAACTTTACAACTTTGGTGGGGGGAGGGAGTGAGGAGAGTTGGGTGGGGGGGTGGGGGGATGATGGGAAGGGATGGGAAGGGGAAACAAAGGAGGAGGCTACAATGTTTGGTAAGAAATGTCCTCATTATCTTGCCCATGTAATTGTAACCTCTCTGTACAGTATTTTCACAATAAAAAATAAATAAAAATTAAAAAAATCTTTATTCATCCAATAGAAGACTGGAAAGGAAAAAAAAAACAAGGAAAGAGGATGACAAAACAGAAAATATAAGATGGAAGAAATCACTTCAATATGTCAGCCATCATTAGTATGAATGTATTAAACACACCCGTTAAATCTATGTGATGTGATTAACATAATTAAGCTCTTTGTGATGCACGTAAAATATACAGATAAAGCAAACCCACACAAAAAGTTTGAAAGCAAATGGAATCAATGAAAAGATGTGCCAGGCCAATGGTAACCAAACGAAAGCTTGAGTAGTAATAATAGTATGACATAAAATAAAATTTGAATCCAATCTTTATAAGGATAAAGAAAACTGTTAAATAGAAAGCTCATGGACTGGGAGAAGATCTTCACTAGCCATACAACGGACAAGGGTCTCATATCTAAAATATACCTGGAACTCAAAAAATTAAATCCCCCAACAACAAATCCTCAAAGAAACAACTGCACAATAAATAAGTGGGCTAAAGACTTACAGAGAAACATCTCTGAAGAGGAAGGAAGAATGGCCAATAGACACATGAAGAAATGCTCAACCTCTCTAGCCATAAAAGAAATGCAAATCAAAACAACACTGAGATACCACCTCAGCCCATTTAGAATGGCTATAATCAAGAACTCTAAAAACAACAGATGCTGGAGGGGATGTGGACAGAAGGGAACCCTCCTGCATTGTTGGTGGGAGTGTAAACTTGTTCAACCACTTTGGAAAGTAATATGGAGGTCTCTCAAAAGACTCCACATAGAGCTCCCTTATGCCCCAGCAGTCCCACTTTTGAGCATTTACCTGAATGATCACAAACAAGACCATACTAAAGGTACCAGCACAACTGTGTTTATCACAACATTATTTACCATAGCTAAGATATGGAACCAACCCAGATGCCCGTCAGTAGATGAATGGATCAAGAAAATGTGGTATATATACACAATGGAATTCTATGCCTCCATCAGAAAGAATGACATTGCCCCACTTGTTAGGAAATGGAAAGACTTGGAAAAAATTCTATTAAGTGAAGTAAGCCAGGCCCAAAGAAACATAGGTCCCATGGTTTCCCTTATTTGCAATATCTAGTATATGTCTGAGACAAGCAGAAAAGGTCAGACAAGTTGATGTTAGGTGAAATGAACCCCAAGATAAGGACTCAAATGGTTTTTCTTCTTGGTATTGTTTCTAACGAATTTATAAGATGATTTCTTTGTTCCTTTGTATGTCCCTCCCCACCGTATAACCCCTGCTTTCACTGTATTTGATGTTGGTATAATTTGGGGACGGGAAGGGGAAAAAAAATTGTTTAAATAAGATACAGGTGGACCCATTGCAACAATGAGATGTACAAGATTTTATGTCAAAAAAACGAACTTTACAACTTTGGTGGGGGAGGGGGAGGATGGGAGGGTAGGGATGGGAAGGGGAAACAAAAGAGGAGGCAACAGTGCTTGATAAGAAACATACTCATTACCTGGCTCATATAATTGTAACCCCTCTGCACGGTATTTTCACAATAAAAAAAAACCATTTAATAAAAAACTGTTAAATTTATTTTACTTTTATATTGAAAAGATCACAATACTCTAGAAACTTATCATCTGTTTATTTCTTATTATAAATTATCTCTGAAAATTCAATGTACTAAAAAGAAGAACAAATTACCCTTTTAGAAATAAAATTTTCAAAAAAGGAATAATTTTTTTCAGTTGACAAATGTTCTAAAGTTTGAATATTTTCATACTTGAGTGGATAAATATTATTGCCTATAAAAAGTGAACTCTAGCTGGGCACTGGTGACTCATACCTGTAATTCTAGCTACTCAGGAAGAGGAGATCTGAGCATCATGGTTCAAAGCCAGCCAGGGCAGGCACATCCTTGAGACTGTTATCTCCAATTAAACATCCTAACTGATGCTGTAGCTCAAAATGGTAGTGTTGGTATAATTTGTGGAGGTGAAGGGCAAAAACAAATCGTTTAACGAGGGTTACAGGTGGACCCATTGAAACAATGAGATGTACAAGTCGTTATGTCTAAAAACGAACTTTACAACTTCAGTGGGTGGGGGGAGGATCGAGTAGGGAGAGGTGAGGGGAGTATGGGCAGGAATGGGAAGGGGAAACAAAGAGGAGGCAACAATGCTTGATAAGAAATGTACTCGTTATCTTGCCCATGAAATTGTAACTCCTTTGTATGGTGGTAGTCTCACAAAAAAAAAAAGGTAGCTTTGAGTGAAAAGGCTCAGGCACAGCTTTGAGGCAACCAATGACAAAAAACAAACCCCCAAAACAAAAGAAACCCCAAATAATCAAGAAATAGAAAAAAGTGAACTCCAAAGAAAAGTTAAGATCCCATAAAAACGCAACTTCCTTATCTAAAGTTCTTTCATACCTAGTTCAGGCTCTGGCTTTGGCTGAAATAAAGTGGATCTGGTTTTCAAAAGACATTAATAAAAAATATTAGATATTCCTAAGATATTATTATGTATGCTTAGATATTACTAAGGATACATATTGTGCTTTAGAATCTAAGTACAATCCAAAAACATTGAGTCAGTGGTCAGATTCAAGTGTGTGTTTAGAATCAGTGGAGTTCCAGAGAAAAGTCACTTTCTTCTTTGTCTTCTAGAAATCCCCAGATCATTTGGAGCTAATTCTAAACTGTGTTTAAGTCTGAACAATAATCGTTTTACTAAATAGCTTATGTATTCTAATGGAGCAAGAGCCCAGCATGTTAAGAACAAGCATACAAAGACTCTGAGACTAGGCAGTTCCTTTCTAGACAGAAGCAGGCCAATATGGAAGACAGACAAGTACATATTACAGGGCACATGGGGAAATGCCATGGCAGAGAAAGCATGTGGTGCTGCATGACGGGGGCAGGGAGGTATGAGTTTCTACATGCATGGGCCAACCAAGCAGTTGAATGAATTTACCAGATCTCCTGTTGATTTCCAAATTGATAATTGATACAGAAAGCAAAGTGGGCCATGCATGAATGTCTAGAAAGCTGCAAATAGAAATCTCTTTGATTAGTTATTTGGGAGCAAAATAAGTCTGTTTAAATATCCTCTAAAGGATATCACCTCCTGAAGTTAGACTTTTGTGTCGGCTGTAGCTACAAATGGTAAACAGGCATCTCAAGAACAAATTGACGGTGCACACCAGCCTCTCTTCTGTTCTTTTCTTTGTCATCATTTCTAATGTTTCGAGGTCTCAGAAAACTCTATGAGTCAATGAACCACATGTAACCAAGAACAGAAGGTTCTGGCCGAAGGCTGGCTTTTTTGTTCATTTTTCTTTCACAATATCAAAACAAAAGATTGTGGGACAGGATCTTAAAAGAAGATAGCTAGATGCTAGGCAACGTTTCTTCACCTTATCTAGATGCTGACATGTCTTAACCTTCACCTGCTTTCAGAAATGCTGCTCTAATGCGATATGTGCTCATTCTGCTAGCAAGCTGTTCCAATTTCTTTCTGTTGTGTAATAAACCACAACAAAACATTGTGGCTTAAGACAATACTGCTCATTTTGCTCACAAATCTGCAATTTGGGTAGGACCTGATGGGAATATTGGGTCTCTGTTCCACATGATGTCATCTGGGAGCTTGAATAGGTCTGATGGGTGACTTCCAAGATGGGTCTACTTAGCTAGTAAGTTGGTGCTGATGTTTAAAGATTGAGGCCTTTGGGCTTTTCCATCAGAAGAATGGGCCTCAGCGCCTTCCATTGGGATGCTTGAGTTTTCTCAAGCAGGTGTTCCAAGAGATGAGAAATAGACCTGCTATTGGACCAAAGCTTGGTTCCAGAAACCATTGCAGCCCTACTCCATATTTTATTGGTTAAAGTAGGTACATGACCTCATATTTAAGAGGAATGGATAAATTCTGCTTTTTCTGTGAACACTACTGCTTCCACAAATGCTTCTTGCTAAAGTCTGATTAATCTTTCCATTTCTACAAAAGCTACTGCTTTTGCTGTTACAGAGTATAAAGACAGAGGTATGGAGAAGAAAGATTCCTCTCTAGCTAATTTCAGTGGACTCATTGTACTAGAAGCTGTCATGTTGTCCATTCTTTCTTCCCGGGCTTTCTTCTTTGACTAACTCAGGAATTCAATTTTGTTTCCTCCAGTTTATTATTCTGTGTCCATTTTTTATATTTATGTAATTCATATGGTCAACTGTATTATTTCTTGCTTTTTATCACTTCCAACAAACTTCCTTGAAATTTAAATAAATTTCAGACATGGTAAATGTATTTTGGCTACAATGTTGAGGCAAAATGATTGATTTCAAATATGTTATTGTGGGGAAACAGCAAATGGAAATACTATGTTATTCCATGTGTTTCTATTAGGATAATTTATTGAATCAGATAGGTAGTTGTACAGTGATATGTAGATCTGTCTAGCACACTTCCATGTATTTTTTATCTTGGGGTTCCTTGACAATTTTGAATTTATGAAGAAGTTAGGGAGCATTTGTTATTTGTATCAGAGTTCTTGCTCACATGAGGAAAGGGCTTAAATTAGTCTATATATAAAATTATGTGACTGGCACTAAGATATATATATATATATATATATATATATATATGAATATAGATGCATTGTCTAAAAGTAAAGGATACTGAATATCTTAAAACTTTTTATAAAATGAATTAAGTTTTGGATACTTATTTTGGTATTAATATGCCAAAATGACAAAAGAAGAAGTACTTGCCTTCTGTCTCCATTTCTCTGATCTTTTGCCTTAAATAAAGTGTACAAAAGCAGAACGATAACAAGATGGCAAGGCTGTTTCACATCGTTATTTACTAAAGGCCAGGTTCTAGGAGTGCATGTTCCTATTTTCCAGGTACTTATATTTAAAATGGAATATGTGAACTTAGAATCTCATTAGAGAATTGAGGTCCCTATTGGTGAAAAGCACATGCATTATTTCCCTCTGGATAGATTATACTATGGCAGCGCATGAGATATGTCTGATTGGCTGGACAGGAGAACGGTGTTTTTGGCTAAACCTATTCCACAAATCAAAAACTAGAGTACGAGCTGGGTATTTAATTACACTTTTAGCATAAAACTATGGTGTTACAGTATAGAAAGTTTATGTCTTAACCTGTATATCTTTTTAAATGTCATGAACAGTCAGATGTTGGTGGCTCATGCCTATGATCTTAGATACTTAGGAAGCTGAGACCTGAGGACCTCATTTCAAAGCCAGCCCAGGTAGGAATATCCATGGGACTCATCTCTAATTATGCACCAAAAAAGCCAGAAGTAGAGCTATGGTTCAAGTGCCCAGGCCCTGAGTTCAAGCCTCAGGACCAGCACACAAACACACAAAAGTAAATATCACTATAAAGATTTATTTTTTGTCATACTGGGGTTTAAACTCAGAGCCTAAAACCTTTTAGGCAGATGTTCCACCACTCAAACCACGTTCCTTATCTCCTTTTTGTAAAGTCATTTTTTGGGTAAAATCTCATGCTTTTGTTCAGGAGTCTGGCTTTATACTACTTAACCTACTTATGTGCCTTATACCACTTAACCTACTTATGCCTTCCAAGTAATGGAGATAACAGAGTTGGACTTCCATCTTGGCTTGTTTGTAAAAATGAAGTCTCACATTTTTGCTTCAGATTGTCCTCAGACAAAGATATTCCTGATTTCTGACTCCAGAGTATGTGGGATTACAGGCATATGCCACTATGCATGGTTGAGATTTTTGAAAATACACTAAGTTGTGAGAGAGTCATTCATTCACTTACTTAGCAAACATTTATCTAATAGCTATTTGAGATAGTTTGAGGATCTCTCGTGGGGACTAATAAGAGACATACTCTTTCTTGATCTGAGTCTGAACAAATTACTTCAAGAAATCATTAAACGTTTGTTGGCTGTGTAATGCCTAGCAGGGATTCTTCTAGAGCACAAGTTCCTGTTTCTGCTGTATTGACATTCTAAGAGGAGATAGAATGAAAAGGACAGTCTTTATTTAACAAAGATTAGTGGAAGAAGTAGATTAGGGTGTGACTCAAATTCTCTAGAAATAGAATTGAAGTTAGTCAGGATTCCTAGCCATTCCCTGGTAATGGTTTAGACAAGCCTTGCTCTGAAGAGGAAGAAAATGGGCAGAATGACCAACATTTCCCAGTCAGACACACTGTTACTTCTCTTCTGGAGTATAGGATAAAAAGAAAAAGAAACAGGTGCTGGTAAGGAACGGCTGTTGGTCTGTAAGTCTCCATGTTCTGCTCCTGCCCACTGAGCAACTCCCTGGTGGAGAGGAACCATGGCGCTCTGGGTCACCAGCAACATGAAAATTAATGCTGAAAATAAGGTCCAGATCACCATGGCAGGTGCAAAGCGTGTGCCTGTGCCCAATGCAGCAGCTTCTAAACTGGGGCTGAGACCAAGAACTGCTCTTGGAGATATTGGTAATAAAAACAGTGAACAGCTACAGGCCAGAGTGCCTCTGAAGAAGGAAGTAAAAGCTTCAGCTACTGGAAAAGATGCTAAAAAGCTCTCCAAACTGCTGGCCCTGTGAGTGTGCGAGAGATAGAGCAGGAGTCTGAACCAGAGCCAGAGCGAGAGCCTGAACCTGAGCCTGAACCTGAACCTGAGCCTATAAAGGAAGAAAAACTTTCGCCGGAACCTATTTTGGTTGATACTTCCTCTCCAAGCCCAATGGAAACATCTGAATGTGCCCCTGATGAAGAGTATTTGTGCCAGGCTTTCTCTGATGTAACACTTGCAGCGAATGATGTGGATGCAGAAGATGGAGCTGATCCAAATCTTTGTAGTGAATATGTGAAAGATATTTATGCTTATCTGAGACAACTTGAGGAAGAGTAGTCTGTCAGACCAAAATACCTGCTATGTCAGGAACTCATGAGAGCCATCCTCATTGACTGGCTAGTGCAGGTTCAGATGAAATTCCGATTGCTGCAAGAGACCATGTACATGACTGGTTGCGTTATTGATAGATTCATGCAGAAGAATTGTGTGCCCAAGAAAATGCTGCAGCTGGTTGGTGTCACTGCCCTGTTTATTGCAAGCAAATATGAAGAAATGTATCCTCCAGAAATTGGTGATGTTGCTTTTGTGACTAACAATACTTATACTAAGCACCAAATCAGACAGATGGAAATAAAGATTCTAAGAGCTTTGAACTTTGGCCTGGCAGCCTTCTACCTCTGCACTTCCTTGGTAGTGCATCAAAAATTGGAGAGGTTGCTGTTGAACAGCATACGCTGGCCAAATACCTGATGGAACTATGTTGGACTACTCAATGGTGCACATTCCTCCTTCTCAAATTGCAGCAGGAGCCTTTTGCTTAGTATTGAAAATTCTTGATAATGGTGAATGGACACCAACTCTACAGCATTACCTGTCTTCCACTGAGGAATCTCTTCTTCCTGTTCTGCAGCACCTGGCTAGGAATGGAGTCATGGTGAATTGGGGGCTTACAAAGCACATGATTGTCAAGAATAAGTATGCTACATCTAGGCATGCTAACATCAGCATTCTAGCACAGCTGAATTCTGCACTAGTTCAAGACTTAGCCAAGGCTGTGACAAAGGTATAACTTGTACACTTGAGATGAGTACTATAACAATAGCTGCAAATAAAATTGACATCATATGCCACTTGTATATATTATACTATATTTACTTGGTGTTTAATGAAGGTTGTAGCTATTTTTGCTTTTAATATTTTAACTCATCTAAATGTTATTACTTCCTATTCTGGAGTAACCTGTAAGTCATACTAAAAGGTCTTTTTTAAAAATCTTTTTTGTTTTTAAGCTGCTTTCAGGTTACCAGGGACTCCAACTGATGTAGATAATTGTCACTTACATGCTTATATACGTGACTGTTTTTAATGTACCTGGATTTTCCTTTTGATATGGTAAGATACATAAAATGGATAGTTCCATAGGACATAACTTCCTGGGAGCTAAGTCATTTTACAGAACTTCTTACCTAGTTCTGTTTTTCAGTCAAAGCCTGTGCCACCTCGTGACCTCCTTTGTGTGGTTTCTTCAGGTACTTGCTGCTCTGCTTCTGTTTTTACCACTTTCTGGAGCTATCAATTTATCTTTTCCTTTATTTTCTCATTTTAAAAGTCCAGTTTTCTTTTTATGTATTTGTTTTTGTTCATTGGTTAGGAAAATAAAACAGGATGTTCAAAACAAAAAAGTTAATTTGCCCAATCTTTCTGAACCTCATCTGCTTAAAAGATATTGACAGATTAGATGCATCTAGCTCCCCTGCCCTCTATAAACATCCATATAGATGAGTTGCTGTGGAGAGTTTTCAATAGGTCCATTCAGTACAAAGCAATATTCCTTCCAACGTGTAGGTGTTTCTGTGTTTATACATCACATACTTTGGGTATACGGTATGTAATGTACATAGCTATTGCCCTGTTGACATTCAGAATACGTTTGTTCATTGCCCATACAATACTGGTTAAAGATCACTTTATACCATTGTTTTCTTGATGTGATAGTTTTCCCAAAGTGTATGTTTTCTCAGTCACATGCCTTTCTCAGTGTTGTCAGCAGTATACAAAAGTGATTTTCTTTGCATCTTTGTTAAATCTAAAAGTAGTTTGTCTTAAATCTTTGTGAATGTAACTACCAACTCTCATTTGTTGTTTTATACTCCCACCTGTCCATGCTATGTTACCCCAAGTTAAACAAATGGTTGGTCTTATCAATGTGAAAAAAAAGAAGAGAAGCAGGGGGAACTTTCTGGAGTATTAAAGGGCATGACAGCTGTTTGTTTCTCAATTATAATTCCTGGAGATTGTGCTCTTACTTTCACATACAGAGTATAAGCTATTGAGGGCTAGATACAAGGGCTGCCCTACAGAATTCCACAGTAATAGCAATATTTAGGTCAACAGTATCACTTTTTTGGCAGGTTGGATTAAATCTAAAATGCTTCCTCAGCAGCTATTAGATGTACTGTGATGATAAGTTGTGCTACGCATCAATGGGGTGAGGGATGGGAATAGCACAATGCACACTCCGGTTCTCAAGGAACTTTTACCTACCACAAAACACAGGTAGCTATTTATCAATGACAAAGCTGCCTAGAGTTGGAAAGAATGACTCTGGGAAATATTTCTAAATAAGGATTGTGAGGGCTTCCATAGGAGTATATTTGAGTTAGGCCTGGATGTTTCAGAGCAAATATTTTTCCTATAGAGTCTCCTTTTATTCTCATAGCAGAAATCAATCTCCTTTTCCTCTAGATTCCTATGTTAACTTACTGAACATATTGTATTGGGTTTTCTATTCTTATGCCTGGTTCCCCAAATCAGCACTTCCCCATTGAGAAACCTTGGTTTAGAGATAATTATAGATCATTGTAATTAATCTATTTACTTCTCCTTTATGCCACAATCCATTAAATCTGGGAGGCATGTCTCATGCAGTAGATATTCAAGAAATGTTTCTCAACAGAATAAATGGCAAAGCTGTATCTAATCATGTATTTCTTTTCTTTTTAAATTGTGAAAATACCGTACAGAGGGGTTACAATTACGTGGGCAAGATAATGAGTACATTTCTTATTAAGCATTGTTGCCTCCTCCTTTGTTTCCCCTTCCCATTCCTTCACATGCCTCCCCCCCACCTGATCCTCCCACCCTTCAACCAAACTTGTAAAGTTTGTTTTTCGACATAACAACTTGTACATCTCATTGTTGCAATGGGTCCACCTGTATCCCTAGTTAAATGATTTGTTTTTTTCCCTTCCCCTCCACAAATTATACCAACATCAAATACAGTGAAAGCAGGGCTTATACCGCGGGGGAGGGACATACAAAGCAACAAAGAAATCATCTTATAAATATATTAGAAACAATTGCATGAAAAAAAAATTTGAATACTTATCTTGAGGTTCATTTCCTTAACATCAACTTATCTGACCGTTTCTGCTTGTCTCAGACATATACTAGTTATTGCAAATAAGGGAAACCATGGGGCCTATGTTTCATTGGGCCTGGCTTACTTCACTTAATATAATTTTTTCCAAGTCTTTTCATTTCCTAACAAATGGGGCAATGTCATTCTTTCTGATGGAGGCATAGAATTCCATTGTGTATATATACCACATTTTCTTGATCCATTTATCTAGTGAGGGGCATCTGGGTTGGTTCCATATCTTAGCTATGGTAAATAAATGCATGTATCTCTTAAAGTGGCTGCCAGACCTTTCTCTGGTACCTTTTCTATCATAGTGGAACTTGCAGAAGTGACATCTCCACAGCTCACCTTGCATGTGATCTTTTATAAATAGGTTCTCCATGAACCACTAGTTACAATAGAAATCACAAAACAAATTGTCTGAACAAGACAAAGTTCACTTCTGAAGAAGGGTGCCCCATCAGCCAAAAATCGTGCAATCAAGCACCCAGAGTAGGCAGGCTGCTTCTCCATTTATCCCTAATGAAGCAAGCCCTGTCCCTCTGCTCCAATTAGCTGAACTCAGGTTCATAATCTAGTTTGAAGAATGTAAGATGTATTTACATAAAGTGACTATTAAGAGACATTGAAAAAAGATTAGCAGTCTTAATTACTCATACCGTCTGTTACTTTCTTGAACAAACTAAAATGTGTCTTAATCTAATTTTGGAACAACCAGTTAAGATAAAATCTTACATTTCAAAAATCCTTCCTTTATCCCAAAGCATTTCCTCTTTCCCTTTCTTTACTTGCTGATAGTTTCTTAACAGATTGAGCAACAAAATCAAGCCACTAGGCCAAAGCAGGAACTTTTAAGCAACCCACTTTGCTAGGAAAGACTGGGAAAGTTATCCTGGTCAGTTATCTGCTTTGCCCAGACCTCTGAATGTCCAGATAGGCACCCATATCATTGGTATGTTTTCTGATTATTTGTTATTAGTGACTCTTCTTGTAGAATGGAAAGGCATTTCTAACAGAATAATTACATAGACTTTTATCCCAAGAGAGACCAATAATAAGAGCTGTTATGTTTTTGCAGCTGCTTTCGATGAAAGAATTTGGGAATAAAGAACTCTATTATGTTTTTTTCCCCACTCTTGTTATTTTATTTGTGGCTCTTTCTGAGATTTTATAAGCTATGCATGTTTGACTAACACAACTGTAACCAGAAACAGATTATAATAGTCCAACTAAGTCTTTCAGAGAAAATTATCTGTAGCTATTCCTTCCAAATTCTAAAGTCTATCACCATTAAGATAATTGTGAAATATTTGCTGTAGCATCTATTTAGTGGTCCCAAATAACAGGCAGACAATATATGAATGGCATTTTAGAATCCCAAAGGCATCTAAGTTTTCAAGAGCTTAAATGTGTGACTGAAGACTTGGCAAGACTGATTCACAGTGTCGGCAAATGCAGCTATGGTGAAAACTCCATTTCCACGCTAACTTCCTGGCTGATTTGGCTACCTTTGCAAGTGTGGTTCTGGTCTGAGCTGGCAAAACTTGTCCTGGTTTCTCTTTACACGATGGTCAATGTCTCAGTTGTGTGGTTTGGCTCCCAATGAACTGCATTGAAAGCTTTGGATCAAACTCTTAAGTTTGAGGTTATATGAATTGAATCTGGTGAAAAGACTATTGATGAGATATTTATTTCTCCTTAAGTTCCAAAGCTTTGTGGGACCTTTCATTACTGGTATGCTGGGTGTACTCTTCTATTCTTGCTTTTACTCACTGCTCTAGAGTTGTTGTTGAAGAGATTTTTAAATTTCTTGTATGTATGCTGTCTCTTAGATGGATGCTTTTGTGAAATATTTGATGTCCTGAGTAAATGGAACACAAATCATTTTTTTCCCAAGTCTTAGGGCTGGGCCTCAAGGCCTGGGTGCTGCCCCTGAGCCTCTTTGTGCTCAAGGCTACCACTTGAGCCACTTCTGGCTTTTTCTGAATAGTTTATTGGAGATAAGGGTCTCACAGACTTTCCTGCTTGGGCTGGCTTTGAACTGTGACCATAAGATCTCAGCTTTCTGAGTAGCTAGGATTACAGGTATTAGCCACCAGTGCCCAGCTTCACAAATCTTATTTTATAAAGCAAAGTGAACATTTTTTTCCCAAGATAATTCAGAATCCTGAAAGATATTGTGAAATACTTAGGGAAGGTTAGTATGGTTGCTATGAAATAGTGAAATTTGGGGCTGGAAAGGTGGCTCAGTGGTAGAGTGCTTGCCTTGTATGTATGAGGCCTTGGGTTTGATTTCTCAGCACCATGTAAGTAGAAAAGGCTAGAAGTGTGCTGTGGCTCAAGTGGTAGAGCGCTGGCCTTGAGCTGAAGAGTGGAGGGACAGCACCCAGGCCCAGAGTTCAGGCTCCATGACCGACAAAAAAAAAATAGTGAAATTCAAAGACTGCCTTAATTAGACTGCTCCAAATAATAAACATGAAGAAATATAAATCAAGACCCTTTGGCTTCCAAATAATCTCCAGGCAGCTGACATTTTTAACATCACTTAATTTAATAACAACATGCTTACAATTTGGTGTTTTCAGGAGTGTGGTGGTTCTTGATTAGAGACTAAAGAATCACTGGGGGTGTTTTTGGTTGTCACCACTGAGGGGGATAGAGGATGGAGTGGTACTGACAGTGATAGAGGCAACTAGTGGGCAGAGCCTGGGAAATGGCTAAATGTCCTGCAGTATTCACGACAGTCTATTCCCAAAGGAAGAATGCCCTGTTTCCAAAAGTCAGTAGCTCCTCACTGAGAGACCCTGGGTTAGAGATAACTAATTAGTAACCCTGACTGTTGCTCTTAGGTATTTTATTCCCCCATAGGAGAGGGAGACTTTCTGAAGCAATCATTCTAATTAAGCAGTTTTACTTATTTATGTTTTATTGTAAAGGTGACATACAGAGGGGATAAAGTTACATAAGTCAAGTTCATTTCTTTTTGAAGTGTCACCTCTTCCCTTGTTTTCTCCCAGTTTTTTTCCTCTCATGTCTAGTGTCACTGCTGAAGTAGTTCACCCTTTGTCCCACCATTTTTGTGCTCTTCCTCACCCTCCCCCAAACAGATAAACTTACATATAAGACAAAGGTACAGAAATAAAAAACAGCAACAGAGGGAAAAACAACAACAACAAAAAACCCAAACCAAAACAAAAAGCAAAATGACCAAAAACCTCTTATTTCCATTTCTTGGAGTTCATTTTGATAAACATTTTATATGATCAGGTGCATATAGCTATTGAGCCTTTGTGATCCTCTCCTAAGAATATTCTCCTTTGGTCTCACCGTGTGAATGTTTAGAATCCTGTATAATTTATCATGTCCATGTGTGATTTTTAAAAAATGTTTTTTATTGTAAGAAATAGTATACAGAGGGGTTACAGTTACATGAGTAAGGTAATGAGTACATTTCCTATTGAGCATTGTTACCTCCTCTTTTGTTTTTCCTCTACCTTCCCTTCCTTCCCTCCCACCTCCCCAACTCCCCCCTCCCCTACCAAGTTGTAAAGTTTGTTTTCAACATAGTGTCTTGTACATGTCAGTATTATAGGCCAACCTGTATCCTTGTTTCAGCATGTGTGATTTTTTTTTTGGCCTTTTATCATCCATCGTGTTTACTTGTAGATTTATAGGCACATTCTAATTACTACAAATGAGGGAAACCATGCAACCTATGTTTCTTTGGGTCTGTCATACTCCACTTTCCTAAACAATTTTAAATATAAATATACATTTCTATGTTTTTCCTCTGAATTAAATGAAATCTCTTGTAGTCAATGAATAGTAGGGATTTTGCAAGGGCAGCCATCACCAACTTGATAACAAGTATAGCTCTCAGGCTGCAAGTTACTGGTTGCCTAGACACATGCCCTTTGACCAAATGTCCAGCATTTACTCAGTAGCATCAAATGTCAATTGTGAGGCATTTATAATGAGCCAGAAACTGCAGGACTTTCTTGGATTTTAAATGCTTGGTTGTAACTATATACTTACCTATGACGTATGTGTCTATTTATCTGTGGCACTGTGACATGAATAAGTAGACATTAAAAGTGGTGAGTGGCTGGGTGCTGGTGACTCACACCTGTACTCCTACCTACTTAGGTGGCTGACATCTGAAGATCACAGTTTGAAGCTAGCCCAGGCAGAAAAGTCCAATGAGACTCTTATCTCCAATATACTACTCAAAAAAAAAAAAGCTGGAAGTGGCACTGTGGCTCAAGTGGTAGAGTGCTAGTCTTGAGCGCTTGAGCTAGTCTTAAGGCTTGGGGACAGTGCCCAGGTTTTAAGTTCAAGCCCCAGGACTAGCAAAAAAAAAAAAAAAAAGCGGTGAGTGATCTGAAGAGTTCCTTCCCCCTCCTTCCTACATTAGCTCGGAGACGAACACACTGGGGCTCTTGAATCTTCTCTTTTCTTTATTCCCATTGCCTTCTCAACAAGTTTTTTTTCCCTACCAGTATAGCTCTAGCTTTCTTGAATCTTCTATCTCTATTTTTACAACTTGATAGAAATTAACCTTTTTATGCAGCTTAATTTTGAATTTGTCAGCCCTTTGCTCAAAGCCCTTCGATGTACAGCACTGCTAACCTAATAAAACCCTAATTTTAGTTACCCAGTAATCTCTTGGTCTTTTCCTCATTGGTCTGTCAAACATGCCATCTCCTGGAAGAACCAACAAGACCACTCCCATTTTCCTCCTTTTCTGCGCTCTCCTGGCTTAGGTGTTTTCACTTGTCCTGTTCTCATTGCAAGAACTATCCACATGGACTTTTCCTCTTAATATTGCCTGTGAAGAGCACACCCTTTCTCCAAAAGTCAGGTCAAATGCACCATCTCCAAGTCTCTTTAGCTGGAGGTTCTTTGCCTCTTCTGACCTCTTCTTGCTCTAAAGTATGTTTTCTCTCCTATGGTACAAAGCATTTTTCTCAATAAGGTATCTGCTATTCTTTAAGGAAAAGAAAGGTAAGGGAGGAAATAAGGAAAAAAAGGATGGAAGGAAAAAAGGAATAAAAGAAGAAAAAGGAAGAAAGGAAAAAGAAGAAAGGAACTGCTGGATGAGTAGTAATTTAAAAACAGCTTCTCAAAGAGTAAGATGCATACAAATCACCTGGAATATTGTGAAAACCAGATTCTGATTCAGTAGGTCTGAGCAGAGGCTGACATTTCTGCATTCCTAAAAAAAATACGGTTTATTTGTCCCACTGGCCAATGGACCACACCATGACTAACAAATCATGTATAACATTTGGAATGAGGCCTATGAACAAAAGGAGTAGTCATTGCCTAAGCTTGTGGAAGGTTAGCTACTAGCAGCTAGGAGGTTCCATGGTGCTAAACATATCTTCTTATGATTTGAATATTACACTTCCAAGTTGCAGTTTTGACCTGCCACTTCATGACTGGGTGTTATTATGTAAGTCAATGAATACCACTAAGCTCTAGCTCTGTCTTTGACAGATGAGGATAAAGACACATTCATCAATCTGTACTACCTACCTCTGGCTTGGCTCAGCTGCCTCATGTAACTTACTATCTATTCACTCACTTTCCCCCAAAAGTAGGCAGCTAGAAGAAATTTTAGATCATGTTTCTAGCTCCTTAGTTGTTAAGAGTGCTTGGTGAGTGTCTAAATTTGGGAAATCCTGGTACAGCATACTTAGGTGAGCTTCAGACTAAAGACTTCCTTCCTCACCTTTACCATGGGATGTCAAACTTCAGATGGCCTTCTACCTTAAGTCAGTTTTACTCTTGGTCACTTGCTGTGACTACAGTCTGACTGGTGACTTCTGTGACCTAGTTGTGGTCAATCCCTTCTCTCCAGGACCAGTGTGTGCTTGCTCTTTCTTGTAGCCTCTGCGCAGACATTGAGGTATTAGGTGCTCATGCTTCTCCTAGTTTCTGTCCTTCCTCAAACTTCTGCATTGATTTTAGTCCCCACAGGGTTTAAGAATCTTAATTCATATTTTTGTGTGTTTGTGTGGGTCAGAACCATATTCTATTCAGCTCCAACTCATTTTATTTCCTTGTTTAATCCTCTTACCTGAGGTTCATGTTGGTTATGGCATCACTTATGCTATGGAGCTTCAATGTTTGTGAGCCTAGAAGGGTCAAAAGCATTTAAGGCTCTCTTTAATTACAACAATGACATTACTTTTATTATGGTATATATAATATTTAAAAATGTTAGATACAGGGCTGGGAAGGTGGCTCAGTGGTAGAGTGCTTGCCTTGCATGCCTGAGACCCTGGGTTTGATTCCTCAGCACCACATAAGCACAAAAGAAAAAAGCTGGAAGTGGCGCTGTGGCTCAAGTGGTAGAGCGCTAGCCTTGAGCTGAAGAGCTGAGGGACAGTGCCCAGGCCCACAGTTCAGGCCCCATGACCGGACTCCCCCCCCCAAAAAAAAAAGTTAGATACATGAGTAAAGCAAATAAGCAATCAGACTGTATGTGAGCCTAAGAATAAATGCTTTATCTGGGAGTATCATTATAATTAAGAAATCCACAGGTAGTTTTATTCAAGCATATTTTTCCAGATAAGTTGTCACAGTTCCCCAAATAGTGACCCTTAGGGAGTCTTCCTGGAGAAAGTCAATGTGGTGGTTCCTGGTAAAAACATGTCTTTAGAAATAGGTTTATTATGATAATGATATCTTTTGACGCGATATCATTATTGAGTAAGTTGCTACTATTATGAGAAATAGAAATCAGGACCCAAAAGGTGAGAAAGAACAGTAGGCAAAGGCATCTTAGGGTAGTTAGGAGAAGGAAGTGGGCCTCAGGCTTCTGGTTGCAAACACAATCGGTGGAGCCAACATGTGTTTGTGGTGAAAGGAACTGAAAGCTAAGATTGTGCTTTGGAAAAGTGTTGGATGTCTGAGTCAATTTAGGTTGTCACCACAAAATACCACAAACTAGGTGTCAGAAACTTCTTCATAGTTCATTAAGTCCAAGATTGGGGTGCCAGCAGATTTGGATTCTTATGAGGGTCCTTATTTTCATGTAGATAGATGGTAGGAAGAAGACTGAGATAGAAGAGAGATATTTTGGTGTCTTTTTTGGAGGGTGGGTAGTACTGTGGCTTGGACTCAGGGCCTCAAGTTCTTGGTCAGGTTGGTGCTCTACCACATGAGCCATGCCTCCTCTTCTGACTTTTTGATGGTTAATTGGAGATAAGAGTCTTGAAGATTTGTCTGTTGGGCTGGTTCTGAGCCTTTGATCTTCAGATCTCAGGCTCAGAGTAGCTAAGATTATAGACATGAGTAACTGTCACCCGTCTTTTGGCACCTTTTAAAATAACTTGTTTGGTTTGGTGTGTTTGAGACAAGTCTTTCTGGCCTTGAACTTGGCCTTGAATATAAATTATTCCAGCCTCTTCCTCTAGAGTGCTGGGATTGCAAGTGTATACCACCATGCCCAGCATGTATATTTTGTATTTTATTATCTCATCATAACAGTCCCACGCTTTTGAGGTCATATTAATCTATATGGCCCCCAGAGTCTCCATCCTTGGTACATGTTAGGGAATTTCTAAAATAATATATTAAGATTTCAACATATAAATTTAGGGGAATATGACTTGGTCCATCACAAAGGATATCATGGGAAATGCAAACATATCCCCCTCCCATTTTCTATTTGTAAATTTCTCTCTAACTAGTATTGTTGAATTAATGTATCATATTCCTTTAATTCTTCAGTGATTGCATCGATTCTTTGAATAACCAGGCCAGGAAAAGTCTCCCAAAATGTGTAGAACTTACTATCTGTTACATGCTTCCAGAAGTCGTTCAGTTGTCTCCTCTTTTGCCCTTGATGGTAGGTGTCTAAGTGTAGCAAATGGACTATTTTCCTCCTATAGTTAATATATTGATGTTTCCTGAGTAAGGTCCAAAAACTGTGACTTTAATATGATGTGCTGAACTTGCCTCTGTCTTGACCTCTCTGTCAAGACAGAGAGAATTATGAGCCCAAACAAACTTCTCTTTATAATTTAATGGTTTTAAGTATTTCATGATAGTGATGGGAAGAGGAGACATGCAATGTATTTTCTATGACCAGCAAGAAATTGCTGACAAATATTTAGCTTTACTTT
This sequence comes from Dipodomys merriami, assembly GCF_024711535.1. Lineage (NCBI taxonomy): Eukaryota > Metazoa > Chordata > Mammalia > Rodentia > Heteromyidae > Dipodomys > Dipodomys merriami. The sequence continues at coordinate 8,381,451 of NW_027206290.1, forward strand.
TATACTATGGTAAAAATACATGAAATTTATTATGTAGCCATTTTAAAGTATCCAGTTCACAATGTTGTGAAACCATTACTGCTATGTCATTTTATCATACTCACTGAGCAGGGGTCAGCCCCGCTCTCTTAGCCCTTGAAAACCATAAGCTCTACTGTATGTGGTTCTGTCTATTCTGTATATATTGTATATGTATAATCACCTTTTTAATGCATTTATGAATTGACATTTAGATTATTAATGGACATTTAGATTATTTTCACCTTTTGTCATTGTGAATATTCATGTGCATATTTTCATTTTCAATTCCTTTGGAAATACACACACACACACACACACACACACACATATACAAACACATGATTGAATTGCTGGGTCATATAGTAATTCCATGTTTAACTTATTGAGGAACCATAAATTTCTCTCCATAGAAGATGGAAAAGCCAATAAATGTATGATGGTTCCAATTTCTTCTTTTTTCCCCCAACGTTTGTTATTTTCTAGTTATGTGATTGCATCTATCCTAATGCATGTGAAATGGTATCTTGTATGGTTTTGATTGAATTTTTCTAATGACTAAAGATATTGATCATCTTTCACTGTGCTTGTTGGCTATTTTTATGGCTCTTTGGGAAAATGTGCCTCCAAGTACTTTATCCTTTTTAAAAATTGGATTATATTTTGTTTGCAGTTGATACATTAGAGTTTGTTAAAAATATCCCAAGTAGTGGGCCCTTACTACATAAAAATGAGTTACATAAAACTTGTCACATTCTGTAAGTTTTTTCACTCTCTGAGGGTACCCTTTTATAAACAAAAGTTTCAATTTTGCTGAAGTTTAATGTTCCTATTGCTTCTTTCTTTGTACTTTTGATATCATATCTAGGAAATTATTGCCAAATTCAAAGTAGTGAATTTCTGCTCCTATATTTTAATGATTAACTAATTAAACTTTTTTTTGTGCTTAAACTCTGGGCCTGGGCACTGTTCCTTAGTTTTTTCAGTCAAGGCTGACACGACTATTTGAACAACAGCTCCACTTCCAGGTTTTTTTTTGTGGTTAATTGGAGATAAGAGTCTCACAGACTTTTCTGTCAAGAATTTTCTTATCTGAGGCTTGATCCTCAGATCTTATCCTCCTGAGTAGCTTATAGCATAACCTGGCTGATTATTAATTTTTAAATGAAGATTTAGATGCAGTTTAAAGTTTTAACTGTTGTTTTTCTGGTCATGGGGCCTGAATCCCTGGGCCTGGGTGCTGTCTCTTAGTTCTTCAGCTCAAGGCTAGCACTCTACCACTTGAGCCACAGCACACTTTTAGCTTTTTCTGCTTATGTGGTGTTGAGGAATTGAACCCAGGGCCTCATGCATGCAAGGCAAGTGCTCTACCACTGAGCCACCTTCCCAGCCCTTAACTTTTTTTTTTTAAATCAAGAAGTTCTCATCTGTATTGGGATCAGGTAAAGGATATGTTGCATTACATGGAATGTTTCTGAGCTGGGTTCTAAGCATAGAGCTGCTCATACCCTGAACTTCTTGAGTGATAGGTTGAAAGGAATATTTATTTTATTTTAATTTTTGGTCTTGAGCCTTGAACTCAGAGCCTGGGTGCTGTCCCTGAGCTTTTTTGCTCAAAGCTAGTGCTCTACCACTTTGACCCCAGCTCTACTTCTAGGTTTTTGATGATTTATTGGAGATTAGAATTTCATGAACTCTCCTGACAGGGCTGGCTTCAAACCATGGTCCTGAGATCTCAACCTCTTGTGTTGCTAGGATTATATGTGTGAACCACAGGTCCTGGGCAGTAAATATACTTTATGACAATAAAATATGCTCATACAGTAAGACTGTGTTTAGTCAGCACAGTAATAAAATAGTGGTTAATTGGAGATAAGAGTCTCACAGACTTTCCTGCCAAGGCTGACTCTGAACTGCAGTCCTCAGATCACAGCCTCCTGAGTAACTTGTATAAGCCTCCAGCACTGGCTTATTTTAATTTTAAAAATACGATTGTATTTTTAAATTGCTGTATTGAGGAGTTACCACTTCACAAGCCAGTTCTTTTTGGACGTTGTCACTTATTCCTTCATTTTCCCCTAGTTTTCCTTCCCTTTCCTGACTACAAGTTGCATAATTTAGATCTTTGATTCAGTTTGGGCTATTTTTTGTTTGTAAAGTCCAACTTCATTCTTTTGTATCTAGTTGATCATTCTTTTCCTATTGAATGATCTTGCCAAGCACTTATTTCTGGCTGTACAATTTGTTTAATTGATCTATGTGTATATTCTTATGCTGGCAATACTAGTTTTTTTGATTCTTGTGGCTTTGTAGCAGTTTTTTAAAAATTATTTAATAAATTTTTTATTGTGAAAATACCATACAAAGAGGTTACAATTACATGAACAAGGTAATGAGTACATTTCTTATCAAGCATTGTTGCCTCCTCCTTTGTTTTCCCCTACCATCCCTGCCCTTCCCATCTCCATGACTACCCCCCCACACCAAAGTTGTAAAGCTCATTTTTCTTTTTTTTTAATTGTGAAAATACTGTATAGAGGGATTACAATTACATGAGCAAGGCAATGAGTACATTTCTTATCAAGCATTGTTACCTCCTCCTTTGTTCCCCTTCCCATCCCTTCCCATCTGCTTGCCCCCCACACCCCTGTGCCAAAGTTGTAAAGTTTGTTTTTCGACATAACGTTTTGTACATCTCATTGTTGCAATGGGTCTACCTGTATCCCTAGTTAAACAATTTGTTTTTTCCCTTCCCCTCCCCAAATTATATCAACATCAAATACAGTGAAAACAGGGGTTATCCAGCAGTGTTTAAGTTGGAAGCTGATACTGCCTTTGTATTATTTTTCTTTTACTTAGTAAACTAGCCTTTTTTCACAATGCAATTTGTTCTTATATTCTATGTGATGAGATCACATAAACATCCACAGCTGTCTGTGAGGAGTCATAAGGTGGCTGTGCAGAGAGGAAAGAAAGCATTTCTGATATCACTGGCAGTGCTTCATGCCCTAAATTTTTAGATTGAACTAGATCCAGTTGGAATTTTATATGTCTCCATATACAGTACATCACGCGTTTTTGTTCATGTATAAGCCATGCTGCTATTTCATGAAGGTAGGTTTCTTGAAGAATGATGGCAGAATCATAGGACATATATTCTTAAAAACGTGATAGAAATTCTAACTTACTGTCACCACCTTTATTTTTTTTGGGTTGAAAATATATGCAAAACTGAGAGCTGTGCCAGCAATGATGTCTTAATAGATTTTATGTGGAGAACACAAAATCACTGAATGATGAATAAACATTGCCAGCACAATATAGTGGTCAATCCTGTAAGGTAGTGTTTTACTTCATAAATCATCTCTGAAGTCGCACTTTTACTCATTTTTATGCCCACACTTGGGCCAGAAAACCAGAGCATTTAAGATCTATAAGGGAAGTTTAAGGCTGTTTAGCATTACTCCAGCCACAAGTTGGCAGGCATGAAGCTCATAGAAGACAAGAACTTGTCCCCATGTCTGCAGTGGGAAAGCCTGTAAGGACTCTGATGTTCCAGGGCTGGTCTGGGCATGGTGGGTCAAAGCTGTAATTCTAGCTACTCAGGAAGCAGTGATCAGGAGGACAGTAGTTTGAAGCTAACTTGAACAAAATATTAGAGAGTGCTCGTTTCAAAAACCAAGCTGAGTATGCTAGTGCAGGAAAGAATCACAATCTGAGGCCAGCCTGAGCAAAGATACAAGATCTGAAAAATGACTGGGAGTATTCCTCAAGTCAAATCTGATTACTGGGAGGGGAGGGGGAGGAAGGGATGAGAGAAGTGAGTAGGAGGAAGAGGAAATGAGAGAGAGAGAGAGAGAGAGAGAGAGAGAGAGAGAGAGAGAGAGAGAGAGAGAGAGAGAGAGAGAGAGAGAGAGAGAGAGAGAGAGAGAGAGAGAGAGGAGAGAGAGAAAGAGAGGAGAGAGAGAGAGAGAGGAGAGAGAGAGGAGAGAGAGAGAAGAGAGAGAGAGAGGAGAGAGAGAGAGGAAGAAGAGAAAGAATTGATATTCTAGACATGGTCAATCAACTTTCTCCCATAGCACCTGTCATCTCTGACAATGTTTGCACTTGGCTTGGCATAATTTCAATGTGTATGTCCATCCTCCTCCTGGTTTAGAGGGTTATAGTTGTTTCCTACATTTCCTCTGAATCAGCAAATATGCTAAACACCTAAGTGGTCAACTTCACAATGTTAGTGTGGCCTTATTTCTTGAAATGTTTCTCTTCCCAAACAGAGGTCAATTACAGCTTTTGGAATGACCACTTTTTAATTTATTTCTTTTTAGTTTTTAATTGCACAAAGTAAGTTTTCATTGTGACTTTCCATACATGTCCGCATTTTACTTCAATAATATTCAACCCATCATCCTCTTTTGTCTTTCTCCTTCCTCCTGTTTGTTTCCCTCCCACAAGAGTTCCCCTATTATGTTCATGAGTTTTTGTATGTTTTCAGATATAGCTTGCAGATGTGAGAAAAAATGCAACATTTGGCATTCTGAGTTCAGCTTATTTCACTTAACATGATGATTTCAAGTTCCATTCATTTTTCTCCAAGTGCCCTAATTTCATTTTTCTTTATGGCCAAATAGTATTCCATTATGCATAAATACTGCAATTTCTTTATCCATTCATAGGTTTTTGGGAAGCTAGGTTAATCCAGTAACTTAGGTATGGTCAATAGTGCAGGTGTCTCTATTGTATTCTGACTTTAATTCTTCAAGACATACACCTGGAATGGTATGGTAAGATCATATGGTAGTTCTATTTTTAATTTGTTTTGCCACCTCCATAACATAAAAATGATTTGGTAATGGCTAACATAATTTATATTGCACCATAACTACTCGAGTTTTTTTAAAACCATATCCTTGTCAGCATTTGTTGTTTGCTTTCTTAATGATAGCCATTCTGACAAGATAATTTGAAATCTAATTTTGTTTTGATTTGAACTTCCAAGATGACTAAGGATGTTTAACATGTTATCTTCATGTGTTTATTGTCCATTTGTGCTCCTTCTTGTAATAAGGTAAAGTTCATCTCCTCATCTATTGGTAGGATTATTTGATCTTTTGGTGTTTAATGTCTTAAGCTCTTTACATATACTGTATACAAATCTCTTGTCTGATGAATGGTTAGCAAAGATTTCCTTCTGTTCTATAGGCTGTCTCTTGTCATTGGTAATTGTTTCTTTTTATATATAGAATCTTTTTAATTTGGTTTAATCTCATTTGTTGTTGAATCATGCTCTCATTTCCTGAGTTATTGGAGTCCTATTCAGAAAACCACTGCCTATCCCTATAAAAATATTACTAGGGAGGTGGAAAAGGAAAAGGAAAGAGAGAGGAAAAATAAGGGGGTAGTTAGAGAGAGAACAGAGAAGAATGAATATAATCATAATATAAAATAAATGTGTAAGAGAAGGCCATAATGAAATCTCTCACTACACAATTTAAGGTATAATTTTTCAGAGAAGATTTGGAGGTTACTCCGAGGTGTTCCTGTGCTCAAAGACATATTTCTGGGAATTCACTGGTGGTGAGGAATGAAACAGACTTAATTGTAGTTCTGAAATATACTTAAATTGAAATGCAATGAGAAAAATAGTAAAAAAAAAATTCTTCCCATTATATGGGGAGTATACCAAATAAACTATTCACTGAATAAAAGAAGTTGAGGACAGATACTCCTATTTACCAACATTGATTTCTTTTGCTGAAAGTGGTAGGGTTGACTGAAACTAAGATAAACAAGCTCTCTGAAATGCTAAAACCGCTCAGAGCTCTAGATCTGCTACTGTATCTGCAACTTATTAATGTGGCCCTATTTCTAAGACAGAAATGACCTCTGTTGTCTCTTGCTTAGCTGTGTGAAGTCTAGTTGTTTGTGTATACTTATCAAGTGGTAAGAGGTGAGCCAATTGAACATGCCCTTTGCTCTCTCAAGCATTGAAGCAGTTTGGCTCAACTTTCCATTCTGATTTCCCTGAAGTATTTGGATTCCATGACAGTGAAGCAGTTTGGAGATCTCATTAAATAGAAACCTCTTTTGACAGGTGTACACAATTTTATTGCCATTGGCCTGTCCATGATCTAGTAAGAGTGACTTAGAGTAACTTTTTTAGAAATCTGGAACACATCAAAAGATCAAGGAATTCCTAGCCACCCAATTACTCAAGATGGTGGAAAATTGCAAGACAAGGCAAGTCCACAGAGGAAGTTTGTATCTATGTCTGGGCCTGGGGATGAGGCTAGTTCTACTGGAAATATAGACAGAACACAATTTTCATGGAATGGATAGGAATGGTTGCCCCAAAGAAGAGATGTTAAACACAGGTCTCTGTAGTATTCAATGAAGGTTGCTAGTTGAAGAAATTATATTTTTGTGTCCTACTTAATGGGATTCTACATGTAATTTTATACTAATATAGAGGATGGGCGATAAGGAAAAAAAGTAAGATATATATTTCGGTAGTGTTGTCAAAAATCATAACTTTTGTCCTTAGAAAGCAATATTAAAGCATCAGCAATGTTGTTCATCACTTTATTTAATATTCACATTGTGTTCTATTACATGTAGACATCTTTGGGCCTAAGATTATTCTATTTATACTGTAACTTAAAAACTATATTATTATCTTACAGTTCTATGGTAAGAACTGAGTCAATAAGCAACAGACCACCTGGATTGTAAAGATTTAGATAATAGTTATATTGTAGCAGAGTTTTATGTTAATTGTTATTTCCTTTATTCTCTAATGTTAATTTAACATTTGCTATATGACATGTTCTGTCCATATTGACTTTTCTACTTTGGTTACCCTGACAGTTAACACATGTAGGGATTCAATGAGATTTAATTTACTGGATGACTATCACAGGATAATTTATTTGGATGGATATAATAAGTCGAAATTAGTAACAATTGGTAGTAAATTGGGGAAGATAGAACATTTCTCTATATTTATTTTCTAAAATGTGCTTTGGCAGTCTTTATTTGACCAGAGATTCCAGAAACTTGGTTGAACTTATTGGAAGATTTTGAAGCAAGTATATTAAAGATCAACTATGAGACAAAGACATAGTCTTGGTAGGGAATATATATGTTTTATCTAACTTAAGAAAACATTTGGGAAAATAAAAATGCATTTTATTTAGGAAAGAGTTCTTGCCAGGAGAATGAGATGTCATTTGTTCTTGGATAATGTAAATGTCCTGTAATTAGTGTCAGTTGTTACAAAACTCTATGAGTACATGGAAAACCACAGAATTATACCCTTGAAAATGATGAGCTTTATTGCATATGAATTATAATTCATGAAAGTATATTAATGTGAACAGGAATATGTGAGAATAGTGTTATATGATAGTGTTCTAGATAACTGAAGTAACAGCAATCTAAGCAAGGAAGAGCTTATTATAGCTAATATCAATACAAGTTGTAATAATGCTATTAAAATATATTATCTTATGATGGAATCCAGGGCCTTGTGCATCATATGCAAGCACTCTACCATGAAGCTACATCCCTAGCCCTATTTATATTGGTTGAATGTTAACATTCAAGGTGAAGAAATGCCTTTACATACTGCAGTCTAATCGATGAGCTACTGTGTACTACAGCAGGTTATAAAACTCTAGAAATTTGCAGTTTTGATATTCCTCATCACAAAATTTTCACCTATTAATCACAGAGGCAAAATATTTTATAAAAAGCTAGGTAACTAAAAAAATCTAGGTAATTCAGCTTCAGGTATAATTGATGCATTAGTTAAGCAGACTTACTCATGAAAGAAAAAACCCTAATTTAAATAATTCTGCTAATTTTTAACAATAATGATGTTTAAGAAGACCTGAAAAACTCCAAATTTAACTCTTAAGAAAAACCTTGTAAGAAAGAAATATCATTGTATATAGTTTCAAATACCTGAGATGTACACTGAAAATGTGTATCATAAGGGGTAATTTAGAGAAAGATTGGCCTCAAAGTCCAGTACTGATACCCTGTCAAAGTGTTAGTGTACTCTTTACTTTGAATTCTCTGAACTTTTAGTACCATTGGTTGGAAACTGATATGGAGACATCTAAAACTCTGATAAATACAGAGGTACTAATAAGCCAGGGATGATAGCCCATGCATGTAATCCAAGCATCAGGAGGCAGAGGCAAAAAGATATAGAATGTAAGGCCAAGATTATGCTACAAAGAAATCCTTTGCCTCAAAACAAAAACTCCCCAAATTCTGCCTACTTAATTAATTAATAGCCATATATAAGCCATTTAGGTAGAAAAAAGTCTGGAAGCTAACTCAGATTGTAAGAGCGATAAGCATTTTTAACAATAATAAAAACATTAGGTTTTGAGGCACTCAGGATTCTATAAAATTTTTCCTTTGGTAGTTTAATAGTTGAGATCCTTTTAGAAATTAAAATTGGAATTAAGAAAACATGTGTTTAAATGGTGGATATTTTAATTCTCCAGGAAACATTATAATGTACTTTAGTAGAGCCAGTTCTAAAAGCTTTATCCCTGAAAACTCATGCTAATACAAGTTATCAACTCATTCATTTATTTAACAAATATTTATTGAGCACTTATTATAAGCTAGCCATAGGTCTGGGCCTTTAACAATCTTGCTTGCATGAAGTTTACATTAGTGATGATAACAGACTCTAAATGATAATACAGTAAATAACTAAATTGCCTTAGGCCAGCCTGAGTTTCTCAGGGAGTCAAACTTTGACTCACTGAAGCTAGCCTTGACTCCATAGGAAGAATCTGTCTCAAAAACACAAACAGTAGGGCTGGGAATGTGGCTGAGTGGTGGAGTGCTTGCCCTGTATGCATGAAGCCCTGGGTTTGATTCCTCAGTACCACATAAACAGGAAAAGCCAGAAATGGTGCTATGGCTCAGATGGTAGAGTGCTATCCTTGAGCAAAAGAAGCTCAGGGGCCATGCCCAGACCCTGAGTTCAAGCCCCAGGACTGGCAAAGAAAAAAAAAAAAGAAGAAAACCACACGCAAAAAAAAATCCCCACAAACAATAAAAAGTAAGAAAGAAATGTCAGTTATAAATTATGTTATAAACACTGATAATTATGAAATAAAAAATAGAAATAGACAAAATTGTAACTTTAACCTTTACGGATAAGTTGCAATGTTAAATAGCTGGTTGATACAGATAATATTTGGTTATATCTTCAGAATAAGAGTCAATACACTTCTGCACATAGTAATTAAAAAATATTTATTGAGCGCCTACTGTACTGTAATTGTATGTCAGGAGATGAGAAAAAGGATTGTGGATCTTAGTTGCTTAGAGCTTTCTTTTAATGAAGCAGACAGATGTTAAATAAGCCCATAGACAAAGGTGTAATTACACATTGTATTAAATGCTGTGAGAGAAACAAATTGGAGGGAAGTATGTTTTATGTAAAGACTGGGGAATGTCAGCTCCTGTGTGACAATGGTGTGGGCTTGTGGAGATTATGGGATTATGGGATTGTGGGATTGTGGTGTTGGAGAATGTGGAAGAGGCCAACTAAAGTCTCACAGGGCAGAAAGCACCATAGATATGTGGATAAGAATCAGAAGAATTCAGCTGTGAAGTTGTGCTTCTTTGTGTTGCTGGAATATTTGAGTCATTCAAGCTCAGAACTGCTGTATTTTGCTGGAGAGGTCATTTTCAATTTCTTTTTTGTGAGGTAGGTCAGGACATTGCCTCCTTCACCCAAAAGTCCTCCAGTGGTAGAGAGGGAAAGTTCAGTTTTCATTGTGCTCCAGGGACCTGGCACAGGAGATAAAGGGAGCTTCAAGGCATGCGGTATGTGTAGAACATGCCTAGTGAGGAGGCAGGTGGGATCTGGGACTCTCTTCTTATGTACTTCAGGCTGAGGACCAAGCTGTTTTGACCCTTCATCTTCTTTTCAGAAAATGGCGATGATTACATATGTGCCACCTCAATAGATGGAGTTTTATTCTAGCAATTGACATAGAGTCTGGCCCATGAGCATTGTTTAATCCATTTGTCCTTGAGTGAAAAAATGTATTTAGGAAGAGTAGTGGAGCATAATTGGCTTTACTACCAACTTGGACAGTTCAGTGTCCTTCTTTCAATGAAACAGTCACATTCAGAGACACGTGACTTATCTGTCACTTATCTGTGCCTGGCTTTTTTGGGGGGGCTGGCAGTGAGGCCTCATAAAAAAGGAAAAGAATTCTTTTGTTAAATTTCCTTTTCCTTTGCTTTCTCTTAGGAGAACTGAAAAACATTCAAATTCTTGCTCTCTTACACTCTTATGAAGAATCGAAATGGTTGAGCAGATGTGAAGAGCTTTGGAACATTTTATACATCTGGGTCACACAGTGTGTCTTGATTGTCTTTCTACATATTGTTTCTTGGATGGGGCTATGTTACCTACCTATGGAGGCTCTCCTATGTAGCCAGTAAAATGTAGGCCCTTCTCAGCTCACTTCTTGTAGGGTTTGTTTTGCTAGAACCAAAATAAACCTTGTTCAGACAGTCCTGGAAGAGGATTGGTTAAAAATGATCTTTAACTTATTAATAGTCTGTTTTGCTTTGAATGAGATGTGTCAGTCCCCAAAAGGCTCATGGCACTGAAGTCCAGGGTTTTGAGGTAGGCTGTTTGGGAAGCCTGTGACTTAATCAATGGACCAACCCTTTGATGGGTTCATTGTATGATGGTTCTATTGGGATGTGGTGAAAAGTATGAAGTGAGGTGTAGTTGGGAAAACAGGACCTGGGTGAGCCCTAGAAAGAGGTATCCTGTCACCCCTCCCACTCTGCCATCTATCTGCTATAAGCTGAGCAGCTTTGCTTCACCCCAGACTCCCTGCCATGAGACTCCATCCTACCGTGGGCCCAGATCAGTGGAGCCAATCAGCATGCACTGATATGCCTAAACTCTGAGCCATAATGAACCTTTCCACCCTTCAATTGCTATCTCCAGTCCTCTTAAAGTTTGGGAAGGATATAGAAAAGTGTGGCTCCCTGCACCTGTTCCTGTTTCTGCTTACATAATCCACAATGCCCTGTTTATTGCACTTTGGCATGATTTTGTGTTTTTGTCAGTCAGCACTTATGCAATACTACAATGGGAAGGTGCTTTGTAGCCATTTATTTATGGAGGTCTTGGTTTTTGACAAATAGTTCTAAGAGACATTTCGTCATATGGATCTGCTTGCTTTATAATTTCTAGCTAAAGTATCAGAGAATTTGCCAACAACAAAGGGAGGATTCATACAGTATTTTTTTCCAAACAGTATTATGAGGGCATGCTAAAAAATCTCTTTTGGTAGGCATATTGCTATTGGGCAGGAAATGTTGTGGAGGTAATACTAGAGGATTTGGTCGTCTAGATAAGATAATGGCAGAATTCCTAGGAGAATTGTTGGAGGGAGGATAGAAAGAGAGGGTGAAGGTGCTGAATATTACAGAAGTGCTTTTAATGTATACCTGAAAATAGAACAAATGAAATCCATTGAAAGAAGGTTGAGAAAGAACAATATAGAGGGAGTGATTTGATCAAAGTACATTACGTCCACATACATAAATATCACCATGAAACTCCTTTGTTCAACTAATTTATACTAATAAAAATAAAACATGAAGCTGGGTCCTGGTGGCTCACACCTGTAATCCTAGCTACTCAGGAGGCTGAGATCTGAGGATCATGGTTCAAAGCCAGCCTGGGCAGGAAAGTCTGTGAGACTCTTAGATCTGATTAACCATCAGAAAACTGGAATTGGTGCTGTGGCTCAAGTGGTAGAGTGTTTGCCTTGAGCTGAAGAGCTCAGAGACAATTCCCAGGCCCAGAGTTCAAGCCCTATGACTGACCCAAAAAAATGAGGAAAAGTGATAGATTTTATTTCCAAATGAAGTATCCAGTTAAAATAAAGAAGGTTCTGTGTTGTTTTGGAATATTTCTGTGGGCTGTCAGAATAACAGGATTTAAGCTTTGAATGCCAAGCCAGGGTTCAAACCCCTCTTCCAATTACCTATCAGATGAATTAGTATTGGAGGAAAATAAACACTAACACTGGACTTCTCAATTTTAGCTGATCAATCTATCGGAAAGTCTTAAGGCTGATTTTCTCAGTTGTAGAAGAGGAATGATGGTTTCTTCTTAAGTTAATTTTTTAGTTCAAAACACATGCTGATCAACAAATGTGATACCACATCAACAAAAAGATGCACAGAAGCTACATGACTATTTCAATAGGTTCAGAAAGGCACTTTATAAAATTCAATGTGCTTGTATGATAAACAGCTAAGGGGTAGCAGAAACTGATGGAAGAATGGTCTGGACTTTGTGATGGTCACTGCTGAAGACAGTTACTTTTCAAAGGCAAAGAAGCTGCTGGATCATCTGCTTTCTTCATGTCCAGCTCCGTCTTTGAAATGGAGATGACATAGTGCCAGATCTTAGAGTCCTTACCTCCTTCCCCTCTCCAAATTAGAAAATTGTACATACAAGATGCAGTAAACCGCAATCAAATACAGTGAGGACAGGGGTTATAGCATGGGGAAGAACATATGCAAGAAACAAAAATTCATATAGTACATTATAAGTACATTAAAATAACAGCAAGAAAGATAAAACCTCGTGCATCCCTATCTTGGGGTTCATTTCACTTAGCATCCTCTTATATGGTCATATGTACATAGCTTTTGACCCTTTCAGCTTATACAGGTTGACCCATTGTAACAATGAGATGTACAAGACACTATGTTGAAAATGAACTTTACAACTTCAGGGAGGGGGGAGAAGCTGGGGAAGTGGGAGGGAAGGGGTGGTAGGGAAATAACAAAGATAGGAAATGTACTCATTACATTACTCATGCAACTGTAATCCCTCTATACAGTATCTTTACAATAAAAATACATATTGAAAAAGAGTCCTTATACCCATCCCCATAATATCCTGCTATATCTGGGGCATTGGGTTTGAAGTGATTCTTATTTTCCTTCCTTATACCTTCTTCCTCTCCATTTCAACCCTCCACACGTTGGGTTTGAATAACTCTCCTTCTCTGGGAAGCAACAACTTCTATTTATCACTCCCTTACTTTACCTGGCAGGGCTTCTCACTTGGCTTACACTTTAAAACACATAAACCTAAAGTAAGCTCCTTAGACAAGGAGATAAAGCACTTTGAACTGAGGATCCCAGAGCTGGCTCCTATAAAAGGAAGATAAACATCAGTTTGTCAGTGAGTCCACAGAAATAAAAAAGTATTATGTAAATATAAATGAATATCAATTTCTCATGATCTCAGCTTGTTTAATTGTGTGTTCTTCCCTATACTATTAGGTTAACTATGATAGAAACTTTTTTATCTTTGGTACTGAACATGTAATAGATATAACACTAATATTTGTTTAATGAAGAATAAATAATCAGATCCACTGAGTGAGGTCAAAAGTCATAAGGTAGAAAATCTTTTTTAGGAAATGTTTGAGAGAATTAAAGCTCTGGTGACTTCAACAAATAGGGAAGAAAGACACTGAGTAGAGTTAGAAAGGAAATTTTTTTTTCTCTAAGATGCAGAAAGCTGAATGAAACGTGAGCAGAAGATGGACTGAGAGAGAAGTAGGAGGGCGGACAATGACCTCTGGCTTTGATTTTTCTAAATAATTTCTAATATCTAGCAAGATGGAAAGAAGATGACAGGCTGGAAGATATGAACCTTCATTTCAAGAACTTTAAGTGACTCATTTCCATCTGTCTGTTATTTAGCTCATCTACACAAAAGTTTTACCTGCTATAGTCATTCACCACAACAAAGTTAGTGTCTACTTCAATAATAAGAGTTAGGACTACAATAAGGTAAGTTACTACAGCAAGATAAATCAGATCCTAAATATCTTTATGATTAATGGTGACTTAATATTGACAATGGTAATGGAAAATTACTCAGAGGATTCTAACACAGGAAATTGCTTTCTCATTCAGTAACTTTTGATTCTCTATTTGAGATTCTATAGAATTAGCCCAAAATGTGTGTGTATATGTGTGTGTGTGTGTGTGTGTGTGTGTGTATTAAAGCTCATTTATTCATATATTCACACATGTACAATATCTTTGCTGAAATTAGTGAGGGTTGTGCTGTGGGTGAAGATGTATGAACCAATTACAAAATATACAAAATAAAAAGTAAAAACAAAGATCTCTCAGCCACATAGGTGGAACATACACTAACAACTTTCAGAAGAAGACATTGTACTTGATGGAGTACACAGAAGAGTGAAAAGTGACCTGGGCTTAGAGTGATTTTGACAGGTAGAGGTGACAAGAGAAGGTAGGATGATTATTTTAGGTAGAAAGAATGGAATGGCCTTGTCTCTAGAATCCCTTTGTTTCTTGGTAATCAATTGAGTAAGCATGTTGATGGTAATATGTGGTTGCCACACTGTGATTATTATCTTGAATTTATATACTGTGAATTTCAAAGCTTAGCTGGCATAAGTTCCCTACTATTATGAAGGCCCAGAAGTGGTTTGTGGTCTTTTAAGAGGGCAAAATTTCCCAGAAAAAAAGCAGTGGTGAGATTCTTAGATTTGGAAAATACTAGCCATGCATTTTTGCATCTTTTGCTGGTTCCAAGTGATTCTTTTCAGCTAACTGACTGATTTGGGAAGATGGTTGTTATTCTATCTCATACTTTGGACTTTACTATTTGAACCTGATCTTGCAGTAGGTCATGTTGGCCTCCTATTCATTACTTTCTCCAAGTCAAAGAAAACAAGATTTCACATTGCATTGTTTCCTTTCCTAAAATGAGCTGAAAGTTTCTTTTAAAAAATAAATGCTGGTAGAAAACGTGAAATTCTACAGTTCTGATTATACAAATATTTAAAATGTGTGTATATACATTAAAATAAACATAAATATTAAAAGATAGACTGGGTGTCAGTGGCTCATGCCTGCAATTCTAGCTACTCAGGAAGCTTAGATCTGAGGATCCCAGTTCAGAGTCAACCCAGACAGGAAAGGCTGAGAGACTTTTTTTTTTTTTATCTCAAATGAACCACCAAAAATCCAGTAGTGGTGCTATGGTTCAAGTGGTAAAGCACTGGGGTTGGGGAATAAAAGGTAAGGGACAGTACTGAAGCCCTGAGTTCAAACCCCAATACTGGCACAGACACATCCAAAGAGACACATAAAATAAGGAAAATTGTTTTTACCTTCCCTTTCAAAGTTTTTGATTTAAGTATTATTGCAAAAGGAGAGGTTACCACTCCATAGTAGTTTGTGAATTTTGGAGTGCTACACTGATGATTGAATATAGAGGGTGAAGAAGACCTTTACAATTATTTCCACTGTTTTACTAGTGTGCTCTACTAGTGTGCTTGTTATGTGGCCTGCCATGTGCCTAAAGAAGTGATTATATCTGCATGCAGTCCCATCTATACTCAATTCCCTTTCATTTGAACTAGAATATGGTTCAGGGCCTACTCTGAGTTTGGTTAAATTCTGAGCCTGTTTACCCATTGTAAAACAGGCAAAAAATGCATTACTAAGAGCACTTAGTAACTTTTTGTGGAATAAGCTAGAAAGATGGCTCCAACTCCAGTAATCTCTCAATAAATTGCAGATGGCAAATCTCCCAAATCAGATTACAATAAAATGAGAGGGCGCATAATGATTTCTGGTATGGAAGAGAGAATAGAGCTACATTATTGGCTATCTTCTGGCTATCCTATAACTAATGATTGTTTTTAATTTCTTAATTTCTTTCCCTCCCTAAATTTAATTTTTCTTATTATTTAGAAATTTAAACTCTGTTTATTAGCCACTGGAAGTATATTATATATTTATTTTTTTCAAATAATGAGGAATTTTGCAAAATATACTTTAATATTTTTTTCTTAAAAAGGACAGGAAGAATAAAACATTTCAGTCTGTTACTGCCTTATAATATGTTTAATATAAAACAAAAGACAAAAAAAGATGGTGACAATGGAGAAAATATTAAAGGCAAAACAGGGAAATTTTCATGACATCATAAAGAGCACTACCCTGACAGCTTGCTTCTCAATTCCCAGAAGACAGAATGTCAACTAGAGTAGTTTTGTTTAGATTATAAAACTAACCAAAATAAATCTTGACCCTTTACAATCCATTATCCCCTAAACAAAGAGAAAAAACCAAACTTCAAAAATTTATACAGATCTGTAGAAAGTCCCAAGTTATTGTTGGTGGTGGGTTTTTTTTTTAATTTTAAATTTTATTTTATTTTATTTGAGAACATACTGTACAGAGGGGTTACAATTACATGGGCAGGAAAATGCATACATTTCTTACCAAGCATTGCAGCCTCCTCCTTTGTTTACCCTTCACCTCCCTTCCCAGGCTCCCCCCCCCACAGTCATACCCCCTCCCCCCCCAACACCGACATTGTAAAGCTGGTTTTGACATGACATTTTGTACTTCTTATTGTTGCAACAGGTCCACCTGAGTCCTTAAATGACTTGTTTGTCCCCATCTCCTCCACATGTTATACTGACATCAAATATAGTGAAAGCGGGGGTTACACTGTGGGGGAGGGACATACAAAGCAACAAAGAAATAATCTTATAAATGCGTTAGAAACACATGCATGAAAGAAATGAAAACATTAAAATACATATTTAAGGGTTCATTTTCCTAACATCACATTATCTGACCTTTTCCGCTTGACTCATACCTATACTAGATATTGCAAATAAGGGAAACCATGGGACCTATGCTTCTTTGGGCCTGGCTTACTTCACTTAATATAATTTTTTCCAAACCTTTCCATTTCCTAACAAATGGGGAAATGTCATTCTTTCTGATGGAGGCATAGAATTCCATTGTGTATATATACCACATTTTCTTGATCCATTCATCTACTGAGGGGCATCTGGGTTGGTTCCATATCTTAGCTATGGTAAATAATGCTGCAATAAACATAGTTGTGCTGGTAGCTTTAGTGTGGTCTTGTTTGTAAACATTTGGGTAAATGCCCAAAAGTGGGATTGCTGGATCATAGGGGAGCTCTATGTGAAGTCTTTTGAGGAACCTCCATACTGCTTTCCAAAGTGGTTGAACAAGTTTACATTCCCACCAACAATGAAGTAAGGTTCCTTTCTGTCCACATCCCCTCCAGCATCTGTTGTTGTTAGAGTTCTTGATTTTTGCTGTTCTAACTGGAGTGAGGTGATATCTCAATGTTGTTTTGATTTGCATTTCTTTTATGGCTAGGGATGTTGAACATTTCTTCATGTGTCTATTGGCCATCCTTGTTTCTTCTTCAGAGAAGCTTCTCTTTAAGTCTTTCGCCCACTTATTTATTGGGCAGTTGTTTCTTTGAGGATTTGTTGTTGGGGGGTTTAATTTTTTTTTAATTGTATTTTATTTTATTTGAGAACATACTGTACAGAGGGGCTACAATTACATGGGCAGGATAATGCATACTGGGGGGTTTAATTTTTTGAGTTCCAAGTATATTTTAGATATGAGACCCTTGTCCGTTGTATGGCTAGTAAAGATCTCCCAATCGGTGGGCTTTCTATTGATCTTGCTAGCTATGTCATTTGCCCTGCAGAAGCTCTGCAACCGTATGCAATCCCATTTGTCCAACCTTTCTTTGATTTGTTGTGCTTCCGGGTCTCTATTCAGAAAATTTTGGCCTGAGCCAAGGAGACCTAGGGTTTCTCCTATTCCATCCTGTAATGTTTTCAGAGTGTCTGCTTTGAGTTCAAGGTCTTTGATCCATTTGGAGTTGATTCTGGTGCAGGGTGATATATAAGGATCTAGCTTTAGTTTTCTACATGTAGTTAACCAATTTTGCCAGCACCATTTACTGAAGAGGCTGTCTTTCTTCCATTCTATTGTTTTAGCTTCCTTATGGAAGATTAGATGGCTATAGGTCTGTAGGTTCATTTCTGGGTTTTCAATTCTATTCCATTTGTCCTGAGGTCTGTTCTTATGCCAATACCAAGCTGTTTTGATTACTATGGCTTTATAGTAGAGTTTGAAATTTGATATTGATATTCCTCCAGCAGTGTTCTTTCCGTTGAGGAGCGTTTTTGCTATTCGGGGTCTTTTATTGTTCCATATGAATTTTTGGATTACCTCTTCTATTTCCTTGAAGAATGAGGGTGGAATTTTGATAGGTATCGCGTTGAATTTGTAGATAGCCTTGGGAAGTATTGCCATTTTCTTTTTCTTTCTTTCTTTTTTTGGTCGGTCGTGGGGCTTGAACTCTGGGCCTGGGCGCTGTCCCTCAGCTCTTCAGCTCAAGGCGAGCGCTCTACCACTTGAGCTACAGCGCCACTTCCAGTATTGCCATTTTCACGATGTTAATCTTTCCAATCCAGGAGCATGGGAGGTTTTGCCATTTTTTAAGTTCTGTGTTGATTTCCTTTTTCAAGATTTTAAAGTTTTCATCATAGAGGTCCTTCACTTCTTTAGTTAAGTTAATTCCTAGGTATTTTATTTTTTGTGGGGCTATTACAAATGGAGTTGCTTTCCTAATTTTAGCCACACTTTTCTCATTGTTGGCATACAGAAAAGCCATTGATTTTGGGGGGTTAATTTTATAACCTGCTACTTTGCCAAAGTTTTGAATCAGCTTGAGTAATTTGGGAGTGGAGTCTATGGGATTCTTTAAATACAAGATCATGTCATCTGCAAAGAGGGAGAGTTTTATTTCTTCTTTCCCTATTTGGATCCCCTTTATGTCTGCATCTTGTCTTATTGCTGTAGCTAGGCATCCTAATAGATTGAAGAGAAGTGGAGAGAGTGGGCATCCTTGTCTTGTTCCTGAGTTAAGAGGAAATGGCTTTAGTTTTTCACCATTGAGTATAATGCTGGCTGTAGGTTTGTCATATACAGCCTTTATTGTATTGAGGAATGTTCCATGGATTCCTAATTTTTCCAGAACCTTCATCATAAAGGGGTGTTGGATCTTGTCAAATGCTTTTTCTGCATCTATTGAGATAACCATGTGGTTCTTATTCTTGCTCCTGTTGATGTGATGAATAATATTAATTGATTTGCGTATATTGAACCAGCTTTGCATCCCTGATTTGCATCCTGTTTGATCATGGTGTATGATTTTTTGGATGAATTGTTGAAGTCGATTGGCCAAAATTTTGTTGAGAAGTTTTGCATCAATGTTCATCAAAGAAATGGGTCTATAGTTCTCTTTCTTTGATGAGTCCCTGCCTGATTTTGGGATGAGGGTTATGATGGCTGCATAGAATGTGGGTTTTTTTTTTTTTTGTCGGTCGTCGGGCTTGAACTCTGGGCCTTGGTGCTGTCCCTCAGCTCAAGTAGCACTCTATCACTTGAGCCACAGAGCCACTTCTGAATTTTTCTGTTTATGTGGTACTGAGGAATTGAATCCAGGGCTTCATGAATGCTAGGTAAGCACTCTACTAAGCCACATTAATCTACAATAGGTTTTATATTGGTGAAACTGGTTGGTTTTCCTAATCTGCTACTTGTTGAAGGCTAATCCAATTGCTCTGAGGGAAAAAAGACCTATCTACAATTGAAGTAGTTGAAAGCTAAAACGGAAGTTTTGGACTTATTATTGCTCACTTACCTTGGCAACTGGTAGAACTGAGTATTTACCCCAGAAGTTTTAGAATCATCTTTGTATAAAATTAATTTTACAAAATTACCTGAAACTTACTTATTCTTTATTTTTACTTTTAGGAACTTTATCACCCTCTAGTATTGGAAAAAAAATCCTGTGAGCACAAATTATTTCTCAAGAAAAGAGAATTCTACTTTAAGCCTTTAAGATCCATAGATGGCTCTGACACATTTATTAAATGGCTCCTGAAATAGCTGATCCTTGGTTGAAGGTAGAAGATGTCCACATTGGTCTGAAGGGAGCTGTCTTCAGAAATCTCTTTGTAAATCACTCTTCTTGAGAAGTTCTCCTTTCCGGGATTTATCCAGGTTTTCAAGAAATTGTTCAAATACTTTGACATACAGTGCTAGACTGGTTTTCTTATAGTTTCTGGTTCTATGTATGGTACTAGACTCAGTTTCACCTTCTGCTTTTTCCTTTTCATTAGTAGAAATGATATCCAATTCACGGCAGATAGAGCTTATAGTTGGAACAGTAAATGGATCAAACTGATCTACTTTCTGTAAGTCAACAGGCACAGAAATACGACTTGTTTTAGGATGAACACTAAAAGGACTCCAGTAAATGATTGATTCCTTTGCTAACATTGATATCCAGCCGTGGGAAACAATATTGGAGCATAATTTCCCACTCCAGCCAGAGTCCACAATTGCTACCTATTTTCTTTAACTGCTCCCAGCGCTGAAGTGAACTGTGAGACCTCTGGAACTCTCTTTGAAGTTCATCATGAATTGTTTTTTTTTCAGGAACACAGGCTTTATCCTAGCTTTCTTTGTTTTCAAGAATATTTTGATCCACCAAGGCATATTCTTGAAAATATTTTTTAATTATATTTCTAGATTTTCTGACAAAAGGGTGAATTTTTTCACTTAGATGAACTTTCTTTTTAACATCTTGTCTCCCCTTTACCACACTCAAATACTCAACTATCCCAGAACGTACTGCAGAGGATAATTTCCTAACTGATTCATCACACACCCAACAATAAACACTTTTCCTTCCAGAATATACTCAAAGATGATGCTTAAATCCAAAGTCCTCCTTTGTCTCGGTCGATGATGCATATAGCCATTATCATGAAAGCCAAGCACTTAGAACATATATCTGCAGAACTACAGCATCTCCTAACATCATCATAGTCTATCATGTCAATGTCAAACACTAGTTCTTTTTCTTGAGCTTGGAAGGCTTCCAGCTTCACTGTATCGTGTTGATTAGGCTCCGCCATTATTGAGTCAGCGATAGTACTGGGCATAGGGAAAGAGCCTTCAGTAATAAAGCTTGAGTAGCTCAAACAGCTCTGCAGGATCAAACGACTTCATGGACAACAGAACTTTACCCAAACAGGAGTAATCCCTGGAAATAATTATGAGCTTCTGCTCTGGATATTATTGTTTGGCTAGCTGAGTGATCATATTTTTGTACTTTACAATGTATGTGCCAGTAAAAAAATGCATTTGTCTTTTGTAGGAAGACTATTTTACTTTCCAAGAGTGGACTTGCCTATTTTGCAAACTCATGCTAACCATGAAATGTATCAGGAATAATCCAGACATTGTCATCATTGTCATTTTGCTAAAGATCAATAGTACTCCACATTCTCTTGTGAATGCTCTTGTGCAGGCCAATTCACAAGGGTTTGTTGAGTTTCTACTATATGGAGAGAATGAGTTGGGCTTTTGGAATACAAAGATGACTATGTGTATGTGAGAATAGTGCCAGGTATTGCAGCACTAAGGACTAATAAACTTAAAGTACATCTGTACAAAATGCTTCAACAATACATTTCAATAAAAATGAATTGATTTAGGATGATTTGCCATCGGCCAGACACTCTGTTAAGTTCTGATTTCAATAAGATACAACGGTGAACAGCATTATTCTTGGCTTCCTGAAACAAAGCACTCAAATGACACATATTTGGCATTAAATACAATGCCTTTGTAATAATCTACAATTTGTTTTGCTTACTGCTTTTGAGTTGAACTCTGTGAGGCAGGAATCAGATTATGTCACTTTTCTTGCTTAAAAACCTGGAGTAGTGTTCTTATTGCTTAACAACAACAACAACAACAAAAAAGACCAGATTCCTTAGTTCAGCTTTGAACTCTGACTTTGGATTGATTTTCCAATTTCTACTCCTTATGTGTCATAGGTTATAGACAAAGGAGAGTACTTGATCCCCCAGATATCCAGTGCTTTCAATCCTCTATGGCTTCCTCTCTTAGGAAGGGCTTATCCCTTCCTGTGGGTGTATATTACTTCCACACTTGTCCTTTTGTCAAACTCCTACTCACTTGCATATTGCCTGCTCAATGAAGACTCAAGAGCAAATCACTGTTCCTATGCACAAGATTTCATCACGAACCTAAAACTGTCTTGTGAAGGAATCTTGGGAAGGATTCCTTATCACTAAATTGGAAGCTCAAATCTGCGTGGTTTTTTTTCAAAATAATTTGTGTGGGATTGGGATTACTTTACCATTCTCCTCTCTGCCCATTTGTATCTACTTCTCTAATTACTAAATTATTTTCCTACCCATAATTGTAGTTAGATTCGAAGTAGGGATCAAGCTGTGGCTTCTACACTAGGTAGAATAAATACTGAGTGGATGAAATCGGATTCCTCTGCAGAGCCCAGAGCATGCGTAGTTGTAGTAATGGATTCTGCAGTGAGCCCTATCTGGTATTATTACTGGTTTCTCTGGCTCTAGTCCGTGGGTCCTGCGGGCTCCTGAATGTGGATTGTGGTTTCTAATGTTGCTGCTGCCCTGTTTCTCTTGTGTCAGTGTCGCCATTTCTGCCACTGCTCTGGCAGCAGGGTTGGTGGTCTCATTCTCAACACTGGGAAAATGTTCTTCCTTTGGGCATGAGATTTTGAGCGCACACAAGGTTACCTGAGGACATGATGGGCTTTTATCTTTTCAGAACTCAAAGTCATCACTCCCCAGCCATGATGGATTTTGGGTGCCATTGACCTACCTTAGTATGAATTTCCTCTGGGTGAGAACTTCTTGCCTCAGCTAGGGCTACTGCTGTTATCCTTAATGAAACTAATCTTGACTGTTATATCCAACAGCCTTCCTCGTTATTTTTCTAAGGAGTTTTATGGGATTGATAACCTGAGATTATTAACTTGATTTTATTCAAGCCAATACTTAGTAGCTCCTATTCTGTCTCAGCTGCTGGGCTAGATTGTATAGTGTTCCATTTAATAATCTCAAAATGACAGAATTCTCCTCAGTAGCCCTCTGTTGAACCTGAGAGAATCTAGGAAATAACTTGCCCAAGGTAACCATACTACGTAGTGGCAGAGGAACAATTCAGGCCAGTGTAAATCCCAAAGCCTGTGTCTTTCCTTTGCTTTACATTATTTCCCAGTACGGATGTCACTAGCATCTTAAAGCAGGGCTTTTGAGGGTTCAACAGGCACCAGTGGCATTATACTGCAAATAACACTTAATAGTTCACTGGGAGACCTGTCTTGCTTAATGCCACAGTGCCAGTAAAAATCTATAGAATTTGTAAGTTAAGGTATACATCAATAAAAGGCAGTTCTGTGCATATTCAAGTTTTGCTCTTCCTCTCAATGACAAATGTAGAGAAAAGAAAATACTTTTTACAACTTAATTTTCTAAGTGACTTAGACATCCTTAGGGGCTTCTTATTCTCTCTATTTTCTTGAGCCCTCTAAGGACTAACATGTTTAAAATTACAATTATTCTTTCCAGATGTTGGAGTTTTGATTGCAACTAAGAGTAGCTAAGCAGTGGCGGCACTGGCATTGCCTAGTGGAAAATATTTAGACACACCATAAAAAACCTGCCAAGTCTCTTGCAGTGTTTTATTTGTACTGATATGTGTTTGGCTCAGTCAGCTTTGCTTGTGTGGTGGATCAGAATGACTAGGCAAAGGAACTCTGGAGGTATTCCTCCCATCCCACTATGTTTCCCAAGCATTGAACCCATGAATGATAGAATTGGTTTGGCATTTAGGTAAGGGATTGTGCAGAATGGACACCATCTGTGAATATATTAAGAAACTGGTTAATTCAAAAAGCAAGAAGAAATTGCAAAGAAATCCTAAATGTGTCAGTGATTCGTTGCTTTTTAAAGAGCATTGGGCAATTTAAGAAAATCATAGAGTGGCTATTAAGTTGGATTCATTTTTTAAGCTTCATTTTCTTCCTAAACACACACACACACACACACACGCACACACACACGCACACACACACACGAAGGTCGTATTAGTTTCTGTACATCATGGAAATGCCTGTTCTGCCGAGAGAATATACTTTTATTTACCAAGAGTATCTACTCAGTTTCCTTGCCATTTCTCTTGGAGTTCCTCCTAGGAACAAACTCTTTGAACTCATTTTCCCTTGTAAAGTTTTGTTTCTATTGTGTTTAAGGATTCTCTTTTTCCATCTCATTGCAAACACATTATTTTTTGTCCTTTTGATAAAAATCATTCTAACAGGAGTGAGGTAATATTGTAGTTTTAATCTGTACGTCCTTTGAAATTATTTTTAAAATTATATTTAAGTAGTTGCTCAAAGGGATTTAATTCAATATGTGTTTATGGGTACAGTGCATTTTGATCAGTGTCATTTTCTTATATACCTGCTGACCACTTAGATATCTCCTTTTTAGGACTGGTATTTGATCTGCAAATGTTCTTCCCATTCTGCAGCTGTCTTTTGACTGTGTTGATTATTTCCTTCTCTTTGTGGAAAATGTTTACTTTTTTATTTTTTGCTTTTGTTAACTGTACTATTAAGCCACATCAAAAAATCCTGCCCCATCTAATATATAAACTGTTTCTTATACATGATCATAAACTTTCACATTTTCTGATAGTAGTTTTGTAGTTTGGGAGTGTATGTCTTTTACTCATTTTGAATTAATTTTTGTATTTGATGCAAGACAGGAATTTACTTTCATTCTTCTGCATGTATATATCCAACTTTACCAAGAACATTTCTTTATATATATATTATTATAAAAATACTGTACAGAGGGTCTACAGTTACATGAGTAAGGTAATGAGTATGTTTCCTATCGAGTATTGTTACCTCCATTGTTTTTCCCCTACCGTCCCTTCCCTCCCCACCTTACTAACTCCTCCCTCCCACCCAAAGTTGTGAAGTCCGTTTTCAATAAGGGGTCTTGTACATCTTGTACATGAGATGCCAATCTGTATCCTTGTTTCATCATTTTATTTCCCTTCCCTTCCCCAAATTATAAACATGTATATACAAGATGCAGGGCACTGGAATCAAATACAGTGAAAACAGGGGTTATACTGTGGGGGAAGAACATACAGAAGAAACAAAAAAATCACATAGTACATTATAAATACATTAAAACAATAGCAAGAAAGAAAAAACCACTTGTGTCCCTATCTTGGGATTCATTTTGCTTAACATCATTTTATATGGTCATATATATAGATAGCTTTTGACCTTTTCTGCTTGTCCTACACATATACTAGTTATTGCAAATAAGGGAAACCATAGGACCTATGTTTCTTTGGCCCTGGGTTACTTCATTTAATATAAGTTTTTCCAAGTCTTTTCATTTTCTAACAAATGGGCGATGTCATTCTTTCTGATGGAGGCATAAAACTCCATTGTGTGTGTGTGTGTGTGTGTGTGTGTGTGTTTGTGTGTGTGTGTGTGTGTGTGTGTGAGAGAGAGATATAATACACACATATAATATATATACCACATATATATTATATATATATATATATATATATATATATATATATATACCACATTTTCCAAGAACATTTCTTGAATGCACCAATTTGTTATTGGTGTATTTTTTGATCATCATTTCTCTGTAAATACATGGTTTTAGTTCTGGGTCTCTATTCTGTTTCAGTGATGCTTGTGTCTGTTTTTATGCCATACTTTTTTCTTGGTTATGGTACCTTCCTTCCTTCATTTGTTTGTTCGTTCGTTCCTTCCTTCCTTCTCTGTCTCTCTCTTTCTTTCTCTCTTTCTTTCTCTCTCTCTCTCCTTCCTTCCTTCCTTCCTTCCTTCCTTCCTTCCTTCCTTCCTTCCTTCTTTCTTTCTTTCTTTCTTTCTTTCTTTCTTTCTTTCTTTCTTTCTTTCTTTCTTTCTTTCTTTCTTTCTTTCTTTCTTTCTTTCTTTCTTTCTTTTTCCTGGAGCTTGAACTCAAGGCTTGGGCGCTGTCCCTGAGCCTCTTTGTGCTCAAGGCTAATGATCTATGTGGTAGATTTTTATTACATTTTAAAGTCAGAAAGTATGATACTGTGATTGCACTTAGCAGGAATGAATCCTATATCTCAAAAGAGGTGGAAGAATTTTGAATATTCTCATTATAAAGCAAAGATAAATGAATGTTTGAAGAGATGAATGTTCTCATTGTGCTAGTTTTATTATTAGACAATGTACATAGATGAAAGTATTACATTATTCCCTGTAAATATGCATAATTATTATACATCACTTTAAAGCACTTCCCTTGATGAAATACTTTGCCAGTCTAGAGGATGACGTGTATTAACAAGCTAATAGGTAGCACCCATAACCCTATTTTTAGTAAAGTATGTCACATAGAGACATATTCATATGTCACCAAATTTTAGTTTGCTTTCTAAAGCCCTTTTAAGCTATTAGGGAGGAAGGCAGGTTTTACAGAGTGCTCTTTTTGTGTGTTTGGATTTTCTCCATACAGCAAATCTGCATCTGAGATTTTTCTCCCTATCTTTCTGTGGCATCTTTAAGTTTTTCTGGTATTGAGAAATAATTCTGTATAAGAAGGTACTAGAAAAGGTGAATTGCTGACACTGTATTGCCTAAAATGTGGATGCCATAGTTGTGAGTACTAAGGCTATTAACTATCATGCTTTGAATGATTGAATTATTAGTTGTGAGTAATAAGGTTAATAACTATCATGCTTTGAATTATGCAGACATGCCACTTAATATTCAAAACTATCTAAGGGATGCTTTATATGGTTCCAAATAATCAGCTTTTCTGAAAATTAATCTCAAAAGTAACTAATTTTGTTACTATATAGCCATAACTAATGGACTTTATCAAATGGACAAATTCAACACTTCTTATAGATTTAGATATCAAGCAAGAAAAACTTGAGGAAAACAGTTTTAAATAGGATCTCAATGTTCTGTTCATACATTTTAAACAGATGTGTCCTTTGAAAAGATAAACCCTATGAGATACAGGTGGATCCATTGCAACAATGAGATGTACAAGTTGTTATGTCGAAAACGAACTTTACAACTTTGGTGCCGGGGTGGGGGAGAATTGGGTGAGGGGGCGGGGGAAGGATGGAAGGGATGAGAAGGAGAAACAAAGGAGGAGGCAACAATGCTTGATAAGAAATGTACTCATTATCTTGCTCATGTAATTGTAACCCCTCTGTACAGTATTTTCACAATAAAAAACAAAAATAAAAAAGAAATTAAATTAATGGAGTCATTTCACAACAAGTGGAAATCATATGTAATCTTGTCCCTTTGAATGGAGACTTATGTATATCTGCATTCCTCTTGCCTCATTAAGAGATGAAGATTTTATCATGTGTTTTGTAAAAAGTAATTTTCTTTGGCTATGCAGTAAAACCTCAGATTTGATCGGTAAGCTTAATAAACTATATGTTATCTATGCTGAAATCTCTCAAACAATTAAAAGATCAAGTATTTTTGTAAAAAAAAAAAGAGATAAACCCTATGAATTGCTTGTCAAGTTTTTTAGTACAGTGAGTAGTACACGTTGAATGATGTGAAAATCCCAAGCTCTGTAAGGAAGTTATGAGTGGTTTCCACTTACTCATTGCCGAACACATGGCTTAAATTAGGTAGTTAGTAGTAGAGGTACGTAATGATTTTTATTAAATAAATTAGTTAAAAATTATCTTTATTAGTTGTACATAGGAGTTGCCATTCCACAGTGTGTCTTGATCAATATCACCCCTTCCATCATTCTTCTGAGTCAGTTTTTAAGATGGAAAAAAGTATAATTTAAAATCTCTTTAAAATAATTTTGTCATTGATAATTTTGTTTCCAAAAGCATAACTAGACTTCAAGCTTAAAATACTTTTCAAAGCTATTCTGAATCCCTCTAAATGAACATTTGATTTTATCATTGTTTATATTGTTTTTTGTGCTCAGGGCTGTGCTTCCTAGGCAGGTGCTTTACCACTTGAGCTATATCCCAGTTTTTTGTGCATTTATTTTCAAAAGGTTGTTCCTTTTTGGCTAGACCAGCCAAGACCACAGTCTTCTTATCTACATTTTCTTTTTTTTTTTAAATGTAATTTAATTTTATTTGTGAACATACTGTACAGAGGAGTTACAATTACATGGGCAGGATAATGCGTACATTTCTTACCAAGCATTGCAGCCTCCTCCTGTGTTTACCCTTCACATCCCTTCCCAGCCTCCCCCCTCCCCCCCAATCCCAATCCTTCTCCTTCCCCCTCCCTTCCCCCCCCCCCCCCGCACTGACGTTGTAAAGCTCGTTTTGGACATGACAACTTGTACTTCTCATTGTTGCAACAGGTCCACCTGTATCCTTAAACAACTGGTTTTTCCCCATCTCCTCCACAAGTTATACTGACATCAAATATAGTGAAAGCAGTGGTTATACTGTGGGGGAGGGACATACAAAGCAACAAAGAGATAATCTTATAAATGCATTAGAAACACATGCATGAAAGAAAAAAACCTTAAAATACACATCTAAGGGTTCATTTTCCTGACATCACATTATCTGACCTTTTCCGCTTGACTCATACCTATACTAGATATTACAAATAAGGGAAACCATGGGACCTATGTTTCTTTGGGTCTGGCTTACTTCACTTAATTATCTACATTTTCTATGCAGCTGTGATGACACATTTGCACCATCATAGCTAAATTTTTATTGGTTAAGATGAGGTCTCGTGAACTCTGTGCCTAAATAACTAAGATTCTAAGATTGTGGGTGTGAGCTCTTAGGCCTCACTAAAGTGTGTGTGTGTGTGTGTGTGTGTGTGTGTGTGTGTGTGTGTGTGTGTGTGTGTGTGTGTGTTGGTCCTAGAGTATGAACTGACACCCTGCACATTGTCCCTGATTATTTCCACAAGTCTAGTTCCTGTCACTTGAGTCACAGATCCACTTTTGGCTTTTTGATGGTTAACTGAAGATGAGAATCTCATGGACTTTCCTGTGCAATCTGGTTTTGAACAGTGATCCTTAGATCTCAGCCTCCTGAGTAGTTAGGATTCCAGGCATGAACCACTTGTACTCAGCTTAAAGTGTTTTCCTAAATGTAAGCAAATATACTCATAAGAAAATGTTAAATTTATATTTTATATACAATTAAATGACATGCTATAACTTATGAAACTAATAAGGTCATGAGTAATCAAGGAAAGAAAAATAAGAAAATGTACATATTTCCAGTTTGTTTATTTATTTATTTATTTTTGTTGGTTGTGGGGCTTGAACTCTGGGACTCGGCACTGACCCTGAGCTCTTCAGCTGAAGGATAGGGCTATACCACTCGAGCCATAGCGCCATTTCTGGTTTTCTGGTGGTTAATTGGAGATAAGAGTCTCATGGACTTTTCTGCCTAGGCTGGCTTTGAATTGTGATCCTCAGATCTCAGCCTACTGAGTAGCTAGGATTACAGGTGCCTGGCCTCAGTTTGCTTAATTTTGAAAGCAATCATTTTCATTTTTTTCTATATCTATTTTTCAGGAATGTAAAAAAAGGTAAAATAACAAGGATAATGAAATGGCTTATATAATACCACACTGATAATATTCTAAATTCTGCAGAGTGCTTTGGAAACATAATAGCTCATGATCTCTGCAGTAATTCTGGTTAAGTATGGCTACCGTTTATTTCACAGAGGAGAAAGCTGGGGCGTGAAGGTGGAAGACTCACTGAACATCACAAAGGCACCAAGTGGCAGCAGTAGAAAGAGGATGCACATCTCTGACTGTACTTCACTGTTCTGCAGGTCTTTTATTCCTGAAGCTTCACTTGATCTTGGTAGGCAGAGCATCTGCAGGACTTGTTTGGTACAGTGTGCAGAGATAGAGTTCTTGGTCAATATATTGAACTCTGTTGATAAAATAAAAACTTCCTTTCTCTACTACTAAAAATTATTTGTACTGGCTCAAATAAATAGACATACCTTCTCAAGAAAATCAAAATGTCCAGGCTAAACAAAAAAGAAAGGAAAAACAAACAAAAATCCCTGTGTGTCAAATAATAACAAAAGTCTATTTGAAATGGAAATGGTTTTGTTTTTAGAAAAACAAACTATTAAAGGAACTAAGCTGTGGCCTGAGTAGTCTCTTAGACTGTGAAGTTTGTTTCTGGCTTTAATAGTACTGCTTAGTTTTTGGTGTGATTAAAAAAATGTACAATTTTGCTTCTTCTCTCCTTATATGAATGGACCAAACTACTGGAGAGACATAGTTTTGAGCAAATTATAGTACTTGAAAAACATTCACATAACATGTTATTCTGGGTTAATGCAAAATTCCAACTCTATTTTCCTCATTCCAAATAAACCTGTGTGTAAAAGGCAAGGATATTTAAACGCAAAAATGAGTTTTTATGCAAAATTAGGTTGAAATTGTCATTACATCAAAGAAAAAAATTAAAATATATAGACTACACAGTAATAATGATATAGGATCCTCTCTGTCTTGCATTTACAATGTCTTCAATATTACAATATATCCTTACTATAACATATGTTAAATTAAAAAAATAGGATTGCTTGAGGAGGAAATAGTATAAGTTGGCAACGTAAGAAAGAAAAAAAAGCACAGTTTTGAAACAGTTAAATTTGAAGTACAATTTCTATTGAACGCAGATAACTTTCACTATATGCCATAGACCTGTAAAGTTGAAAAATTGAAAGTTGAAGCATAAGTGGGGACATTTGTATATTCAGTTAGCTAACCCAATTGTGTCTTTCTACCTCACTCTAAGTTAAGATGAATAGAAGCTATGTTGTTACATGTTTTCTATGGTAGTATTAAGTATAATCAAACCCCAATAGAATAACCAAAAGTATACAGTTTTCTATAAACTATCCTGTCAAAAATGGCACCTATGTTTATTTGACTATCTGATCCTGTGATAGGGCTAAGTGAATTTTCAAATTTTCCAAAACAACCACAATCCAAATTTACCCTCAGGCTTTGCAAAATCATGAGACTTCCAGTCTAATAGATAATTGTTTTGGAAATTTATGTTTCTGACATGGGTTGGAGGGTGAGCAAAATGCAAATGCCAACAACCATAGCTAATTAAAAACAGCCGGTGAATGAGCTGATTTTGACAAAAAAGAAATGAGTACAACACTTGAGATGACTGGTGTGGAACTCTGATAGACTTCCACAGAAATATAGATTGCTTTATTTTGTGGGCATTTTACTTTAGCTAGACAACTGCGTAAAAGATGGCACTGTTCACATTATTCTGTTTGAGACAAGTAGATAATCGGCCCTTTAGGGCAATACTGTTCTCTGAAAAACCAAAAGACAAAGATCTGGTGCTCAAAGGATATAACTTTTACTAAAGTGCAGTCCCTGCTTCCATAGGGTACCCAATTAAGTATAATTGATTATTTTGCAAAAGAACCAAGTAATTGAATTTTCTGAAATGTGACAATCATGTTGGCAAAGGGCTCGGCAAGGACAGAAGAGGACAGAAGACATTGGCTCCATCTTTCTGGAGAGCAATTTATCAGTGCTATCAAAACCTTTTGGTTTTGTCTCAGAGATTTCACTTGTAAAGAATTAGCCAAAGGAAACAATCAGAGATGCAGATGAAAGCTGTCCACTTCATATCAATTAACAAGAAAATAAATTTGCTTTTAGAAGAGTGCCAGTCCTGGGGCTTGAACTTGAGGCTTGAATAATGTCCCTAAGTCTTTGCCAATGCTCTGTCACTTGAGCCACAGCTCCACATGTGGCTTTTTGGTGGTTAATAAGAGTCTGATGGACTTTCTTGCCTGAGCTAATTTCAAACGATACTCCTCAGATCTCAGCGTCCAGAGTAGCTAGGGTTACAGGTGTGAGTCACCTTTCATCTGGATGAAAAAAGATTTTTAAAAAGATACATTTATGTTGGTATAATTTGTGGAGGGGAAGGCAAAAAAAACAAATTGCTTTAATAGGGATACAGGTGGACCCATTGCAACAATGAGATGTACAAGGTATGTTGAAAACAAACTTTACAACTTTGGTGGGGTGAGGGAGAGGCTTGGGTGGGGGAGGGGGGGCAGTGGGATGGGAAGGGGAAACAAAGGAGGAGGCAACAATGCTTGATAAGCAATGTACTCCTTACCTTGCCCATGTAATTGTAACCCCTCTGTAAGGTATTTTTACAATAAAAAGATACATTTATTCAGAAGATACTTTACAACCAGATTCTGAAACAAATACCTCTATACAGGAAAATATTATACAACTAGAATATGAAATTTTTTCTTAGCATAAGAACTTAGCAGAAGCTAAGTTGGAAAAAAGCAGATTACTATTGTGTGTGTGTGTGTCCTGGGGCTTGAATGCATGGCCTGGCTTCTATCCCTAAGCTTTCTTGCTCAAAGCTAGTGCTCTACCACTTGAGCCAAAAAAAATAAATAAATAAAAGAAGATTAAAAGAAAGCAAATGGAGTAGATAGCACTTAAAATAAAATAAATATGTTTTCCAGAGAGAGGGGTTGATGAGCTGCAAATTATGAGGAGAAAACAAGTTAATGTTGAATATGACGGCCTTTCTCTGTGAACTGACCAGCCCTGACTATAGCTTTGAGCCACAGCTGGAACAGCAGAACTTTCTGAGTTTACTTAAAAGTATAAATATGTTTGTGTAGTTATCAGGCATAGATTCTTATTTGATGTGGCCTGAATTTACATAATCTTTGAGACTTATATTTTTCATCAATAATGGGTTAGATTTGTATAGGAAAATTCTCTACTGATTATTTTATTTTTATTTTCACACTGTGGGATTTTGTACCCTGTAAATGAAAATACCCGTACTTCATTATGTGTCACTTTAGGTGATGCACATAGTATTGCCTGCCATCAACCTGCCAGTCACTATATTCTGGGTACCTGCTGCTCCTTTAGCAGCACATCCTTAAACAACACATATCAAAAGATCATTATCCAGCACTGAAATAATGAGACACCAATTTTAACTTTAAAAATAGCTAGGATATGGAACCGATGATGATATGAAAGGTTTGTCACATGGGTAGGAAAAGTAAGTATGATAACACCATGTGAAACTACATTCATAAGTAAATTACAGTTTCTATTTTTTCTGTTTTAAAAATACGTGGCCATTACTGCAAGTATTTGGTTTAAATCTCCAATTGTGAGATTGTAGTATCTAGCATGGTTCTGTGTGTATATTCAGTGTGAGTGTATAGTAGAAATTTATAATGCCTTAGGCAGAAGCTTACTCACTGTCCGTGAGGTCCACTTTTAAAATGCTATTAACCAACCCAGATGCCCCTCAGTAGATGAATGGATCAAGAAAATGTGGTATATATACACAATGGAATTCTATGCCTCCATCAGAAAGAATGACATTTCCCCATTTGTTAGGAAATGGAAAGGTTTGGAAAAAATTATATTAAGTGAAGTAAGCCAGGCCCAAAGAAGCATAGGTCCCATGGTTTCCCTTATTTGCAATATCTAGTATAGGTATGAGTCAAGCGGAAAAGGTCAGATAATGTGATGTTAGGAAAATAAACCCTTAAATATGTATTTTAATGTTTTCGTTTCTTTCATGCATGTGTTTCTAACGCATTTATAAGATTATTTCTTTGTTGCTTTGTATGTCCCTCCCCCACAGTGTAACCCCCCGCTTTCACTATATTTGATGTCAGTATAACATGTGGAGGAGATGGGGACAAACAAGTCGTTTAAGGATTCAGGTGGACCTGTTGCAACAATGAGAAGTACAAAATGTCATGTCAAAACCAGCTTTACAATGTCGGTGTGGGGGGGGAGGGGGGTATAATTGGGTGGGGGGAGGGGGGTAAAATTGGGTGGGGGAGGGGGGAGGCGGGGAAGGGAAGTGAAGGGTAAACAAAGGAGGAGGCTGCAATGCTTGGTAAGAAATGTATGCATTATCCTGCCCATGTAATTGTAGCCCCCCTGTACAGTATGTTCTCAAATAAAATAAAATACAATTAAAAAAAAATAAAAACAAAACAAAACAAAATGCTATTAATACCACTGAACTCTCGGTGTTTTAAAGTACGAAGTTGGGGAACTCCTATTACAAACATGAATTAGAAGTTAACACCGCTCTGCACAAATAAAAAACATTTTATAAAGATTAAAGTATGTAAAAGTGTGTGGGATGTAGGGGGCACAAGAAAGGGTCACAGGCACAGGAATGGGGTGCAAGGCACCTAGCCATACAAAAAAGGTGGCAAATAGAAGCTTAAACTGAAAATACCAATATTGTGGTATAATCATTTCACCTAATGTGTAAGTGTTATGATACAGGGCCACCCTTAAAAAAATCTGCAGGAACATAAAAAAGAAACCTTGTTAGGCCTTGTTAGGTCAGAAGTTCACACTCAAGACTTAAGTTCAGAACCTCCAGGGAGGCATGGGAAGAATTGTGGCCTGGCTGTCCCAGCACCGGGATTCTACAGGGCTGTCTGAGACACATTTGTTTATGTTGTGAGTTAGTGACTAAGTATTCAGTGTTGCATGAAAGGATAACAAAAGGAACAATAGTAATTAAACAACACAAGGCATTTCATTAACTTTTTACCAGTTCCTTTCTTGCAAGAAAGCTCCAGTTTGTTGGCTGGCCAAGGAGAATTCTTTTGTTTCCTCTGTGGGTATTTTCTCCAATTTCTAACCTACCAGACTGTTAGGGGCATCTCATTTGGGCTTTGAAAAAGAAAGGAAGGAATGTAGACAGTCATTTGTCTTTCTTTAATGCCTTAAATGAATTGAATAATAAACTCATTATTGAAATAGAAAGAAGAAAAGAAGGACTTAAAGAAAGACAAGCCCACCCATCTTCATGGGTGTAAGGTCCACCCTGGAAGGCGGAGCAGACTCCTCCCTCTTCTTGGTTAAGTCTACACGCCAAGTACCTGTGTCACCTAGGTAACCGACACACTTGGAAGCAGCCATCTCCCCTCCCTGGAGATCACACCGCATCCGGTATGTCCATACCTTCCTCCGCCCCTGGCCTTGGTAAGTCAGGCCTGGCTGTGGTTCGATCCTTTCCTTTTTGTTCCTGCTGTGTGGGCTTCCAGCATGACCAGAGACAGCCTGCAAATAAACCTTTCTGTTGCTTGAATACCACATGCTGCTCTCTTTCCTCAGCTGCCAATTTAATTTACCCAACAATGGGAGATGACATTTCTTATTTGATTCCAGTGCCCTGCATCTTTTATTTTTATTTTTATTTTATTTTTTATTGTGAAAATACCATACAGAGGGGTTACAATTACATGGGCAAGATAATGAGTACATTTCTTATCAAGCATTGTTGCCTCCTCCTTTGGTTCCCCTTCCCATCCCTTCCTATTCCCCCCTCTAAATCACCCCCCCACCAAAGTTGTAAAGTTCATTTTTTGACATAACGACTTGTACATCTCATTGTTGCAATGGGTCCATCTGTATCCCTAGTTAAACGATTTGTTTTTTTTTTCCCTTCCCTTCCACAAATTATAGCAGCACAACTATATTTATTGCAGCATTATTTACCATACCTAAGATATGGAACCAACCCAGATGCCCCTCACTAGATGAATGGATCAAGAAAATGTGGTATATATACACAATGGAATTGTATGCCTTCATCAGAAAGAATGACATTGCCCCATTTGTTAGGAAATGAAAAGACTTGGAAGAAAGAATGACATTGCCACATTTGTTAGGAAATGAAAAGACTTGGAAAAAATTATATTAAGTGAAGTAAGCCAGGCCCAAAGACACATAGGTCCCATGGTTTCCCTTATTTGCAATAAATAGTATATGTCTGAATCTAGCAGAAAAGGTCAGATAAGTTGATGTTAGGGAAATGAATCCCAAGATAAGTATTCAAATGTTTTTTTCTTTCATGCGATTGTTTCTAACATATTTATAAGATTATTTCTTTGTTGCTTTGTATGTCCCTCCCCCACAGTATAACCCCTGCATCTATATACATTTTTCTAATTTGGGGAGGGGAAGGGAAATAACAAAAAGCTGAAATAAGGATACAGGTTGACTCATTGTAACAATGAGATAGATGTACAAGACACTATGTTGAAAATGAACTTTACAGTTCGGAGTGGGAGGAGGGAGGAGTTGGGGAGGTGGGGAGAGAAGGGATGGTAAGAGAAAAAAAAAACAAAGGAAAGGGTAACAATGCTCTATAGGAAATATACTCATTACCTTGCTCATGTAACTGTAACCCCTCTGTACAGTATCTTTACAATAAAAATATATATTAAAATAATGTAGTTGATCTGTCTTTAGTCTTTATAATAAGGCTTGCTGGTTTTGATTTATGCCATGGAAGAAAAGGCTAGTTTCAAG
This sequence comes from Dipodomys merriami, assembly GCF_024711535.1. NCBI lineage: Eukaryota > Metazoa > Chordata > Mammalia > Rodentia > Heteromyidae > Dipodomys > Dipodomys merriami. The sequence goes on from NW_027206290.1 coordinate 8,417,737, forward strand.
CAGTAGACAGGGATATACACTTTTCTACTTACTCTCAGTGATCCAAAATCCGGATGAAAATGGATGATACTGTAAATTTGTTAAGATCAAGACTAATACTGTGATTGGGAGCAAAACAATTGCATACATCTTTACTCTTGTTTTGCATATACAGAAATTAGTATACTTGTATAGTGTAGGCCTCAAAAAACAGAGTCATTAGATTATTAGTGCCAAGTACTCAGGTAGACAATTTGCTTGAATTATTCCTTCAGTTGTAAGGTATCTGCTAAATTATTATAATGTTATAGATTGAATCATTACAGGATTGTTGTGAGTGTTAGGAAGAGAAATAGTATCTGGCACATTGAATTCTTACAATGAACTTGTAAGTTTGGGCAAGGTTAAAGCAACCCAGTCACTGTCACACAGTAAGTAGACAGAAGTGCCCCAAAGCCCTTCATTTCACTGTCACTGAGGGACTGTGATAGGTAATTACTCACTACATAGGTGACAGGAGAGACCAGACATTCTAAGTAAAAGTATATGATTGTTAAAATGTATTCTGAGAACAATTTAGTTACTGAGAGGAACTGCATTTATGCATTACTTCTATTCTTGAGGTACAATGCTGTACACATTGCGTAATTTCCTCTTTCCAAGCGAAATGCTGCAGCCAGCTATTTCCCTCTGACAAGATATTCTCCAAAGTCATATATAAAGGCTACATTCAAGGAAAACTGATGTCACACACTTTGGAGTAAGGCAAAGTGGGACACTTTTATGATCCTTTCGTGATCATTTAATTCCCCTAAGGCTTCACAGGTGGAGTCCTTTATCTAATCTGTTGATGAGACTCAATGGCAGGTTACCCATGTGGAAATGTGATAGAATAGTATTAATAAATATGTCAGGTTTGTATTTTTTTATTTAAAAAATTTTGTGCTATTATTGGCACTGAAACTCAGGGCTGGAGTGTTGTTTCCATATTTTTTTTTGCTCAATGCTGGCTCGCTTGCATTTCAGCCATATCTCTGCTTTTGCTGGTTTACTGTAAATAAGAATCTCATAGGCTTTTCTGCCCAGGCTGGCTTTGAACCTCAATCCTCATTAGAGGTGTGAGCCATCGGCATCCATCAAGTCTATGAGTTTTTGCCCCAATCTGTATTAATTGTACTTTTAATTACAAGGATGTGCACAAATATGAGGAGAAATTATAAAGAATTTAAGAATGAATGTATAGGCTAAATGGCAGAATGCGAAGGAGTCAAACTCTTGTGAAGTTGTGATAGGAAGCATTTTTATCAGAGGAGCAGAATATTAAAGGGCCAACAAATACACATCAGAATAGAAACAATCCTATTTTCTTAAATCTTCTCAATGAAAAAAAAATTATTGGTGTTTATACTACCCAGAGGAAAGAAATTCTAAAACTGAGCAAAGATAATCTGCATAATTCTTCCAGTGATTCAGAAGGAAACAATGCTTAGGGTGTTTAACTCTCATGTTAGTATCATGCTAAACTTTAAAGACAAATTTTTAAAAATGTGTATGTGTGTGTGTGAAAGAGAAGGAGAGAGAGAGTATGTGTATGTGTGTGACCGGCAGGTGAGGAGAGAATGGATTAACATCCTGTTTTTGAGAGTCAGCCATCAGACAGTTTCTCTCTATCAGTCTTCTGGTTTAGGCAGTGCCAGTATTAATACAATGCTGCCATCACTTCTTTGCTTACCACTCACCTCTGTCCATGCCTAAGACCTTCTGCCAAAGTTGCTTCTTTGTATAGGACCTTAAATTCCTTATACTACATTTTTCCTTAAAATATAATATCAGATATAGTTAATAAAAACATGTAGGAAAAGGACATAAAAGAGTAAAGAAAGGAAGAGTAATAAGTCAACTAATCTCCCCAGTTTTCTAACTTCACATTATAAATATACAGCACTGCCTTATATTTGTAAATGAAAACAAAATAAAAAATTGCTAGCATTTATACTTTAATTACTTTTATGTTAATGTATTTTACTTAACTTTTAACTTTTTTATTACCCTAAAGTAGTTGTACAAAAGGATTTCAATTCATCATGTCAATTTATGAGTACAATTTATTGTACCCATTCTATCATTCTCTATCATCTTCCTCAGACCCACTCATTCCCTCAAGTTACCTGGTTCTGTTTTCATATATGTACATGGACTATTATGACTATATTTACCCTCATTTCCTCTTTTATGGCATAAGGATGAGAAATAAAGAGGAGCCTTAAATGAATTCAAGAGGGAAAAATAATCTCTTGTTTCTAGGAAAAGGATTTAAAAGATTATTAATGTACTTTGTGATAGTTTATAAAATGCCTCTATGGCCATCAAGTGTGTCATAAAAACAAAAATTTTAATTATTTGTGTATAAAAATCAGAAACACATGAACAAAATTTCATATAAATATAAATGCATGATTTGAAAAATCATTAAATTAAAATAGTACGTGGTAAAACTTTGGATAAAACACAAAACGTGTTTTGGATTTGGTAGAACCACCACAGATACTTGAAAAATATTTTGCAATAGTCACCACAGCCAATGTGTTCCTAAGTTAGCTCTTTCCAAAGAAGCTTTTTTTTTTTTTTTGATGATGGCTGATGATTGATCACTTGTTTTCTTTTACTAAAGAAAATACAACTTATGGCAATTTCAAGGAAGATCAAATTTTCTTTTTCTAGTGAATTACTATAATTTGGAAACCCAATAATTTAACAGGCATGTTGTTTACTTGTTTTTAAATGTCCACAGCAGGACTATAATTACAGTTGAGTTCTGATGTTCAGAAATTGGCCTCTCTCCATTCTTCACTCACAGTTCAACCTCTTCAACCTCTGAAAGGTTGAAGAGAATCGAAGAGTTCATCTCCTCTTCTCTACCTTTTGGTCTTTCTCATCTTTCGCTTGCTCTTCTTTCCTTACCATCTTCTGGTTTCATTCTTTTCTTTGATCATACCTCAATAATGGGATTTTGGTTGCCTGTTGGACTTGATGATCAGGCAAATGTCAGCATTTCCTCACCATTTCCTTCTTCTTCCTCCTCGGATCATCCTTAGCTTCTCTTTTGGTAGCTAGTGTGCTGTAGCTACCCTTGTTCTTTGCAGCCTTTCCACAGATCTCTTTAAATCTGCCTGTGAAACCCTCAAAACATCTCATCAAAGTTTACCTGTGGCTATCCAGTATGATGTTGGGGGAGAGGAGTATTGAAAATGTCTTGAATTGTTTAAATATAGTTGCATGTATTGCCTTTTTGTTGGAGAAAAGTGGAATTAGATTTTAGAGAGTTGTTAGAAAAAAAATCCTAAGACTTTTTTGGTTCAGGTGATAGAATTCAATTGAATTAAGGCAGAAAGAGATTGCAGGGACATCTCAGCGTATCCAAGGACATGATATTTCTGCAGTTAGATTTAGAACCAGGTCTACAGTACCATCAGGCTCTTTCTATATTTCAGATACTCTGGAGGAGAACATGTCATTTGTCTTTCTTGATGTTAGCTTTTGGAAGAACATAGCTAAACACACTTTCTGAATTTTCTTATAACAAGTTCAGCTGCCAGAAAAGAGATTAAATTCTTGTTTTGTTCTAACTTCATACCAAGTTTACGAAGGCATTTGCTTTTAGACTAGTTGGTTGTGGATACTCTAATGACTAATAATGACTACTCAGTCTATACCTGCATGCAAAACAAGGTTGTTTGGGGGAGAGAAGTCAGTGAGAAGAGGAAAAGTGAAAAAAGAAGGTGGTGGGTCATGTTCGTTGAAGTATTTTATATGTATATGAAAATGGAATAATGAAACTCATTAAAATTGGTTTACAAAGCAGGGGGCAAGAAAGAGCAAGAAAGGAGGTGAATTCAGTATAAGCATGTATAGCAAGGAATCTTCTTTATGCAGTTAATATATGCTCTTAAAAATAACATGAAAAGATAGAGGAGTTTAAGATTGAAATAATTATCGTAAGCAGTTGATTAATTCAGATAACTGAAAAATGTGTTAGTAAAGAGAAGCCAACTAAGGTACCATTTGGTTGAAGAATGATTAGTTTGTATTATTTTTATGGGAATTAAATAGATCCGTGGTGTTTTTAAATATTTATATAGTGATTGCCTATTATTTCTCTCTCTGTCTCCCTTGCCAATTGTAAGCCTTTTGTAGATTAGGATTATGTCAACTTTGTCCTCCTAATGTATGCTCAGTGATGGCTCAAGCTGAGTATAATCTTAGTGTACTCAGTAAATACTTGAAAAATAAAAGTATGAATTCTCCATAAAGTGAGTAATAACAGGATATACTTACCTAAACAGGTAATGCCAGGTGCTGAGTGCTTTAAATGGATTAATTGAAGCTTCACAATAATGATGAGATATAGAGTCCACTACTGATCTTGTTTTAATTTATAACCAGTGAAAACAGACACCAAGAAGTTTAGTAGCCCATCCATGTCATACATCAAAATAGTTAGTGGAATCTGCCCTGTCTAGTACTTCTGCATCTAGAGAAACTCTGTCAGTTTCCATGCTATTTTTTTTTGTTTGTGTTTTGGTCGGTTGTGGGGCCTGGACTCTGGGCCTGAGCGCTGTCCCTCAGCTCTTCAGCTCAAGGCTAGCACTCTACCACTTGAGACATAATGCCACATCCGGCCTTTTCTGTTTATGTGGTGCTGAGGAATAGAACCCAGGGCCTCATGCATGCAAGGCAAGCGCTCTACCACTGAGCCACCTTCCCAGCCCCTATTTCACCCTGATTTATGAGTTGTATTATCATTCTTTGATAAAGAATCTTTAGAAAATCTTTGTTCAGAATTTTCTCAGGTGGTGAGGTACTGAACTTGTTCTGCAATGGGCAATATTCTTGTGTACTCTGCATTGTTTTCCTAAGGATAAATGGATTTCCTTAACTCTGACATGGCTGAACTTCAGTGTTACTCAACTGTTTTTAAAATTGAGCTTCATTTTTTTGTTACTAGTTTTTCTAAATCTTTCTGTCTTCATTAGTATCAATTTATTATCATTGTAAAGTTTCCTTTTATATTTAGGTTTATTTTTGGTAGGTTCCTCTTGAATTGATTAAGTACTGTAAAAGAAAAAATTCTATGTACAGTCTTTTGACTTTCCAAAGTCGTTAAACAAGTTTACACTCCAACCAACAATGCAGGAAGGTTCCCTTCTGTCCACATCCCCTCCAGCATCTGTTGTTATTGGAGTTCTTGATTATAGCCATTCTAACTGGGGTGAGGTGGTATCTCAATGTTTTTTTAAAATTTTATTTATTTTTAAAAATTTTTTATTGTAAAGATACTATACAGAGGGTTACAGTTACATGAGCAAGGTAATGAGTACACTTCCTGTTGAACATTGTTACCCCCTCTATTGTTTTCCCCCTACCATCCCTTCCCTCCCTACCTTCCCCAAGGTTCTTTTTTTTTTTGATTGTGATTAAGTGATTACATAATTTCCCAAATTTCACAGTATTGTGGAATAATGTTGCTCATTTAAAGTCACAAGTTCATTCTAACTTTCTGGAGCAAATTGTCTATCACGGTCTATAACATATAACGGTGTACACATATACATTATACATGTGATCAGCAGCATGGGGATATTTGGTAGTGGTTCGACCAGATGAGTGGAAGTTCTTTGTTTCTTAAGTCCTGTTAATTTTGTTGTATCACCTAACATTTTGGATTTAGCATCCACATATCAGGGATACCATGTACCGTTTGTCTCTTTGCTCTTGGCTTATCTCGCTCAACACGATTCCTTCTAGCTCCATCCATTTCCCTGCAAATGCCATTATTTTGTCATTTCTAATGGCTGCATAATATTCCATTGTATATAGATACCACAATTTTTGGATCCATTCATCTGTGGTGGGACATCTGGGTTGTTTCCATATCCTAGCTATTGTGAACAGTGCTGCAATAAACATGGAGGTGGACGTGTCCTTGTATATTGGTTCCTGATGTTCAGGGTAGATGCCTAGAAGTGGTATGACTGGGTCATAAGGGAGATCAATCTTTAGCTTTCTAAGAACCCTCCAGACTGCTTTCCAAAGTGGTTGTATGAGTGTACATTCCCACCAGCAGTGTAATAGGGTTCCTCTTTCTCCACACCCCCTCCAGCATTTGTCATTGGCTGATTTGTGGATGTGGGCCATTCTGACTGGGGTAAGGTGGTATCTCAGGGTTGTCTTTATTTGCATTTCCTTCACCACCAGGGATGATGAACATTTCCTCATGTGTTTCTTTGCCATTTTTTATTTCTTCATCTGAGAAGTCCCTCTTTAGTTCCCTTGCCCATTTAGTAATTGGTTTGTTAGGTTTGGGAGGGATTAGTTTCTTGAGTTCCCTGTATATACTGGATATTAACCCTTTGTCTGATATATTGCTGGTAAATATTTTTTCCCAATTAGTTGGTTGTCTTTCTAGCTTGGTTGCTATAGCTTTAGCTGTGCAGAAACTTTTTATTTTAAGGTAGTCCCATTTGTCGAGTCTCTCTCCAATTTGTTGTGACCCTGGGACTCTGTTCAGGAAGTTCCTTCCTGTGCCTATTAGTTCAAGTGTCTCTCCTACTCTGTCCTACAGTAGTTTCAGAGATTCAGGTTTAATGTTAAGGTCTTTAATCCATTTTGAGTTGATGTTGGTGCATGGTGATAGGCTGGGGTCCACTTTTAGTTTTCTGCATGTGGCCGCCCAGTTTTCCCAGCACCAGCGGTTGAAGAGGCTGTGTTTCTTCCATTGTATGTCTTTGGCTCCTTTTGTCGAATATCAGCTGGCTGTAGGCCTGTGGATTTATTTCTGGATCTTCTATTCTATTCCATTGGTCTTCGGGTCTGTTTTTGTGCCAGTACCATGCTGTCTTTGTCAATGTTGTTTTGATTTGTATTTCTTTTATGGCTAGAGAGGTTGAGCATTTCTTCATATGTCTATTGGCCATCTCTCTTTCCTCTTCAGAGAAGTTTCTCTTTAAATCTTTAGACCACTTATTTATTGGGCAGTTGTTTTTTGAGGATTTGTTGTTGGGGGATTTAATTTTTTGAGTTCCAGGTATATTTTAGATATGAGACCCTTGTCTGTTGTAAGGGTAGTGAAGATCTTTTCCCAATCCGTGGCCTTTCTATTGATCTTGCTAGCTATGTCCTTTGCCATGCAGAAGCTCTGCAGCTCCATGCAATCCCATTTGTCCAACCTTTCTTTGATTTGTTGTGATTCTGGGTCTCTTATAAGAAAATTTTTGCCTGTGCCAAGGAAACCTAGGGTTTCTCCTATTCCATCCTGTAATGTTTTCAGAGTGTCTGCTTTGACTCTGAGGTTTTTGATCCATGGAGTTGATTCTGGTGCAGGGTGATATATAAGGATCTAGCTTTAGTTTTCTACAAGTGATTAACCAATTTTGCCAGCACCATTTACTGAAGAGGCTGTCTTTCTTCAATTATATTTTTTAGCTCCCATATCGAAGATTAGATGGCTATAGGTCTGCGGGTTCATTTCTGGGTTTTCAATTCTATACCCTTATGACCCAGCAATCCTACTTTTGAGCATTTATCCAAATGATCACAAACAAGACCATACTAAAGCTACCAGCATAGCTGTGTTTATTGCAGCTTATTTACCATAGCTATGATATGGAACCAACCCAGATGCCCATCAGTAGATGAATGGATCAAGAAAATGTGGTATATATACACAATGGAATTCTATGCCTCCATCGGAAGAATGACATTGCCCAATTTGTTAGGAAATGAAAAGACTTGGAAAAATTATATTAAGTGGAGTAAGCCAGGCCCAACGAAACATAGGTCCCATGGTTTCCCTTATTTGCAATAACTAGTATATGTCTGAGACAAGCAGAAATGGTCAGATAAGTTGATGTTAGATTAAATGAACCCCAAGATTCAAATGTTTTTTCTTTCTTGCAATTGTTTCTAACATAGTTATAAGATGATTTCTTTGTTGCTTTGTATGTTCCTCCCCGGCGGTATAACCCCTGTTTTCACTGTATTTGATGTTGATATACTTTGTGGAGGGGAAGGGAAAAAACAAATGGTTTAAATAGGGATACAGGAGGACATATTGCCACAATGAGATGTACAAGACGTTATGTCAAAAAACAAACTTTACAACTTTGGCGGAGGGTGGGGAGGTGGGGGACGCAAGAGTGGTGGGAGATGGGAAGGGATGGGAAGGGGAAATGAAGGAGGAGGCTACAATGCTTGATAAGAAATGTACTCATTACCTTGCTCATGTAATTGTAACTCCTCTGTATGGTATTTTCACAACAAAAAAATTGAAAAAAAGAGAAAAATTTCTGAAGCACACACACAGTCCATTAATGTACATGAAATAGTCACTGTTCTTAGATGTCTCTACTAGTCTATGAAGGCTTTGAAACAACGGATGTGTGTTTTACAGACCTGTCTCTCCACTGCTGGTGTCTAAAATAAAATGTTTGATAATTAAATAGATGAACCAGTGTTTCTTTTGTAAGTGCAACTCCTTTAAAGCATTACTTAGATCCTATCTTCCATATCAAATATTGTTCTATATCTAGTATGATAATGAACTGCTGAAATGGATATGATGTTTTTATTCTGTCAATATTCACAGGTGATTACATCAATTTTCTCACACACAACTTAATGTTATTAAAAACAAGTTTATTTTCCTTACACTCCAGATATATGGCATTGGACAGATACTTTCTTGGACACATTATTGGATCAAGTATTATAATACTGCCTCAGCCTCAGAATGAATTTAGGTAATTGAGTTGTTATACAACTCAGAGACATGGATCCTAAGCAACATGTAACATCACATTATATTCTTGAGAAAGGTTGCTCATGATGATAAGCAATCTACTTATAGTAATCACATTCTTTAAAGGCTGAAATTAATTTTACAGAAATCTATGGTTATTTCATTTATTTTGCCTATTGGTCAGTCCACGTGGTCTATAGGTCAGTAATGTGATTTCACCAGTTCATGTGGCTTGCTTCCTGGAGCTCTAGCAGCAGGATTAACATTCAGAAAAAAACTTCAGCAGCTCACGTACCATCCCTATGTTTAACCTGACGTATGACTCAAGAGATGAGCTTTTTTTCTAAGATAATGCAAGGACAATGGTCAAATCATTACTCTGATTTTGACAAAGAAGTGCTAGTGGGGTGAAGTCTGTGTGTGAAAGCTGATTAGAGAAAGAACAGGTCCATGGCATTGCACATATTGCTCCAAGCCAGATGTAGCTAAGCTCAGCGTGGAAGCCTCTACAGGCTTCCTCTGTGAGCAAGAATACTACACTGTAATTGATAATCTACCTGTTGTTTTTATTATTGTATTTCTTTCAGTTTGAAACTAGTCTGTGGTTAGAACTGTGTCTACCACTTTCTACAAATGAGAGGGTTTTTTGCATACTCAGGGAACCAGTACAAATCTATACCACACAATGAAATTATGTACAGGCCAAAGAGAAAATGAAGGGAAAAATGCAGAGAACAGACTGGATATCTTTAAGACTTTTGAAGAATTATTATTTATTTTGGAATGAACTTATCTTTTATGTTGACTTAATGAAAGTAGTAAGGATATTAGATTATAGCCAAGTGTGAGGACAAAATTTCAAACAACTGGGAACTCTTCCTGGTGGTCTTAACACCATTTCACAGCAACGTCTCAGTACAGAATGGAAGAGCATACTAGGAAACTCACTATTCAATGTGATTGATAAAACTAGGATTTGTGACTGAGCGAGGTGAGTTACAGTTCCATTTATTTAATCTTGTCTCCAATGTTGTAGATTTACAAAGAAAAAAAGATTAAGAAAAAAAGTACAAATCACCCATCATCTTTCTAAGCAGGGAGAAACACTGATAATATTTTGATATATACGATCAAGCTGTAGTTTGCTCAAAAGTAACCAACAAAGAGAATATATACATACATATATATACATCATATATGTGTATGCATATATGTTAAAATTTGGATTTTGAATGCCTTCCAAACACCCATAATTTGAAGTCTTGGTGACATTAGGAGATGGTGAGATCTTTAGGAGGTAGGGCATAGTGTTGGAAAGATGGTCATGGAGGCATGGATGTTAGAATGTCAGTCTCTTTCTCTCTCTTGCTCTGTTTCCTGGCTGTGGAGAGCTGAGCGTTGTGCTCAGGATTGTCATATGCTTCCACTATGTCTGCACTTCTTACCATGGATCCAAGGAAATGGCGCCAAGAAAACGTTGACTACATCTTAAATAACCTTTACTTTTCTCATGTTGATTTATCCTAAGTATTTGTTTAGTGACAAAGAGCTAATAATTGTTTGTGCAAAGCAGAGATCACACAGCACACACTGTTTTGTAAACTATATTTCTTTTATCACCTTGCAAATACTTTCTTGTATGGTCTCATAATTTTTAAGACCACCATAAATAGGTGGATGCATGATAATTTACTAATCTTTTATGACCTTGTTAATGTTAATCTGAAAGTGTGAAATGAACATGATTGTGTGTATATTTTTTGACAGTTGGTACAGTTTATTAAGAAAAGAAAATACCAAAGGAATTTTGTAATAGCAATAATCAGAAGTTATATTCAAGTGGGACAATCAAATTTAGTTTTCTGAAATGGATATGAGTAATTGTGGTATAATTATAAAGCTCTTTGAGCCATATTAGGTGACAATATTTTTCTTGTAATCCTGAGTCAAATACATCTTGTAGGAGGACATGCAGCTAATTATGAGACAAGTTATTTCTTCATGTATTACTCAGTGGCATTAGATTCATACAATTATTTATAATAATAGGGAATTCAGTAACAAAGGAAATGTACATTTCCTGAAATCCTGAAATCATGAAATGAGATGAGAAGAAATATTTAATAATTTTTTTGGGGGGTCCTGTTTTGGGGCCTGAACTCTGGGCCTGGGCGCTGTCCCTCAGCTCTTCAGCTCAAGGCTAGCTCTCTACCACTTGAGCCACAGCGCCACTTCCAGCTTTTTTCTTTTTGCTCATGTGGAGCTGAGGAATCTAATCCAGGGCCTCATGAATGCAAGGCAAGTGCTCTACCACTGAGCCACCTTCCCAGCCCGAAATATTAAATAATTTATATATTTTCGTTGATTTCATTCCTCTCATCTTTATTCACTCTACATAAATCTGTCTGAAGAAACCATGAGCTCATTGAGGGTAGATGCCAATTTATATAGTCTCTTCTATATCTCACAATCTACCTAAGCTATTGTGATTTTTAATTTTCAATTGATTATTTTAAGTTCAGGTTTTCCATGTAGACAAGGATAACATTTATAAAGTGTTATTTATATTATTTAGCAATATACTTATTTTGTTTATAGGGTTATAAACATTATTATTTCTTCTTTTTCAATATTTATATTAACTTTTATTGCATTGACTATAAATGCAATACAATGCTGAATTGTAGTTGTTTAGTGGGAACCCTCATTTGTTAGTAACTGTAGTGCAGATGCCTTTTGTACTATGGTGTGAGCTTATCCAGACTAACTGTGAACACTTGTTCCCAGAGAGGACAAAGGATTCAGTAGACAGAGAGGCTGTAACTTTATTTCCAGGATAGTTAGAGAACAGACATGTTAGCATACTAAAGACTCAGAGAAATCCCCTAGCACAAATGAACTCTGATTAATTTATTTAGGTATTCAATTTATTTGCTCTTGGGGAAAATTTACATTTTTGAAACATACCTGAGGACAGCTCTTTCCTTAATACAAGGGAGAAAAAAACCCTACGCACGTGTTCACCATTCAGCAAGATGTTTGCTGCTGGCGTTTGAGAAGCACTTAAATCAATCAAGTAAAGCAAGCTGAGTACTTTTTTAAATTTAGAAATAGATACTGCATTTTGTCAGATGTCAGTTCCCGTTTATTGGCGTAAACATAAAACTTTTTTTTCATTTCCTCTTGAAAATAATGTTTTGTCAATAATAGATCTTTCCTGCCTATAACATAAAGGTTAAGAAATGAGTTTTATGGTTACTTTATAGACTATTCCAATACTGGCTTGCCATTTGCTAGCTGGGTGAAAGTTGACAAAGTAACTTTGCCTGTCTCGGTTTCCTTGTTCATAAAATGGAGTGAGGTAGTCATTACTGAGGAAGTAAATACCTGGCAGAGTTTTAGAAAGAAGTCAGTGCAGTGCTTGGTGAGTAGCAGGCGCCCAATAAAGGAAACTGAATATTCTTTAAGAGAACATTCTTTAATCCGAATCATTCATTTTATATTTTCTTTTTCTTTTTCCTCTTCTTCAGAGTTAAATTTGTGTGTATTATTGGTCCTAGAATATATTTCTAGGATTATGACATGTCTAGTTTATTGTTTTTCTGTTTTTATTTCTATACTTAGTGAATCTTATTAACTCCTTTGGAAAAATACTAAGCATATCAAAGTGTGGCATTTCTTATTTTTCGGTTAAGCATTTAAATTGCATATCTCTTGACTTTATCTTGCCTTTCACAATATCATTGCCTTTCATTTTAAAATTATACAACTTTAGGCATTGATTTCCCAAATTATTTAGAAGAGGGTTGTTAAGGATGGAAGTGGGTAGATGGTGGGATGTCCAGGATGAATATTATTATGATCTGGTTTTATTTTTGTATGCTCAGTGAAGATTGTTTACAATATTTACTCTTGTGAATCTACTATTATTTCTTTTGTAGTATATTATATCATTTACTTTTTTGTTTTTTAAAAAGTTAATTTTATCGTAAGGGTGATGTCAGAGGGGTTACAGTTACATAAGTAAGGTAATGAGTACATTTCTTGTCAAACATTATTGTTACCTCTCCCTTTCCCTTGTTTTCTCCCACTTTCCCTCTTCACCCCCCAACTCTCCTCTCCCCCAAGTTGTAAAGTTCATTTCCAACATAGTGCCTTGTGAGCATTGCCATTGCATTGGTTCACTCTTTGTCCTTTGTCTCACCATTTTGTTATTCCCCTTCCCTTCCCCAAAGCAGATAAACATATATACAAAATACAGATTACCAAAATAAAAAACAGTAACAACAGAGGATAAACAAAACAAAAAAAGAAAAAAATGAAGGAAAAAATAACTTCACACAGTACATTAAAAAATAACCAAAAACATAAACACCTTTTGTTTCCATATCTTGGAGTTCATTTCGATTAACATCATTTTATATGGTTATATGTACATAGCTATTGAACTATTGTGATCCTCTGCTAGGACATATCATTTACTTTTAAAAAACAATCCTATGGTGTTTTTTTTAAAGAATGGACATTTGTTAGGTACAAAATATTACACATTAATAAATCAAACTTATTAAGATATTTAAATTGATTAGCTTGTCTCAACTTGATGAGACAAATATTCATGGGTTATCATTCTTTTTCTCAGAACTATTTTTTCCTGGTACCTAGGTGGTTTATTCCTTTCTCAATCTTTTAACATTATAGTCTACATCATGCAGAAGTATGATCACCATAAAGAGGGGCTAGATTTCTTTGAAGAGTATTGGACATCATTGATGCATATTAAGCAGGCCAGTAACATTAATAAGATTTGTATTTAAATAAATCATTCTGTTTGTTACAAGGAACATTGAAGATAGACAAACATAGAAGCTAGGGAACTTGCACTGGAACTATTATAATCCTTCCAGGTGAGACTTATGCTGTGACTTAGATTATGAGGGGTTGAAAAATCAAAGGGATAGCTTAAAATTTATACTCTAAATGACTTATAAATCATACTCGAAATTTGTACTTAAATATACCATTTATACTCTCAACAGGGCCAACTGTGTTCACAAATAGGCTACATGTAAGAGATTGAGAAGTAAAAGAATTAAAGAAAAGAAAGTTTAAGTTGTTAGGATGGTGGAAGAGTAATACATAACTGTGCAGAATGGATTAAAACGTTCCTAACACTGTCATTGTTATTACTGTCCCAATGCCATAACCTTGTGTGTGACAGGTTGTATGCTAGGAACTGATGATGTAAAGATGACTGAGATGTTTACCAGCCCCTGATGGGGTCGTAGGATTATCCTTTGTTTGCTGAGCAAGGCGTTTGTATGCCAAAGGAGCCATGCCAGAGCCTTTGGCATTCATGAATAGCATATCCAACCATAGCAAAGCTAAGTTGCTGATCAACCAGTTGAAGAAGTTTGGCAGCATCTCCCTATCAAGGAAGACACCAAAGTCTGGCTGCATGCTCAGACAACATTCTGGCTGGATGTAATGGGTCCTATAATCTAGAGCTCAGAAGGCTAAGATAGGAGGATCAAAAATTTAAGACCAAACAGAGGTATGTAGTTTGATATCATGTCAGAGAAAACAAACACAAACAACAAAATGAACAAGCTCTGACAAAATAACAAAAACAAATAAATGTAATAAACCAAGATTAAGCCAAACCACTCAAACCCCCTAAATAAAAGAAAAAAAGGCAATGTCGTATTTATTGTAGGAGAACCAGGTTCTCTGCTTTGTAAATGATATTTAGCCCATGAAAACGCTAAATCTCTTATTTGTATATGATAAGTATTTTTAGAAAATAAAAAGCAGTCAACTGTTAGTAGAAAATATACTAATACAATAGTCTATAATGTATACTGAATACACTAACCTAAATATGTGTATATATTTCTATTTATTAGTAGAGCATATACATACATACATGTATCAGTAAATTTAGCAATTACCAATAAAACAAAGTTAATAATTACTGGCAAAGCTAAGTGGGTATATATGTATATATACACATATATTTACATACTCATACACACCATATATAAACATACATACATACATACATACATACATACATACATACATACATATATATTCCATATTAACTCTCTTATGTGCAAGGTTTATTTGTGCATATAAATCCCCAGAAGATATTTGTGCTTTTCAGCCCAAGAGTAAATCACTCTTGTAGACTTTGGGAAGCAATACAGTACAAACACTAAACACAAATCTTAGGAATCTGGTTGGGATAGATTCATGGAAAACTTCTGTGATAAAATTAAAAGGCCTGGAAAAACATTAGAACAATTCAAGGAAGAATGCTAAACTGTTCAGATTTTTTAATAAGGAAACTTTATGATGTTGATTGATGTAGAAAGAGGACATTGTAGTGTCAATATCCCTGGAACAGCCAGAAACTGAAGGCCGCTCTTCTGAAGAACGTAGGAATGGAAATAGACACTCATTTGGATACCTCTGGAAATTCAAATTGAAATGTCAAGACATATGAATCATTGTGCTTTAAAAATACAGTAGTACAAAATATTTTATACCCACGTCTCATAAGGTGTTTGTACATACTTGTGATATGTTAAGTAATTGAATAAATGAAGAAAAATAAACATTGTCATATTCACATTTCACTCCATTTAAGGCAGTCTGGAAAATAAAGTAGATTTGAGTACTGAAAGCAGGTTTTTGTGTGTGTGAGTACTGGTCCTGGGTTGAAACTCAGGGCCAGGGCACATCCCTGAGAGTTTTTTCTCAAGGGTAGTACTCTACAATATAAGCCACAGCTCCAATTCCAGTTTTTTGGTGGATGATTGGAGATAAGGGTCTCACAAACTTTTCTGCCTGAACTGGCTTCAAATCACTATCCTTAGATCTCAGTTTCCTGAGTAGGTTAAGATTACAGGTGTGTGCCTGGCTTTATAATAGGTTTATAATAATCATACAGTTATCTTTTTTCC
Source organism: Dipodomys merriami (assembly GCF_024711535.1). NCBI lineage: Eukaryota > Metazoa > Chordata > Mammalia > Rodentia > Heteromyidae > Dipodomys > Dipodomys merriami. The sequence goes on from NW_027206290.1 coordinate 8,433,481, forward strand.
CTACTGTCCCACATGGAAATATTAACTGGCACTGCCTAGATGGTTCTAAGAGTCCATGATTAAGCTGATTATTTTGGTCAATGTAATGGCCAGGTGGACTGTTGAGAATGGAAAGAATTTCCATACTTGATACTATCTTAACACTGTGCTAAATAAATAGAAAACTATCAGAGCATTTTTCATGGGCTAACATTATGGAAATCTATTTTGAACATCATATTAAGTTTTTGGCAGTTAAACTTTTTTATTTTAGATAGACAGCTCTGAGTTTTTCATCTATATGTTTAGCAAAGTAGATAGTGAATGGCAAAAAGGGTTTTTATCACGTGCCACATAGGTTGTCTTATCAAAGTCAGCAAAAAGAGTGTTTTTTTAAATAAGTTTTTTATTATGAAAATACTGTACAGAGGGGTTACAGTTACATGAGCAAGGTAATGAGTACATTTCTTATCAAGCATTGTTGCCTCCTCCTTTGTTTTTCCCCTACCATCCCTTCCCCACCACCTCCACAACTACCCCCACCCCTGCCCCACCAAAGTTGTAAAGTTCATTTTCGACATACTGTCTTGTACATCTCATTGTTACAATGGGTCAACCTGTATCCCTATTTAAACATTTTGTTTTTTCCCTTCCTCTCCCCAAATTAAAAAGGTGTATATAGAAGATGCAAGGCACCGACATCAAATACAGTGAAAACAGGGGTTATATCATGGGAGAGGAACATATAAAGAAACAAAAAAAATTAACATGGTACATTATAAATACATTAGAAACAATAGCAAGCAAGAAAAAAATATTTGTGTCCCTATCCTGGGGTTTATTTCACTTAACATCATCTTATATGGTCATATGTACATAGCTTTTGCCTTTTCTGCTTGTCCTACACATGTACTAGTCATTGCAAATAAGGGAAACCATGGGGCCTATGTTTCTTTGGGCCTGGCTTACTTCACTTAATATAATTTTTTTCCAAGTCTTTCCATTTCCTAACAAATGGAGTGATGTCATTCTTTCTGACGGAGGCATAGAATTCCATTGTACATATGTACACCACATTTTCTTGATCCATTCATCTACTGAGGGGCATCTGGGTGGATTCCGTATCTTAGCTATGGTAAATAATGCTGTGATAAACATAGTTGTGCTGGTAGCCTTAGTATGGTCTTGTTTGTGATCATTTGGGTAAATGCCCAAAAGTGGGATTGCTGGGTTATAGGGGAGCTCTATGTGGAGTTTTTTGAGGAACCTCCATACTGCTTTCCAAAGTGGTTGAACAAGTTTACATTCCCACCAACAATGCAGTAGGGTTCTATTGGGACTTTTTGGTGGTTCCATTCAAATTAGGATTATTTTTTAGTTTTGTAAAAAATAATATTACGTATTAAATCTGTAGGTCACTTTGAGTGAGCATGGGAATTACAAAAATCTTTTGGTTAGTGGTGGTACTGAGGCTTGAATTCAGGGCCTCTATGTTCTTGCTTGACTTTTTGCTCAAGGCTGGTGTTCTACCACTTGAGCCACCACTGCACTTCTAGCCTTTTGCTGGTTAATTTGAAACGAGAATCCTATGTAATTTTCTGCTTGGACTTTCTTTGAATCTCAATCCTGAGTAATTAGAATTATAGGCACAAGCCACCAGCACTTGATTAGTAAAATAATCTTAATTATATTAATTCTTCAGACCCATGAACATCTTTACATTTTTTATTGTCCTCTTCAATTTTTATATCAATAATTTTTTTCATAGAGTGCATTCATATTTTAATTAAATTTATTCCTATGTATTTGTGTAGCTATTGAAAGTAGAATTAGAATGGGAACACACATTTGAGTTGGCCACATGATGATGCAGAGATGATTTACCACACTGCCGGACAGTCCAAGCCACCACTCAAAACCACAAGTATTAATATTACAGTTTCTCATCATGACTGAACTCTAATCCTACACTTAACAGTCTTAACATATGACCCTCGATAAGCAAATTTAACAGAATATCAGATCATCAACTGCTACTCAACCAAGAACACAAGAGAGCAACAGAGTCACTCACAAAACATTACATTGGAAAAAAAAAACAACATTACATTGGAAATACACTTTACAACTTGGCGGGGAGAGGAGTGGGGGGGGGCCGAGGGGTGTAGGGTGAGGGGAGGGGAGTATGCAGGGAGGGAAAGTGGGAGAAAATGAGGGAGGGGGTAACAATGGTTGACTCATTATCCTATTTATATAACTGTAATCCTTCTGTTCATCACCTTTACAATAAAATAAAATTTAAAAAATAATATGCCTTAGGGTTGGAGTTGTATGAATTAAATTTGACTGATAACCTTTGACTTTCCTATATCTTCTCTAGGCTTGGAGAATTAGATTATATTAATAAATTGAGTATATATACAAGTTTATTATATTTTCTATTTTATGGATTAAATCCATACTGACTAAATGAATGAACAAACAAATCAATAAATGAAGGAAGGAAGAAGGCCTTGCCTATGCTAGGAGAATGATTTACACCTGACCTATAACCCCTGTCCTTTTATTGAATAAGCTTTCTAAGTCTTTGGTAGTCTCTCATCCTACTCAAACTCCTATAACTGGGTTATTTCATTTTTTAATGCTGTCTCAAATTTCTCACATGGTCTTTTTCAAAACCATTTGTCATTCTTTTAGTTTTCTTCCAACATATTTCCTTCCTTCCTTCCTTCCTTCCTTCCTTCCTTCCTTCCTTCCTTCCTTCCTTCCTTCCTTCCTTCCTTCCTTCCTTTTTCTTTCTTTCTCTCTTTCTTTCTGTTTTTATTTCCTTTCTGTTCTTTTTTTCTTTCTGCTGGCAGTAGAGGGGTTTGAACTCAGAGCCTTTTGCATGCTTGACTTGCTTGGCTGAGGCTAAGTCAACTGGATCTGTGCCTCTAGCCTTGTTTTCAGATGGTTATCTTGGAGATGGAGTCTATTCAGCTTTTCTGTCTGAGGGGGCTTTGAACTAAAAACCTTCATGTCTTAATTTTTTGACTAGGCAGTATTGCAGGAATGGGCTTCCAGTGTCAGGCACTTCTGACTGTATTTTCAAGAAGCTCATCTTTGAGTCCCGTTAGCCTTATTCTGTTTGATCTATTCTACTATTAGTGCCTTGAATCTTATTTTTAATTTTGTTTAGTATACTTTCAGCTCAAGGATTTCTTTTTGATCTAAAAGAACTATTTTAATCTTTCTTTTAGTTTTTTTCTGTACAGTCCTGAATTATTTCTCTGTGCTTCCTTAAAGTTTTTTGAGTTTTCCTTAGATCTTTTTGTTTGTTTATTTTTAAATTTGTTTTGAGAAAAGGTCTTTTTGTGTAGCAAAGGATAGCCTTGGCTTTGTGATCTTCTTGCCTGCTCTTTTCAAGTGCTAGGATTACAGGAATGTCCTACCATGCCCAATTAAAATAGCTCTTTTGAATTCTCTGAGAGTTACATATCTGTTGTTATTGTCTCAGTTTCTGGTCTCTTATTTTATCTGTTTCATGAGGTCATGGTTCCTTCATCCTAACCCTAACTTGTTGGTATGTGAAGTTGTTTACGCATTGAAGAATTAGGCATGTGTTCTTGCCTTCATGATTTGGCTTTTTTTTTTTTTAAATTCTAGAAATGGTGAGCAGATTATTTTCTCCAAGTCTATGGTTATGTTTGTCGTTTTAGTTATAGACAGTGCCTTAAGAAAGTTTGCCACGTGTTTGCAGATGTTGTTAGTGTTTCTACACGGGAGGAAGTATTAAACGGATTGTCTCAAATCTGCAGTTGGGCAAAATAAACTCAGGGAGTGCCTAACGGGATAGCTTATACCTGCTTCAAATCGCCCCCTAAGGACAGTGTAGCCTAGATGCGTCATCTACATTTGTGTTGAGATACCACTGCAGACTCTGGGCCTCATTGGAAAGACCAGCCTAAGGTTCCTATGGTGTGATTTGGCAACTAACTCCCGTTCCTTCCCTCAAGTAGACAGTCTCTGCTGTTACTCCTTGGTGTGGGAGAAGGATGGTGGGAGGAGTCTCGTGGTTGCAGAGACATGTGCAGTCTTGGGTATGTGTCCTAGATCCATTCTACTACTGGAAAGAACATTTGACCTTACCACTGGGGCACAAGCCTGGTAGCCGGGAAGGTCCAAAGGCCTTGTCCAGGAGCAGTGTGCATATGTTCCAGTCCAACATATTTGATTATAGATTTATAGGTACATCCTATCAATCACAAATAAAGGAAATTATGCAACCTTTGTTTCTCTGGGTCTGACTTACTTTACTTAATATATTTTTTCCAAATCTTTTCATTCCCTTATGAATGATGCAATATCATTCTTATTAATAGATGAGCAAAATACAATATTTTCTTCATCAGTTTGTCCATTGGGGGCATCTGGGTTGTTCCATATCTTGGCTATGGTGAATAATGCTGCAACGAACATGACTGTGCTGATAATTTATTGTAAACTTGCTTGTGTTCTATTGGATAAGTGCCCAGGAGTGGGATTGCTGTATCATAGGTTATTCTACATTTTGTTTTTGGAGGACCATCCATACTCCTTTCCAGAGTAGTTGAACAAAACAATAATCCCACCAACAGTGTGCTACAGTTTAGTTCCCCTTTGGCTACATCCTTGCAGGCATTTGTCATTGTTTGCTTCTTGATAATGGCCATTCTAACGGGGGTGAGGTGGAATCTCAGTGTTGTTTTGATTTGCATTTTGTTTATGAGCAGTTCTATTATGATGTTAACATCAGGTACTGACAGCTCTCAAGTGGTTTCCTTAGCCCTCTTGAAGATGATCTAGTGCATTAATAACTGTTTAAATTGATAATGGTAGAATCTTCCTTAGCTGCTTACTGGCTTTGCCCTTGTAATTAGTGTGAACTTTTACTTTTTCTCTTTTGCCATTGATAAACTGTTTTACTTAAAAGTGAAAAGAACATTTAATTGCTTTCAGTTCAAATGAACTCCCATTACACAGACTATTTTTCAAATGGAGACTTTTAATTTCTTCCCTTTTTAAATAGGAAGAGTGATAGTGAAGTTCTAATATTTACTTGGAATCTCATACTGAGTCAATGTTGAATAGTTTAACATTCATTTCTTCCCTATAGGACCATATATGGTGAGATTTCTGTCCACACATATGTCTACTTGTAACTGATGTATGGTTCCTCTTAAAGCTTTGGACTTTAGCTTCCTTTCCTGCTTTACATTATGTCTTTTGCCTTTCCTGGACCTTAGAATTAAGCTGTCAGGTAGCTAGCATTAAAATTTCATATTAAAATTTTTCTGGAAGATAGTTATAGAATCTAGGTTCCAGTTTACTTAAAGTTACCTCAAGCCGCATAAAAAATGCTAAGAATTAATTTTTAGAATGTCAAATCATGAAATCTGTCTTTTAAGGCTTGCAGAAAATGAGTATTGTTAGGACCAAGCAGTAGCACATTTACAGTAAACAGTAGTTAAAATCTTTTTCTCAGTCATTACTTGGTTTTACAAACAGAATGAATTTGAGCCAGGCTGATTAACACAGGGCCAGTTTCAGCCTACTCTGCACACGATGCATACATGTATACTCACATGAGTGTAACGTCTGGGTTTAGACATAGGACTATTAAGAGAAACAAAAAGGCTATAGTCTATAGTTTTCCCCATGGTTTTAGAATGAAATGTTTTTAATGACTGATATATAGAATTCAGATTTTTCTTTAAACAAATATGCAATATAATAATTTCAAAACTTATCCAGACTACTATTTTGAAACTTTGCTTTTCCTTTTCCAATACAACTAAATAGAGTTTTCTGTTTAATCACATTCTTATTGAACACTAAAGGAAAGACTTCTTAAAAGAAACATTAGTTATGTTTAAAAGCTGTTATTTTCTGAGGGAGAAAGACTCTAACTGTGTCTATATATAGCAGCATTATTTACTTTTAGATAAATTCTCATCCTCTTCAATTCAATACTTCTACAAGCACTATTTGTTTTGCATTATTAATAAGTATATTTACGAATAGAGGTTTCTCATAGGAAACTTTTCCTGATTAACTTTCATTACTCTGAAAAGCACTGCTTTTTCATGCAAATAGCTTTAGAAAACCATGTTGCGTGATGACTACTTTAGGAACAGTATATTTAAGTAGTGTGTGTTTTAGTTGATAATATAATCGATTATTGCTGTTGACCAAAGTTGCAAAATATATCTGCTGTGCATTTGCTTTCTATGGGAAATGTATTTTCTCCTTCTAAAAACCCTTTGAGGCAGGCAGAAATGAAATTCAAGGCATTTCAAATCCCCAAAGTATGTATTATGGCCCATAAGAATAGATTCTTGGATTCTGGCCACAGAACCAGATTAGGGTTCTGAGGTCTCTGTTCTTCAAAGCCTCAGTATTTTAACTATAGCCCAGGGGAATACAGGCCACTGAGAGGGAGAGGCTGTGTGGCTTCTATGTGTGTGAGGGGACAGGGTACTTGAGTAGGCAACTATTAATCCATTGGCACAAAGACCTTTCAGTATGTTAAAAACCCGATCTTCCATATTGACTTCTGTTGAACTATACAGCACTAGAGGTAGTACTTCATTATACTCCAAACTATAATTAGCAAAATCTAGGCACAGAGAAATCATACAATTTGCCAATGTACAATAAAGTTTTATAGAGAGAAATAGTCTACTTGAATGGTGCAAAGATTGAGTGGAAAGGAGACTCATAAACTTTTAAATAGCCAGATGGCTGTTCTTTTGTCTATTCCAGATGACATTATAAGTAGTCTACTTGTTGAAGTGGCTTTTCATGAACTATGAGTTGCAATGGGACCTCTCTGGAGACTATGTACACATATATAATGTGTCTATATATTATAATGTATATATCAATTATATATGACATATTATATGATATATTATATATGCATATGTACATTATAATGTATATAGACACATTATATATGTATATACTTGTATATCTATACATATGTGTATATACATATGTAAGTATATATGCACATTATATACATATATGTTATATATGTATGGATATATATTTACCAAAGTATAAAAGGTTAGTTATTTATGTATTTAGTATGTCTTAAAAGGAATCAAGAAAAGATTGTAAAAGTAGTTAATAAAATTTTAATGTAAGAAGTGTTAATAAATGTTGATAGAATAAATGAGACATGTCTTGTGTCAGTTTCATGATCTTTGAAATAAATGAAACATATTTCACAAGAATAAATAATCCCAATATTGATTCTATCTATCTGTGAACATGAAAGATCTTTCTATTTTCTCATGTCTTCTTTGATTTCTTTCTTCCGATTTTTATAGTCTTTACTTTTAGGTCTTTGGTTAGGTTTATTCCTAGGTGAGGCTATTGCAATTGCAGTTGTTTTCCTGATTTCCCTTTCAACTTATACATTGTTGGCATACAGAAAAGCTACTGATTTTTGTGGGATAATTTTGTATCCTGCTACTTTGTCCAAATGGTTGATCACTTCTAGAAGCTTGGGGATGGAGTCTTTTGTGTCCTTTAGTTATAAGATCATGTCATCTGAAAATAGGGATAATTTGACTCTTTTTTCCCTATGGAAATCCCTTTTACGTTTTTTTCTTGCCTTATTGCTCTGGCTAGGAATTCAAGAACCATGTTGAAGTGGAGGGTTGAGAGTGAACATCCTTGTCTTGTTCCTGATTTTGGGGGAAATGGTTTTAGTTTTTCACCTTTCAGTATGATGTTGGCTGTTGGTCTGTCATATACAGCCTTTATTATTCTAAGGAAAGTTCCTTCTATTCCTAGCTTCTCCAAAGCTTTTAACATGAATGGATGTAGTATTTTGTTAAAGGCTTTTTTTTGCATCTATTCAGATAATCATGTGGTTCTTATCTTTGGCTCTGTGGTGAATTACATTTTTTGATTTATATATGTTAAGGTAGCCTTGCAGCTGTGGGATGAAACCTACTTGATCATAATGTATGATTTTTGAAAATTAGTTTCTGGATTCTGCTGACTAGTATTTTATTGAAGATTTTTGCATTGTGTTCATCAGAGAAATTGGTCTATAATTTTCTCTTTTTTTGTTGTATAGTTACCTGGTTCTGGGATGAGTATATCTTCATAGAATGGGTTTGGAATTGCTCTTTCTTTTTCTGTTTCATGGACAATTGTGAGAAGTATTTGAGAAGTATTGGTGTTAGTTCATATTTAATAGTCTTACAGAATTCAGGCATGAATCCATAGGGATCTGGGCTTTTTTTTGTTGGAAGACTTCTGATTACTTCCTTAATCTTGTTTCATGTTATGTGCCTGTGGTAACTGGTTTATATCTTCTTGGTTCAGCTTATGCAGTTTGTCTCTAGAAATTTGTCCATTTCTACTAGGTTTTCCATTTTATTCGAGTATAGGTTTTGAAAGTAATCATTTATGTTTGTGTGGATTTCATGGATGTTTGTTGTAATATTTCCTTTCACATCTCTGGTTTTGTTGTTTTGAATCTCTTCTCTTCTTCATCAATCTGTCAATGGTCATACTGACAAAAATTATGTACAAATTCAGTACAATCCCCATCAAAATCCCAATGATGTTCTTTACTGAGCTAGAGAAAGCAATCCAAAAGTTCATGTGGAATAACAAAAGACCTAGAATAGCCAAAGCAATTCTAGGCACAAAAAATAATGTGTGTAGTATTACAAAACCAGACCTCAAACTCTACTACAGAGCTGTAATAGCAAAAGAACTTGGTATTGGCACAAAAATAGATGCAAAGATCAACAGAACAGATTAGAAGAACCAGAGATAAAACCATACAATTACAGTTATCTGATATTTGATAAGGGAACCATAGATACACCGTGGGAAAAAATAGTCTCTGCAACAAAAACTGGGAATCCATATGCAGAAAACTAAAAGTGGATCCCTGTTTGCCATCATGCATTCATATCAATTCAAAGTGGATCGAAAACATCAACATCAGACAAAACTTTGAAACTATTGCAAGAAAGAGTAAGAGAAACATTAGAAATTATATATATATATATATAGGCAGAAACTTTTTGAAAAGAGTCCCAGGGGTACACCAGATAGGAGAGAGGCTTGACAAATGGTACATCAAAATTAAAATGTTTTTGAGACCTAAGAACATGGTTAATAAGACAACGGACTGCAGAAGATATTCATGGGCAATATATCAGACAAAGGCCTAATATCCAACATATACAAGGAGCTCAAAGAACTACACACCTCTTCCCCCCACCAAACCAAATAAACTAATCACTAAATGGGCAAGGGAACTAAGGAGAGATGTCTCAGATAAAGAGGTAAGAATGACAAAGAGACACATGAGGAAATGCTCATCATCCCTGGTCATAAAGGAATTGCAAATGAAAACAACTCTGAGATTCCATAACACCAGGAGAATTAGAGTAACAACAGATGTTGGTGGAGATGTGGCTAATGCTTAAGGCACTCCAAGATAAGGAAACAAGAGATTTCTTTAAAAATATTTTTGATGATTCTGTCTACTCTATGTATGGTGTATTCACATGTATATCTTTGGGATAGAGAGGGAGGGTAAGAACTTGAGGGAAAAAGTGTAAAAAAGGCAGCAGCAATGGACCTCACTGGACACTAATGAAAGTGAGAGATTTAGAAGGGACTGTGAGTTAATGAAGGAAAGGAAGACACTGTACAAAAAGAAATGTACTTATTATATATATAATAATATAATAATGTAATTGTAATACTTCTATATCACCTTTATAATAACAATTAAGTAAAAAATAATTAAAAGGAATATAATAATGAAGATAGCTGTATGTGTGAATGAGATTTCCATATCCTTTCAAAAATATTTTTTGTCATTTGTATTTGGCACATAATGGTTGTATAATATGTAGCAGTGTAGATTTATAGTTTCTAAAAGTTTTTATTTGACACATAATAGTGGTATACTTCATATAGTACATTTCAACATATGTATACAATGTGTACTGATCAAAAAAGGGTAATTAGCATTTTTAGTACCACAAAAACTTACCATTTCTTTGTGTTGAAAGCATTTAAAATTTGCTCTTCCATTTTGAAATGTACAGTAAATGGCTGTTACTATAGTTATTTTACAGCTACATGCTGCACTAGAAATTATTCTGCCTGTCATTTAGAGAGAAGACTAATAGTCTTCCACAGCTGTGTAATAACTACATTAAAAACGTCTTTAGAAGTGGAATGGGTTTTATCTAATTTCACCTTGTCCTTCTGCTTCATGAAGTTTGTCTGTTTGTTTGTTTTCAGTTGTAGGGGTTGAACCCTGGGCCTGGCACTGTCCCTGAGCTCTTTAGTTCAAAGCTGGAGCTCTACCACTTGAGCCACAGCACCACTTCCAGATTTTTCTGTATATGTGGTACCGAGGAATCAAACCCAGGGCTTCATGCATGCGAGGCAAGCACTCTACCATTAAGCCACATTCCGAGCCCTTTCATAACGTTTTAATTCATTGCTTTTAAGTCAAACTTTCACAACTTTGATGAAATAATTTTCTATTTATTTCTTTCATTAACATGTAATTTTGGGGTTACAGAATCCATATTTAGTATTATCAATATATGAATCTGATGATTTGAAACTGTAGCAGAGTATTGGCATGTGACAGGAACACCACAAAATAATAAGCGATAATCCCAGCTTTTTGGGAGACAGAAACAGGAAGATCAAGGATTGAGACCAACCCAATCAAAAGTTCTGCTTCAAAAACAAGGGAATAATGCCTATAATCTCAGCTACTTGGGAGATGGAGGTAGAGAACTAGGATTCAATGCCAGCCATTATCTGAAAAAAGGAAACTAAAAGCAAAAGAACTGGGGGAATGGCAGGTCCTGAGTTCAATTCCCAAGTGTCTAATGTCTGAGGAGGAAAAAGTAGCTTCATTTTAGTTGGCTGTGTTAGCTGCAGGCCTGCACCGCAGGGCAGCCTGGCATGGTGACCTGGAGTAGGTATCCTGGAAAGTGGAGGTCACAGCCACACAAGGACTGCCAAGGTAATTTTGGCCTAGGGCTTCACTTTGTATTCCAAGTACCTTCAGCCTTTTAACAGCAGCAAGGTTTAACCCAATTTGCTTTCCATTCCACACCCTGGATGTGGTTAAACTCTAAAATCACCTGCAGATGTGGTGCAATTAGAAGTTCAGCTTCGCTTTCTTCTTCCCATGTTCTGTTTGGTTATGTTTACCATGCCAGTTCTATCAAAGATCCTTCCTTCACTTCAGTTTTGGCTATAAAATGGGCAGGGCAGCACACTCTAGAATTATTGCATCCAGAAATTTTTTCATGCTGAAGAAATACTTATTTGTTGGCTACACAAACAATCTAATGTTAGAATGAGTGGGGGATGTGTATCCTTGCCTTCTCCTATACTCTTACTCTTGGTTGTTGCAGCTTCATGAGTCCATTCTGATGTAAGATGAGAAGCACTGGTGCCCTAGACCAGCCAAGGCTGGAACAGATTGTGTGTTTGGGGTGGGGGCGAGAGGAGAGAAGGAGAGAGAGAAAGAGGAGAGAAAGAAAGAGGAGAGAGATAGAGAGATATTTATTCCTGGGATGAGACCTAGGCACCTGCAGGTCTGGTGAACTGAGTTCTCCTTTAGTCTTACTACATTAATAGGCTTTGTACAAATGAGCTTCTCCTGTGGCTTCTTATTCTATGCTAAAGTTTCTGTGTGACTGATGCTCTGTATGGAATACTGTTCCATTTCACTGGTGCCCTGATCTCCTGAATTGTATACAGGAGAACCAATTTTATTTAGCAGAGTTAGTGGCAGGATTGGAATTGTAAGGAGTTCGACAGTACATATGCAGTTTTCCTGTAGTTACTGTCTTCTATTTCAGGGAGCGAGAGACAGAAAGAGAGAAGAGATGGGGAAAAGAAGAAGGAGGCAGAGAGATTTATTTTGAAGTTTCTGCTTACTGAGAATCAGTATTTATAGCGTTTTAGGATATGCTGTAGCCCCTTTTTCCTCCTCCTCCTCCTCCTCCTCCTCCTCCTCCTCCTCCTCCTCCTCCTCCTCCTCCTCCTCCTCCTCCTCCTCCTCTTCCTCCTCCTCCTCCTCCTCTTCCTCCTCCTCCTCCTCCTCCTCCTCTTCTTTCTTCTTGCTTGCTGGTGCCAGGGCTTGAACTCAGGACCTTTAGTTTTCTCTCCAATTATTGAGATAAAGAAAAACACAAATGTATTTAACATGTATTAATAAATATCAACAAAAGAATTGTACTAAGTTAGATGAAAACCTAAACATAGACACATCCTTTTTGTCTGTTAGTAAGAAGGAAGATTTTAGAGCCATAGTGAAGGAAAAATTTTGTAGAAGTTGATTCATTCATTTATAATGTGTATCTCAGACATGATGATAAGAGATATATAAGTCTAAGACCTGCTTGTTGCATTTAATGTGGGGAGGGAGAGAGAGAAATAGTGCAAAGTGCGGGGGGGGGGGAAGTTCATGCTATTATAGGTATTAAAATAAATAGAAGTTTTTAAAAATAAAATACCAGGAAGCAGGTACATGAGTGTTGTGGTATAAGGTCAAAGGGAAAGTGATAGACAAATGAAGAGGAGAAGAGAGAGAGAATGCAGTCAAGAATGCAATGTATATCCTACAGAATTAAAAAGAGTGAAGTAAGGGATGAGTAGGGGAGGGATGGGTAGAGGAGGGATGGGTAGGGGAGGGATGGGTGGGAATGTTGAAGGGGGTGACATTGATCAAGATATATTGCATTCATAAACTGCTTTGTTAAATGGCAACTGCTTTGTACACTAAAGATAATAAAAAGAAATAAAATAAATGGATGTTTTTTGTGGGTTGTCTAGACTAGTCATGCTATGTTTTATTCTTTTATTTAATCTTTATTTCTGTCCCAAGTAAATGAAATTAAAATGTTAAATTGTTGGCATGAATTTTATTGGGCCACTTTTTTTTTATTATGCAATGCAAATAGAACATTTCATTTGATTTAGAAATCACCCAAATTATGCAACTTGTGTTTTGTGACTTGTTTTCCAAGAGTGCCTCTAACTGGTCAGAAGGAAAAGAAGGTTGGGAGGAAGAATGGGGATCTCTGAAGCACAGAGCGGATGGATCCAGTGCTTGGCCCATAGGGATGGATACTCATGGGGCCAGTGAGGATCTTCACCAACAGCCGAGGTCTCACTGTGATTTGGGGTGAACATGGTTGGGCCTGATGGCTTCTGAATTTCTTCCCTTATCATCAGGCAAGGAACTTAGGGGTACATTTGGTGAGGAGCTGGAGTACAGGATAGATAAGGCAGATGGTTCCCAATTCCTTGGATTGTATACTCCAACTTATGGTAGATAGATGACTCCTAAAAATCTTTGTGCCAATGCCCTAAAAAGGATAAGTGAGAGGTTTTCCTCTAACACCTATGTGTTACTTGGGGTGGGAATGAAAGCTGCCACTCCGTTCTTCACGGTGTCACAGGCATGTATGCCTAATTGTATCCATGTTCCATACTAATGAAATATGGCAACAGCTGCTGGACAAGAGCTGGAACGGAGAACTTGAGGATGGTATTGGTGAGGGGATGGGTGGATGAGAACCTGTTCCAGGTTGGCCTTTCCTCGGGAGACTGCATGAGATGGAGTCCAAGGCCCCGGTGGAACAGTTTCTTCTTCCCCTGAGCTTCAGTTGCAAAATACAAGCTCTAAGATACAGTTACAGAGTTTAAACATTGTAGTGTGGAGCACTGATTAACTGTAGAGTCCATCTGAATGAACGTCAGACCCTATGAGAAGTGAGCCCCCCTGTCAGGTTCTTTTGACATTATTGTTCACATGGCAAGGATGCCTCCGTCTTTCAGGGAAAGTTATTTTTTTCTCTTTGCTGTACCTGTCATTTTTTTCCCTATTTGAGTTTTCTTTACTTGAATTACAGTTCTAGATTAATTTTTAATGGTTTTCAGACAAGTGCTTTTCTTCACTTTTCTAAGGATGGTCTCACCCTCTTTGTTAGTGGTTTTGGGTTTGTATTAGATTTAGATGTTGGCATTTTGATGCTTCCCTAAAGTGAAATTTATGTGAAAATTGCAGCCAGATATTGATGTCAGGTAGCAAGGAAATCACAATGACTCATATAACGTAGCTACAAGAGGTCATGCCATTGATAACAGTCAATATTTGGACAACCCTCTGTGTCCAGATCTGGTGCAGGGGTTCTTGACTGCTAATCATCTTCAAAAAAGGCAGCAAATGCCATGGTTGCTTGAGAGCTGAACAGTCCCAGACATATTTCCTTCTCTGTGTTTATGTGATTTGACCCCTTTCTTATATTGTGTCCCAGTTGTCTTTGGTGCAAATGGATTATGGTTCTGCTTTTTCTCATGGAGTCTTTATGAATGTTAATTAAATAATAAATGCAAAGTGTTGAGCATGGATCTTGAGACACAGACAATGGACAAAATATATAAATGTCTACTTTTAATATATAAGTGCAAAAGAAAAGAGTGAGCCAGGCACAGGTAGCTCACGCCTGTAATCCTAGCTACTCAGAAGGCTGAGATCTGAGGATCGCAGTTCAAAGCCAGCCCGGGCAGGAAAGTGTGAAACTCTTATCTCCAATAAACCACCAGAAAACAGGAAGTGGCGCTGTAGCTCAAGTGGTAGAGCACTAGCCTGGAGCTGAAGAGCTGAGGGCTGAAGCCCAGAGGTCAAGCCCCATGACAGACAAAAAAAAAAAAAAAAAAAAAAAGAGTAAAAGAAGCCAAATTTGTTTCAATAGCATTGTTCCATTTTTGGCACCATACATTGAAAAGCTCAGAGTCTTTAGTCACATTTGTGATAAATCACATGGTTCATTCTTTTTCCTAGTACAATCTACTTTTGTGGAACATTGTATGTCGTATGCCCGCCTGTTTAAAGCCATTAAAATGAAAGCTACTGGGATAAACTAAAGTTATTTCGGAGTTGGATGTGCTTATGCCCAATAGTAAGGTCAGGTAAGTCAAGAAGGTAAAGTTTCAAATTAAAAAAAAAGAAAAGGAAAAAGAAAAAAAGAAGGTAAAGTTCCAAAACAGAAAATAAGTGTCAGAAAAAGGATGAAGGTCAAATAGAAAAAAGTAAAATAGAATAGATTGTCTTAACAAGAACTACCATGTCATTCCATATTTTGAGTTTCTGTAGGTGAAAACCCAAGACACTTCAACTCTGCATCTTCAATGTCATTTGCATAATTCTCCACTTACCTTAAGAAGAGGTTAAATTTGTAGACTAAGTGGTGGTTGGCACTAAGCACTCTTGGCTCTGGAGAAGTGGCCAGGATCAGGGCCCCAGAGAAAGGAGAGGGAGAGTAGGTCAAAGGTTAAAGAGGGATTTCACTGCCTTCTTGTCCCCCAAATAAAGCAGAAATTGTTAAACTCTTTTCAGTTTGGACTGAATCTCACTTTCCTTATGGTTGTGAAATCTTGGGAAATCAATTATGTGTCTGAGCTTCTATTTCCTCATTGCTGTTTGTATGGTAAGAAAAAAGATAAACATCTGCTGTTACTCCTGTGTGCATTTAAAGAGTCTGCCACAGTTCTAGTGACAGGATAGAACAGTAAATATATTTTTTTCTGTTTAGCTTCTTTCCAACTTTTATTTCTTCTGCCTCCCAGACTCTCTTTGTTCCTCTTATGAAGAGTTAACCAAAAAGTGCTACAGATAATCTGTAGTATGGTGGTAGAACATTTTTCTGCACTAGCACCAAAACATTTTGGACATTCATCCTTCTGGTGGTGGTAAGCAGTAACAATATTGTATGTAAAAGACAATATTTTATTGTTTATTAAATTAGAGGCAGTTTGAAGAGTTGGTAAGGGTATCAGTTTGTGGTCAGACAAATTTATTTCTGTTACATGCAATTGCCACTGCTATTTAGTTTCTTTGTGTGTGAGGTTCCACATATGTGTTATCATTCATTCATTCCTGAGCACCTCCTCTAGTACATGGAAGTTCTGGGAACACAGTGATAATTACAGACTGGCAGTTAGTCTGTGGCATGAAAAGCACTAACTTGTGTGGTACTAAACCTTGGAGATGGGGCAGGAATCAATCGATGCTTGGAGGAAGATGACAAAAACACCACCCAGAGTTCTGGAGCTGAGGTTATCAGCTGAGGTCAGAGTTCTGCAGGAGATGAATGAGACTGTGCTCTGGGAAACAAGTAGCTGAATAGATGAGAAGAGGCCCTGAAAGCCATGTTGCATAGTTGAAAGTGTTTCCATACAGCATCCCAAATAGTACTTGCTTGCAGGACTAGAGTTCAGTGGGACCTAGTTAACACTCTCCCTTTTCTAGAAGACACACAGTACTTATTAGTGTCTTTTGATTTTTAACAGTACAGAATTCTGGGTAATATTGGTTTAATAGCTTCCCCAAACCATATATGCATCAATCAGAGAAACTGCTCAGGGGGAATAGTGAGAAATGGGAAGCCATTTCAAAGTTGTAAACTGGAGACAAATGTAACCACATACATATTTTGTAAAAAAACAAATCAGTATCTATCACAATATGGAGATTTAGCAACTCAGTTGATCACTCGTGGCTCATGCCTGTAATCCTAGCCACTCAGAAGGCTGAGATCTGAGGACCATGGTTCAAAGCCAGACTGGGCAGAAAAGTCTGTGAGACTCTTGTCTCTAATTAGCCACCAGAAAACTGGAATTGGAGCTATGGGTCAAAGTGGAAAGGGCAAAAGAGCTCAGGGAGAGTGCCCAGGTTGAGTCCAAACCCCATATGTATAATGATGAATATGACCAGCACTACCACCACCACCACCACCACCATCAACAACAAAGAACTCAAAGGATTTAATGCTCATAAGTCTAGGAGGTAGATGCTATTATTTTTGATGAAATGAGAAAAACAGAGCATAAATAATTTTGGTACTGGGTATTGAGTACAAAAGTTTGAGTGTGAATTTGGTTGATCTGCTTTTCGTGGAAACAGTGGATTGGACTCAAATAATACTGGAGACAATTAGGGGGGCATTATCACTATGATTCAGATATCCACTTAAACCACATACATTTGTTCAGAGAATTAGATAGTACAGTTAAAGGTCCAAGTATAGTTTCTATTATAGAGTAGATTGTTTGCAGGTGGTTGTTTTTACCATTCATATAATAGAAATTTGATGTGTGAGAAGTATGTGCTTCAAAGCTCCAGGTTAGTGGCGATGGCAGAGATTGAAGTTTTCTATGACTGCCATAATGACCTATCACAGATGAATGAATGAAACAATACAGTCTAGAGGCTGGAAGTCTGAAAGTTAAGGTGTTGGCAGATGGCTTCCTTTGGAGATATGTACAAGAAAATTGTCTTGAGGCCTGTCTTCTTGTTTGGAAATGGTCACATTTATATTCCCATTTCTGTGTATGCATAGCTATCTCAATGTTTCTTTTGTAGGGGTACAAGTCATATTTGATTATAATTCACATAATGGCCTTATTTTAACTTTATTTTTCTATAAAGATCATAGCTTCAAGTAGGGTTGTGTTGAACATGAAGATTTTGATATATGAAACTTGGGGAATAAGGACTGGGAATGTGCTTGTTGGTAGAGGGCTTGCCTAGCATGCCTGAAGCCCTGGGTTCAATTCCTCAGTATCACATAAACAGAAAAAGTTGGGAGTGGTGCTTCTGCTCAAGTGCTAGCCTTGAGCAGAAGAAGCTCAGGAAGAGCGTCCAGGCCCTGAGTTAAAACCCCAGCACTAGAAAAAACATTTTGAGGGATAAAATTAAATCCATTATAGAGCGATTATTTAATAATGGCAACAAAAATTAGTCATTTGTGTGGAGAAAAATAAGCCTGGATTCTTTATCATATTAAAATCTCTGACAAGAAATGTACTCACTACCTTATTTATGTAACTGTAACCTGTATGTACATCACCTTGACAATAAAATTAAAATTTAAATAAAAAATCTCTATCAGAAGAATGAAAGACTTAAATATGAATGTTAGTAAATGCATTTAGAAAATATGAAATGTATTATCTATGTGAAACATCTCAATAATTTAAGCTTTAGAAAGAATTTCCAAATACAACATTAAAAATTTAAAATACAACAGGTGAGATTTAAAATATTTAAATCTGATTGCATTAAAATTAAGAACTAGCAAAAAGACAGTGTAAGATGAGAAGACAAATTGGTTTAGAAAGATATTTACAAAGCATATAACTTATAGATAATTAGTATCCAGAATACGTAACAAATCAATAAGATGGTAACATTAAACCAATAGAAAAGAGAGATGAATGGACATTTTTTTGTCAGTTATGGGGCTTGAACTCTCGGCTTGGGCACTGTTCCTGAGCTCTTCAGCTCAAGGCTAGCACTCTACTACTTGAGCCACAATGCCACTTCCAGTTTTCTGGTGGTTTGTTGGTGATAAGAGTCTCATGGACATTCTTGCCTTGGCTGGCTTTGAACAGCAATCCTCATATCTCAGCTTCCTTAGTAGCTAGGATTACAGGTGTGAGCCCCCTGTGTCCAGCTATGAACAGACATCTGTGTGCAGAAGAAACATCCATAACCAGGGAGAGATAATTGAATCTCACAATAGGAAATCATTTTAAAGTTTAAATTTAGACAATTGCCAGCACTACCATAAAGTAGATGAAGAGAAGTCAAAATACACAATTGGGAGAATAGAAATTGGTAGCTACCATTCAGCATTGTCTTATAAAGTTGAGCATTTACATGCCCTGTGACTCAGTAATTTCAGGGTAGGTATATCCTAGAGAAACTCCTGTACAACAAGATATTTACAGAATATTTCATACAGAAAATAACTGCAATGGACAGTGACAGAATAAATTTCAAAAGTTTGGATATCTTAATATGGGGATACTGTAGAAATTTATGAATGAGTAAGTTACTGAAGCATACATCAATATGATGACTTCTAAAAGGCAAGTTATAGAAGACTGAGTTATAGAAGACTGACAAAACAAAGAAAATTAAACAATATATTATTCATCTGCTTTTCATGTAATCAAATAATAGAAAACCAAAAGAAAATGATGACATACAATTTCAGAAGCTTTCTATATGAGGAATGCACAGAATGAAAAGAGAAGCATTGTACCAACATTGTACAAGCATTGTACCATGCATAGATATATTAGTGATATTCTGACATAGTCCTTTTTCTTGGTTGAATTGTTTCTTGCTCCCAAAAGATACAATGAAATTCTAACCCCCAGTATCACAGAGAAGAATATTTCCTTATTTGGAAACAAAGCCATTGCCGATGTAATTAATTATTACCTGGCCTACTGAAGAAACGTGAGACTGATCCAAGATGACTGAGGTGTTTATGGAAAGATGACTATGTCAGGATGTAGCAGAGAGAATGGTATGTGAAAATGAAGACTGGTGTTATGCCCCTACAAGCTAAATATTACCATGTTCACCAGCAAATCACCAGACAGGCAAATGTCATGGAACAGCTTCTCTCCCACAGCTCTCAGATGGAACCAGCTGTGTTGACTTTTTTATTTGGACTTTCAACTTATAAGACAATAAATTTCACTTGATTATGCCCCTCAATTTGTGGTACTTTGTTTCAGCAACTCTAGAAAGCAAATATAATTCTTATTTGGGTAGTAGGTTCATGGGTGTATTATCTTTTATTTTCATAATTCAGTACTTAGAAATATGTTACATATGCTACATTTTGTGTATTGAGTTATTTGCATAATAAAATAAAAAAGTTGTCATGCTTATCATTACCACACTGAAACATGTTGTCACTATTAATCTTGACAAATTTCAATAAAGCTTTTTCTAGACAGTGTTATTGAAACAACAAAAGTCAGTTTTCTGGACAAAGGGAGAGGGTGAAAGAGAATGAACATGGTCAAAATATTTTGTGTACTTGCATGAGGACATGGAGCTTGTTGAAACTGGTTTGGGAAGTGTGTGGTGGGGAATGTAGGAGAGTGATGGAGAGCTGAGTCTGATCCAGGTGCATGGCATGCATATATGGACATATTAAAATGAATTCACCCTATGTAAATACTTAATGACAATGAGAACGTGAAAAAAATCAGTTTCCAAATCCTCCTTGATTTTTATACAGTTTTATCTTAGCCTCAATATTACTGAGTCCTTGCTTCTCTGACTTCAACCATAGTGTGCACAATTTCTGAGTGGAATGTTCTGTATTGAATCCTTTTAGTAAGTCTTCCCCTGTAGCCATCTGGCATCAGCTTTACTTCCATTTTAACACAAGAGAATTAGAGGTGCCTAAAAATCTCACCAAGCTTAGGGTCCTGCATGCCAGAAAAGTAAGTGTATCCTCTAAGCCTAGAAGCCAACAGGGGTCCCTATTCTCCATTCACAAAATAGTATCTTTGCCTCTGATGAACAGTACTGGCACAAGGTTAAGTTCTTAGTGAATTTATTGAATGGATGTACAACTGAATAGTTTTGTTAGATGTGAACTTCTCTGAAAGAATTTTATCAGCCTCTCACCTTCCTCCCCCTACTTTTTGGTCTAGTAGTTTCCTTTATTTGGTGATTCATCAACTTTTCTTTTAATATGTTTTTCTTTTCTTTAGGTAGTTGTACAAAGGAGTTGCAATTCAACGGAGCAGTTTATGAATACAGTACCTCTTGATTAATGTCATCCCTTTTAAAATTCTCACCCATTCCTCTCACCCTACCCCTTCCCCTCACTTTTCTCAATTTTCAGGTTATGTATTGAATTTTGTTTGCCATTAAATAAAACAATTTATGTATACAATGCATCTTGATCTGTGCCGTCCCTTTAACATCTTCATCCCTTACACCTACTCCTTCCCTTATTTTTCTTAGTTCTGTGGCATATATAATGCATTCTTATCTGCATTCTACTCATTTCTCCCATTCATTCTTCTACCCATCTCCTCTTGAACCCATCCCCCATTCTTCTTGCAGGTACCCATTTCCTAGTACTAATTTTGATAGCCTTTGACTTAGTCTTTCTAAAGAATTGTACTATTTACATTCTCATAGATCCAATTATATTTCAGTTAATTCATTTATAACCACTTGGGTGCTACCCAGTGTTCTTAATTCCAGATTTATAGGCACATTCTAGATCCCACTAAGGAGGGAAATCATGCAACCCGTGTTTCTCTGGGTCTGGCCTTTTTCACTTAACATAATCCTCCCCAAGTTTTCCCATTTCCTTAGGAATAGTTCAATGTAATTCTTTCTGATGGTTGAGTAGAATTCCATATACCACATATACCACATTCTTGATCCATTCATCCATTGAGGGGCATCTGGCTGATTCCATAGCTTGACTATGGTAAATAATGCTGCAATGAACATAGTTGTGGTGGTGGCTTTAGTGTATCAGCATAGTAATGAAAACAGTTTGATTCTGGCATAAAAATAGGTCCAAGGACTAATGCAACACAATAGAAGGCCAAGAAACAAATCTAAAGAAGCCAAAAATAAAGATAGCCCCTTCAAACAAATGGTGCTGGCAAAATTGGATTCCATGTGCAGAAATGGATACTAGATATCTATGTAACACCTTGAACCAACATCAACTTAAAATGAATCAAAGATTTCAATGTAAGGCCAGAAACCATGAAACTTTTATAGGAATGAGTAGGGGAAACAGTAGGGTTCCTGGGCACAGGTCAAAACTGTCTAAGTAAACACAGAAACACAATCAATCAAAGAAAGATTTGATCAATAGGACTACAACAAACTAAAAGTTTCTGCACAGCAAAGCTATCAAGTTAAATGAAAGATCACAGGTTAGGAGGTTTGTATCAGCCATCCATCAGACAAAAGCCTAATATCCAAAATATACTTGGAACTCAAAGAATTGAGCCCTGAAGAAATAAATCCGAGAAGAAACAACAACCCAATTAATAAATTGACTAATGAGTTAAAGAGGGCTTTCTCAG
Organism: Dipodomys merriami; assembly: GCF_024711535.1. Lineage (NCBI taxonomy): Eukaryota > Metazoa > Chordata > Mammalia > Rodentia > Heteromyidae > Dipodomys > Dipodomys merriami. Next base: position 8,455,444 of record NW_027206290.1, read on the forward strand.
AAGTAAATACAACCAATAGACACATGAAAAAAATGTTCATTATATTATCTCTGGCCATAAAGGAAATGTAAATCAAGACACCACTGCAATTCCACCTCACCCCAGCTAGAATGGCTGTAATCAATGGCCATAATCAAGAAAACTAACAATTACAGATGATGGCAGATGTGGCCAAAAGGAAACACTGTTACACTGTTGGCAGGAATGTAAATTTGTTCAACCATCTGGAAAACAGTATGGAGAGGCCTCAAAAAACAAATATAAAACAACCCTATGACCCAGCAATTCCACTTCTGGGCATTTATCCAGTAGAGCACAAACAATGACTCATCAAATTTTAAGGACTAACATGAAACAATGAATGACCAGATACAACACGTGTCAATTTGGAAATGGTTGTTTACTCTTCCTCTCTAATAGTAATGTATTCTTTTTTTCTTGAGGAAAAGGAATGAAGGTGTATTAGGAATTCTGATAATATGTGTAAAGTAAGTTTGCAAAAACAGTGCAATTCATGTACTTTGAAAAAGAAATTAATATTGTTTGAAATTTATTACACAACAGATGCTATGAGTGAGAATTTCTTTACTTTCTTAACCCAGTAGCTACAGCAGTTGGTGTTATTGAGATGCTCCAGTGAATGCTTCAGAGTTTTTTTTTGTTGTTGTTGTTTTTGGTCGGTGGAGGGGGCTTGAACTCTGGGCCTGGGCGCTGTCCCTGTGCTCTACAGCTCAAGCCAAGTGCTCTACTACTTGAGCCACAGCGCCACTTCTGGTTTCCTGGTGGTTTATTGGAGATAAGAATCTCACAGACTTTCCTGTCTGGGCTGGCTTTGAACCATGATCCTCAGAGCTCAGCCTCCTGAGTAGCTAGTTACAGGCATAAGCCACTGGCGCCTGGCTAAAGCTTGAGGGTTTTAAGTTGTAGAACTATGGTGGTATAGCCATTTCTTCATCCAAATGTTTGATGAGTGGTTAGTGGTTATCCTAGGTGAAGGTGAGTGATGAACAGATGAACAGGACCTGGGCAGGAATTTATTTCAGGGGAACAGGTATAAGTAAATCAATAAATGAAATAAAATGGGATTAATTCGTTAAAGGACATAGCAGTGTTTAGTGTTATGTTTTCCATGTAGCTTATTTTATGGTTGCCTTTTGGATACTTGTCATCCAGGTGTGATGTTTCTGTACTCACCAAGCAATTAATTAACCCAAACACTCAATTCTCTGACCACACGCAAGTAACAGGTTTATAAGTTATAGTCACAACAATTTAAAGTATCTCAATCTCTGCCACAGAGGTGAGCTGAGCAATCATTCTTTTCTATGGTTAATGGTTAATTTTTACTTTATCTCACTTCTCCATCTTATGGTCCTTACTCATTTCCAGGAACTTAGAGGTGCCTTTAGCTTCTAAAATGGAGACATGCAGCTTATGGCTTATGTCCATGTGACATTGTTTTTTTCCCCACCTAGCAACATTTTACTAAAATATGAGTGAAAGTCGGTGATAGATTCACATAAATATTTGTTTGAAAAATGAGGTATAGTTAATAGGCAGGTATAGCCAGGCTAGGAGCAAAAAAAAAAAAAGATACTAGTGGCTCAAATCACAGTATAAATAGATTCGAAACTATAAAATTGTAGTATAAGTTGAAGTCATAATTCTTGATAAAGAAGTATTTTATCACAAGTTGATCTCTACAAAATTGATGCAAATGCCAGTCGTAGATATCACCAGAAACGTCCTCGCTCGTTGAGCTTTATGATCGCTAAAGGGTGTGTACCCCTAGCGTTTCAATTCCCTTTGTGCAACAGTGGGCCCTAAAACCCTGAGGGTTTTCTGCCAGGATACCTGATTAGGGTACCTGTTTCACCCCTCGGGACAGCTGAGCTCTCCCTCAAATGCCTAGTCTCTTTCTACCTGGTCCTTCTGTCCCTTTCAGGCTGTGCTTGGCATAAGTTCTGTCTGCCACACTGACACTTGCCCAACATCGAGTCCCTGGACTGTTCTCTCTTCAGAAGCCACAGACAGGATTTCTGGCACTCCCCCATCTCCGGACGCCTGTCTTAAATGCTCAGACATGGCCTCTTTCTCTTCAAAATGTGTTTGGAGCAAAACTCGTGAGTGGCCGGTCTGGCGACCGAAAGGGGCAACTTAAGCCGCTGTTGGGGACGCTCTAGTGTCTCCATCTGGGCGGAAAAGGGGGCGGAGAAGAGAGCGCAGAGGCAGGGGCGGCGATCACAGAGCCCTTCGTCCCTCTCCAGCTGCTTCGCGCGGCGGCGAGAGGGCAGCGGCGGAGGCGGAGCACAATCTCCGCACGAGGGCTCTAGCGCGCAGAGGGCACCAGCCCGGGACGCGAGCGCTACCCCAGCCGGAGCGCCACGCTGCGCTCGCCGAACCTGCGCGGGACTGGGCGCGCCATGGATCACCAGGCGGCGCGCTCCGCTGCTCCGCTGACAGCCGGCCGGCTGCCAGGGATATTAAGGTAACCATCTCTGCCCGAGCTGGATTTCCACGCCGTGAGCCTCTGGATACTCAACCTGACTCAGGTTTCTCTTCCTCTGGCCCCTGGTTTGTGCGGAGATGCCGGGCGAAGGCTGCAGTGGGCATTTTAGGCTGTGCTTGGCGACAGTTTTTGGACCAGAGTTGCGCTGTGCTGTGGCAATCGGTGAGAGAGGACTGACCCGTGCCGACTGTGAGCCGGGAGGATAAGGATCTGGGAAAACAAAACAAAACAGGTCTCAGAGAAAGAAAAGAGACAAAGGGAGAGAAATCTTTTCCCGCAGGCGTGTTTCCTGGTGGGTGACACTCGAGTCCCTTACTGGGGTGGGTGTGGGCCTTTCAAAACAGCCCTCTGGCATTGGAGCAATTGCACAAAAGTTTCATCCAGTTAGGCTCAAGGAAGATGTTGTAAGCAGGGCTGGGGGTTTAGAGGTTGTACCAGGCGAAAGTCGAACTGTGTGAGTAAGAGGTGGAGGAGGCAGCGGCCCCCAGGGCAGCCCAAGCGGCTCCATAGGGCCGGCTGGTCCTAGGAAAGAAAGGCTGCCTCTGGGGTTCCCAGCCTCCCGGAAAGCTGCGTGGGCAACATCAGTCCAATTAGTTTCTGGAGAGGTGGCCGTAGTTCTTTGTATCTACTGTTAGTGACTCAGACCTCAATCCCCTAGGGAAAGGACAATTAACACTGCTGCTTTTGGATCCTGTTACCCAAAAGCTTTAGTTTAACAGCTCCTAGGCAGATGGGCTTAAAGGGTGGACAGAAACCTCAGTGCTGCTTGGAGGATTTCTACCCAGGTGGGAGCTAGAACAGAAAACCGCATCCATTCTCTCCCATCCTGGGTCAGTGAAGGTGTGGTGTGCCGTCCTGCAATTTGGGTTACAGAAAGCTGTTGAGAAACGCTGACTGAACATCACCCAGCCTGTTTGCCCCGCTCTCAAGTCTAGAGAAGACTCAGGTCTGATTACACAAAGGTGGTTCACCTAGGGGACAGTCTGCAATTTGAGGACAAAGCCCATCGTTAAGAGAAAAACCATTTTTAAAAAAAGATCATTTAGTTATTTAGATAGATTGTTCTTCTTTAACAAGTTTTAATGGTTTTAAATGAAATCTTGGAAGCTTGCTCACAATTTTGTAATCCTTAAAAGTTTTCAGATGTCTTTCAAGTGTCAGGAGTACATTTGGGAGGCTTTGCTCTCCTTCCTTCCTTCCTTCCTTCCTTCCTTCCTTCCTTCCTTCCTTCCTTCCTTCCTTTCTTCTTTCTTTCTTTCTTTCTTTCTTTCTTTCTTTCTTTCTTTCTTCCTTTCTTCCTTTCTTCCTTTCTGTCTTTCTTTCTTTCTTTCCTTCCTTCCTTCTTTCTTTCTTTCTTTCTTTCTTTCTTTCTTTCTTTCTTTCTTTCTTTCTTTCTTTCTTTCTTTCTTTCTGTCTGTTTCTCTCTCTCTCTCTCTCTCTCTCTCTCTCTCTCTCTCTCTCTCTCTCTCTCTCTCTCTTTCTTTTTCTTGCAGAGGAAAGTCAACCAACTGAAGTGTCTTGTGGGCAATTCCTCCGCCCCCCCCCCTCTTCAAATGGAGTAAGAACTCAAGGCTGATGGGTACTGCTCTCAGGATGATGCAACCTTGCTTATGATAGGCCAATCAAATCCCAGCCCATGACAAGGTGCGTTGGCACTTTATTCTTCAAGTCAGATAACCAGTAATTTGATGTTTATAATTCCTCTCTCTTTATGCCACAGACGCCTGGACTTCGAGCCTGTCTAGTTGTGACACAGAGATGAGCTGAGGGGCCAGCATCTATCTCCACAACAATGTCCATGAACAATTCCAAACAGCCAATGTCTCCTGCAGCTGGGCTCTTTTCAAACACAACCTGCCAGATGGAAAACCGGCTTTCAATATTTTTTTCAATCATCTTCATGACGGTGGGGATTTTGTCCAACAGTCTTGCCATTGCCATTCTTATGAAGGCTTATCAGAGATTTAGACAGAAGTCCAAAGCATCATTTCTGCTTTTGGCTAGTGGCTTGGTAATCATAGACTTCTTTGGTCATCTCATCAATGGAGCAATAGCAGTCTTCGTATATTCATCAGATAAAGACTGGATTCGATTCAACCAATCAAATATCCTTTGCAGTATTTTTGGTATGTGTATGGTATTCTCTGGTTTGTGTCCACTTTTTCTAGGCAGTGTAATGGCCATTGAGCGATGCATTGGAGTCACAAAACCAATTTTTCACTCAACGAAAATCACATCCAAACATGTGAAAATGATGTTGAGTGCGGTGTGTTTGTTTGCCGTGTTAGTGGCTTTGCTGCCAATCCTTGGACATCGAGACTATAAAATTCAAGCATCAAGGACTTGGTGTTTCTACAAAACTGAACACATTGAAGACTGGGAAGACAGATTTTATCTCCTACTTTTTTCTTTTCTGGGCCTTTTGGCTCTTGGTGTTTCATTCTTGTGCAACGCTATCACAGGAATTACACTTTTAAGAGTTAAATTTAAAAGTCAGCAGCATAGACAAGGAAGGTCTCATCATTTTGAAATGGTTATCCAACTCCTGGCCATAATGTGTGTCTCCTGCATTTGCTGGAGTCCATTTCTGGTAAGAATCTGAAGTTTTGGCACTTTCTTTTCTCCTGTGCTTATTTACACTTAGTAGTATAAGGTTTATTGTGCCTGTCAAAGTTGTTGTCTGGAATATCAATTTGTAAAATTCTGGTGTTTGCTCTTATACAAAACTTATTTCAACATTCGGTTCAGTTCTGGCTTAGAATTAAGCTGTTAATGACATATGTAGTTATTTTCCACCCCCTTACAGGCCTCAAATTGAAAGAAATGTGTTGCTGAAAACCCTAACCACAGTTACCTGTTTGCATGCAGTACAGTGTAGCTTTAACAGAAATAACACATTAATATGCTAAGTATGATTAGTTTCTAAAATGAGAAAAAAGGACCAGATATAATAAATTGGATCAGAATCTAGAAAGTTCTTGTAGAAAGTGATTCAGACATTATTATTATTATTATTATTATTATTATTATTATTATTATTGTTACTATTATTGACAAGGCATAGTAACTTCTGTGTTCTTCTAAACATTAATGACAAGGACTCAACTTCAAAGTGTAGGGAGAAGGTGGGATAACTGGAGAGTTTAGGTGTAGAGAGTTTAGTGTAGAGTTTATTATATTTTGTTTTATAATGGAATCTCTTTGCTAATATTTTTTCATTACTACTTGTTTGATTGACTTGCAATTTCAATTTAGATTTTTTAAATTGTGAAAATGCCATACAGAGGGGTTACTATTACATGGGCAAGGTAATGAGTACATTTATTATCAAGCATTGTTGCCTCCTCCTTTATTTCCCCTTACTCAATTTAGATTTTTAACTTGTTTTTATCCATGTTATTTCTAATCTGGCCAGACTAAAGGCTGTACCCAACAGAAACCAAATCTATTAATTACTGGCAACCTTCAAATACCTGCTTAGCTTAGATAAATTAAAATGAGGGTAGTTTTGTGCTTGTGACATAGTTGTTTGACTGATGAACAGAAATCTATTTACAAACATTTGGAATAGTGTGTAGTTATTGGAATTAGTAAAGGGAAAGTGAAAAATATGAGAAAAATGAGGCTGAGAATCTTAAAGCCATGAAGTAGTAGTTAACAAGGAAAAAAGCAATCTTAGGAGTTGAAGTAATCACTTTGTTCTATGTATTTTTTCTGAGGGCTCTGCAAAAGAAAACTTTTAGTTCTAGCTTTCATGTTTGATGATGTAGGAGTAATGGACTAATTCATAGGCTAAGACTATGTAGGAAGCAACATTTCAGACTCTTGCTGTGGATATTTAAAATTTATGTTTTTCTCTGATTTCCTTTCCCATATTTTTTGATTTCTTTCCTTGTGAAAATCAGTAGTACAAGTTGATTCATATTTCCAACACATTGTCTAGTGGAAAGTTTCCTTTTCATGAAACATGTTCTGTGCTTTAATTTCCTCTTTAATCATGGCAACAGATACTTCTGAAATGCTCTGAAGTGTGAAAATGAATTTGTGAGTTAGACACTGATACTCCTTAATGGATTGACACTTTGAGTTGTTTCAGACATTCTTTGCATTCTGAGTTTCTTTTAGCGGAGAGCTGGGTCTTTGTAGTTATTTCTGACCAAAAGATTTATAACTCTTGTGGCCTGGGCACAGGTATTTATAGGGATTCAGTTAAGGTTACAGACGGATACAAATGTAATCCAAGTACAGAATCCAGACTTGAAAACACTAAAATAACATTCCCTCCTAATCCCTCAGTTGAGACTTGTTCCTTTTTTTAATTCAATGTTTAGGAGGATCACATAGACTTTTCTGAGTCCTTATTTTCCTGCCCACCTTGTATTTTAGGCCAGCTTTGAATTTATGATCCACCTGTGTCAGCCTCTGAAGTAACTGTACACCATATGACTTAGATGGTTTTTCCCTTTTCATTTTATTTTATTTTACTTTATTTTTTTATTGTGACAATACTGTACAGAGGGGTTACAATTACATGGGCAAGATAATGAGTACATTTCTTATCAAGCTACTTTTCTTATCAAGCATTGTTGCCTCCTCCTTTGTTTCCCCTTCCCATCCCTTCCCATCCCCCCCTCATCCTCCCCCCAGCCAAAGTTGTAAAGTTCGTTTATCTACATGTCTTGTATATCTCATTGTTGCAACGGGTCCACCTGTATCCCTATTTAAAAAATTGGTTTTTCCCCATCCCCTCCACAAATTATACCAACATACAAAACAACAAAGAAATATCTTCTAAATATGTTAAAAACAATAGGAAGAAAAAACCATTTGAGTCCTATCTTGGAGTTCATTTCGCCTAACATCAACTTATCTGACCGTTTCTGCTTGTCTCAGATATATACTAGTTATTGCAAAAAAGAGAAACCATGGGACCTATGTTTCTTTGGGCCTGGCTTACTCCACTTAATATAATTTTTTTTCCAAGTCTTTCCATTTCCTAACAAATGGGACAATGTCATTCTTTCTGATGGAGGCATAGAATTCCATTGTGTATGTATACCACATTTTCTTGATCCATTCATCTACCGAGGGGCATCTGGGTTAGTTCCATATCTTAGCTATGATAAATAATGTTGCCATAAACATAGTTGTGCTGGTAGCTTTAGTGTGGTCTTGTTTGTGATCATTTAGGTAAATGCCTAAAAGTGGGATTGCTGGGTCATAGGGGAGCTGTATGTGGAATCTTTTGAGGAACCTCCATACTACTTTCCAAAGTGGTTGAACAAGTTTATACTCCCACCAACAATGTGGTAAGATTCCCTTCTGTCCACATCCCCTCCAGCATCTGTTGTTATTAGAATTCTTTTTTGTATTTTTTTATTTTTTGTGAACACACTGTACAGAGGGGTTACAATTACATGGGCAGGTTAATGCGTACATTTCTTATCAAGCATTGCAGCCTCCTCCTTTGTTTACCCTTCACATCCCTTCCCAGCCTCCCCCCCCCCCCCCCGCACCAACATTGTAAAGCTCGTTTTCAACATGAGGACTTGTACTTCTCATTGTTGCAACAGGTCCACCTGTATCCTTAAACGACTTGTTTTTCCCCATCTCCTCTATAAGTTATACTGACATCAAATATAGTGAAAGCAGGGGTTATACTGTGGGGGAGGGACATACAAAGCTACAAAGAGATAATCTTCTAAATGCATTAGAAACAAATGCATGAAAGGAAAAAAACATTAAAATACATATCTAAGGATTCATTTTCCTAACATCACATTATCTGACCTTTTCTGCTTGACTCATACTAGATATTGCAAATAAGGGAAACCATGGGACCTATGTTTCTTTGGGCCTGGCTTACTTCACTTAATATAATTTTTTCCAAGTTTTTCCATTTCCTAACAAATGGGGCAATGTCATTCTTTCTGATGGAGGCATAGAATTCCATTGTGTATATATACCACATTTTCTTGATCCATTCATCTACTGAGGGGCATCTGGGCTGGTTCCATATCTTAGCTATGGTAAATAATGCTGCAATAAACATAGTTGTGCTGGTAGCTTTAGTGTGGTCTTGTTTGTAAACATTTGGGTAAATGCCCAAAAGCGGGATTGCTGGGTCATAGGGGAGTTCTATGTGAAGTCTTTTGAGGAACCTCCATACTGCTTTCCAAAGTGGTTGAACAAGTTTACATTCCCACCAACAATGAAGTAAGGTTCCTTTCTGTCCACATCCCCTCCAGCATCTGTTGTTGTTAGAGTTCTTGATTTTTGCCATTCTAACTGGAGTGAGGTGGTATCTCAATGTTGTTTTGATTTGCATTTCTTTTATGGCTAGGGATGTTGAGCATTTCTTCATGTGTCTATTGGCCATCCTTCTTTCCTCTTTCTTTAGCCCACTTATTTATTGGGCAGTTGTTTCTTTGAGGATTTGTTTGTTTTTTTTCACTTTTAAAGTGTGACTGAAACAAAACGTTTAAATTTCTGTAGATGTACAGTTATGATGACAGCTTCCAGACCAATGCATTACTTTACATCCTGTGCCTTTTCTGTGTATTTGGTGTGATGGCAGGATTTGTCATGTGGATGAACATTTACACACAGGTTGACCTGCTGTCTTTTCCTGGCTTCAAAGGTAGACGTGTATGCCTGCAAGGAGAAGTGACTAAAGTGCAGATGTTGCTGTCTGTGCTTGAGGAACATGTGTGTCAAAATTTGTCAAGAGTAGTAGAATTTTAAATCTACTTAATCTATATGTAACTGCATACTTTATTAATTTTCATGAGGTTCTTTATTGTGTAGGTAGAATTATTATCATTTTCATTTGCATGTTCTCTGTAGTAAACCTTAAATTTTAGTTTTGCAGAAAAATGAGTTTATATATTACTGTTCCAAGTGCTTTTCTTTTTTTCTTTTTTGGTGCTGGTCCTGAGGCTTGAACTCAGGGCCTGAATGCTGGCCCTGAGCTTTTTTGCTCAAGGCTAGCACCCTACCATTTGAGCCATGGTGCTACTGTCAGCTCATTGATAGTTAATTCACGATGAGAGTCTCATGGATTTTCTTGCCTGGGCTGACTTCAAACCATGACCCCCCAGATCTCTGACTCTGTAGTTTACCAGTTAAACAAAGCAATAAATACTTCTTGACTGTTTGACTGTAACTTAAGTAGTATGAAGGTCAAAAGGTTGGAAATGATTGACCAGAATATGTATTCTGAGTTTTGAAAGTAAGAGGCAAATGCTGAAACTGAATGATAGTTTTAATATGTTTTCTAGGTCATGAATTGTGAATTTATGAACTATGAACTTTTAGCTGTCTTTTAGATTGTCATATGTTCATTTTACCATTGCTTCAGGACTACAGGATCATTTTTAATTAAGAAAATATAAAGTAAATGAAGAGTGCAGTAATTTCTTATGTAATTCAATTTATACAAAAATGTGTTCTTACAGGGTGCTGGTGGCTCAGGCCTGTAATCCTAGCTACTTAGGAGGCTACTTAGATCCCAGGATCATGGTTCAAAGCCAGCCTAGGCAGGAAAGTCTGTGAAACTCTTATCTCCAGTAAAAACAAAAAACAAAGTACAAACAAACACTAGAAAACCAGAAGTGGTGCTGTGGCTTAAGCAGTAGAGCACTTGTGTTTAGCTGAAGAGCACAGGGACAGCACCCAAGCCCAGAGTTCAAGCCCCACCACTTGTGTTCTCTTGAAAATGTTAAGTTGGAATTTGTTTTTTTCTAAGGTTGACACATGTATGTTAATATTTCTAGTCTAGGTAGTTAAATATCATTTTGTCACTGGGTGATTTTCAGATACTTATTGAAAAATTGGAAGATTAATTGAACTTTGAAGTTTCTAAAGGTATTGACTCATAATGACCACGTCTCAAAGACCTATTGGTGTCTAATGAGTGGCAGAACAATTTAGAGTGCTTTGAGTATTAAGTGAAGATCATTCTCTTATCACCATAGTTAAAAACAATGTAACAGGAACCTGTGCATTTCTGTGTTCCTCCCTCAACACTATACGATATTGAGTAGATGTTCATTGGTATGTTTTAAATGAGAAGAAAAGATGGAAATTGCACATACATGTTCATGTATGTTACATGAGTATTTGTGTGTAGTCTTTATATACATAAATAGTATGCATATATGTTTTTACAGTACAAATAGAAAGTATGTATTTGTATGTATGTATATATACATACAATAGTTAAAATTTCTCCAAATTAAAAAGATAACTAATTAACCATTGGTTTTGTTTACAACAAATAAGATGGCGTCTATTAAACTTAAAACAATGGTCCTTATAGTTTTAGTTCAGATTTTGGAAAAGAGGTCTCTCGGGTTTATAGTTGAATTGCTGCTGTTTTTAAAAGCAACATTATACAACTTGTTTTGGCTGGGTTCTCATGTGAAGAGGGAACATCTTTTTGTTGGGATTATGAATCCGTAGTGAAGTTGTCTGCATACAGGTTCTATTGACATCTGGGTTTTGCTTCTATGAAGCAACTCAGATATAGAAAACAAAGTTCACATCAGACATAAAGCCAATGCATAGTCAAACAATAACAGAGTTTTATTTGTGGGAGTTCAGGCTGCTTTGTCACATTTGGGTGGGCATGGAGTAGGTCCTCTGGGGTCAGTGAGAGTATCAGATGAGAAGTGGTTCTGGGAGAATTGGCCGCACATCCCAACTCTGAGTCCTGTCATTGTCCTGACCGGAACACACTCCTCTGACATTCCTGTGGCTTTCTTACTTCCTATTTTCTGGTGGCTTAGATATCATCACCTGATTTAGGCCATCTTAAATAATGCCCTTTCCTTTCTTCTCTGTTCCTCTGTTTTCTTTTCCTTCTAATATTTAGTAGTATCTTAGTAGAAAATGGGTATATAATTTTGGCTTATGTGGTTATTGTTTGGCTTTTGCCCCTTGCATGAACGCTTCTTCAAGAGGAGCCCTTGTGGATGGCTTTATCCCCAGTTCTTAGAACAATGCTGGGCACATGCACATGTCATAAGTAGTTGTTAACTGAATCATATGTAATGGACAGCTTGTTCCATGACTGCACTTGTCTCTACTTTGGGTTCACTCTGAAGAGAGATCAACACCTGTTTGGTAGGGTTAGGAACATCCTCCTTGCCCTCAATGTGATTTTTATTTCTCAGTAGACCCCCCGTTGAGAGGCAGTATATGAATATTTTTAATAATTTCGATCTTTTTATTGGAATTAGAGAGCTCTGATTAGGAGAAAGTCTCTGTTCAGAGGATTTCTAAGGAGACTCAGGGAAAACCCCTGGAATTCTGAAGTTTGAGTCTGGGCTAGAATTTGTGTAATAAATTTCATAGATAAACTAGGCTTGATATTTTATTTTTATGATCTTACCGTAATTTGATTGTGTGGCATTTCCTTTGTTAGTCTCAATAGTCCTCAGTGGTGAAGTTTAATGTTGTTTGTATTTTAGTTTCTAAAGATAGTGGGCCATTAGTCAATGTGTGTTGAATGAATAAACTAATAAACCAATTGCTGGATAGGAAGTATTGAGGCAAAGGAAAATATTGGGCAATAGAAATTCAGATTAATTTTTCCCAATAGTCTTAGTCTTGCCTTTTTACTATGAGCACATATTTTTTCATAATGTATTTACTTTTTATTGGCCAAAAGGAGGACATTAAGATTTTGAAGATGTTTCATATTCATTGTCAGAAAACAAAATTTTGACGCAACATGTTGAAATTTGCCTGAAAGTTGGGCTTGCTAATATTATGAGTTCACCAGCAGATTGAATGAATAGATGGATATATCCATGGATCTATGGATATACGCATATATATCTGTCTCAATGGTATTGTCAATGAAATGAAAAAGTTAGCTACCTTTTATATTTGTAAATGTTAATTCTGAAAAGCCTAATACATCTTTATAGTGGGCCTGGTAGCAACCCATAGAGATCTCCCTTTGGGTGAGTTTTCCTTGGTGAAATTTTCTTCAGCTATGAGTAGCTGCTTGCGCATACTCTTATCATTCATTCTATGTGCAGGGAGGATGCAAAGCATGTGTGCCTTGTGTCACTTGGGACATTTCAACAGGGCACTTCATGCTGAGCTATCTGCTGAGGGCTCTCATTGCATCTACTCATGGTTCTGCTGCTGTTCAATTCTGATGCCTCTCACTGTATCCCAGGCTCTGGAAAGCATCCTGAGTGCAGCTCTCTGTCTCAAGGTCAGTTTCCTGAATAGCATGGTTTAGAAAGATGGCTTAGAACTCTGTTGATAACTTGTCTACAGGGCATTTATAACTAGGCTTAGAACATGATTAGAAAACATATGTTTGAACCTTGTATATGCATTTCCCTCCATGAGAGTAGATAGTATAAAAAAAAAGAAGGGCAACTATGAATTAGAATTGACTCTGCTAGGTAGAAAAACTATACCAAAATCTATTGCTTAAAAAGAGCATGGTGGTCAGGAATATTTTGTTATTTTAAGCTATTTACTCTTGGCAAAATATGACTTCCTGTTTTTAGCGAAAAAGACATAAAAATGCTCAAAGATGTCATAGATGTGGAGACAACATTTACAAAACATTATTTGGTTGATGTATGTATAAACAAGTCAGAAACATGTGGCATATATTTATACCCTCATGGGTATAAAAATTTGATTTAATCTGTTTGGGGCTTTTTATGACGCCCTAACACATTTGAGGAACAATTCAAGATGATGGTGTGCCTGAAATTTCCCTGGGTTACCAGTTTTACTATGATTTGCCTACACTTATTTTTATAGGAAGTAGAGTCAATGCATTCCTTCTCTGTTTGGTTTGGATTGCTTTTAGAGCCACATGAATTGGACCTTAGTATAGGAATGTCATGTATTTATATTCAGAGAAAGCTTCAGGAGAAATTTTGTTTTTGGTCAAAGTAAATATACCTTTCAAAGGTTATCTAAACTTGTCACTCTGTTCTCTGTCTTGGGTGTAATACCGTAGAGGAGTAAATGAGGTTGTGGTTTACGCACACAGGGTGGTGGCTGTCTTTACTCCCCTTCAGCTATTGAACTCCAAATAAAATTCAGACAATGGAATGTTGAGATGGCGTGTGGTTGTGGTTGTGATGGTGAAGGAGACAGGGACAATTAGATTAAATGAAAGGGATTATTTTAGCTTTATGTGCACTGTCTCAAGTGAATTCCCTTGAGAACAGTGTAGCCATTCAGACACAGGCTGGGAAGATGAACCTCAGATTCTTTACTACTCAACTATGATTTTGGAGTTACTCTAAGCTTACACATCTGTCAACTGATTATAGTAGTAGTACTTAATCAGAGATACTATTACATTAGATGACTTGGCTTTCTTAAAATCTCATAACAGCATGATTACCACATAGTAAATTCACAACAAAATCTAAAAACACTATAAACATTATTGCTATTGCCTACCATCTTGACCAAAAATAACCCTCGGTGTTTCACTCAGATGTTTTTAATTATCTTCTCCATTAACAGGAATTGGTTGTGGGGGAAAAGGAGGAGGCACTGAGCCTCAGAAAGTTTTCCTGGCCATTTTCAATTGAATTTTCTGGTTATTGCTCCCTATTTCATCTGATCAGTTGTAAAGATGGGCCCTTCCAACTTGTCCTAGTCATTTTTCTAGTAATTTTTACATATAGTCATTATAAACTTATGAACTATTAATTTGTAGATGATTGTTAAAATTAGCAAGTGTAGTTAAAATTAGAAAAAATTGTTAAGATCACTGGCCATTATGCTTAGGACTGAATGGTACCAGGGGGTAAAAGTTAAAACTCTTTTCCGAAGGAGTTTATAACTTAGGGAAGTAAATAATGTAAGATACTAGCTCTTAGAGAGATGCTATAGTATATTAGTTGAGTCTGAGTTCAAGTCCTATTTCTTGCACTTGCAAGCATATGACTCAAAGCACTTTGTTCTTGTATTTTTGATGTGTAAAATAATTTAGTAATAGTACTCTATATAGATTTGATGTATATTAATATATGTGAAACATTTAAAAATGTCAGATACATAGTAAGAGCCATTGGTTTCACTTATTATGCTATTACTGTGACTGTGGCTATTACTATTAAACAGCAATGATACAATGATACAATGAAATAACCAGACACTTTGAAAGTATTTAATAATGAATAATGGATGTTGCAGAGAGAAGCTGTCACTTCTAATTCGGAGATTCACAAGTAATTACTTGTTAATTGATTTGGCATACTTATTGAGCACCTCTCATGCATCTGGCAGTGTGCTACATGCTAAAATAATCATTATGATTTAACTGTTCATAATATTTATGACTTTAATCAACAGTACTTGTAGAAAATAAGAAGATGTGTGTTGGAAGCTGAAACATGAAGATTCTATTGTAACTTGTCTATTCTGTTATGAATGAAATTTTTTGACTGTTTATAAAAGGTAAATGTCCTAAAGGATACCTTATAGTAAAACAACTATTTTAAATGTAATACAAAGTCAAGTAATAAAATTGTACAAACCAAGGAAAGAATAGATATAATGTACATAAGTCTTAGTGGTAGAAAGTATCCATAAGAGAAACTCTAGTATTTAAGTCAGTGTTTAAAAGTAATAGAATACAGTGGGTTGTAATAAATAAAAAAATAGATGAATTTTTTCAAGTAATAAAATGAATAGTAGGAAACTTACATTGGATAAGAAATATTTAACAAGTAAATCAATAGTTTATACTACCTGTTCCTAAGCAAAGTAACTCAGAATAGAAAAGAAAAGCAGTGAAATGAAGCTATTAATTTTCTAAGAATGTGAGTTAGGAAGGTTAAGAAGATATGGACTAAAATCAACAGAAACAATTTGTAGTGAACTTTAACCATAGGAATTATGAAAATAATGTATTTATGCTTTAATTTAGTCACAAATCAATTTACACATAAATTCACATATTGAGCTATTCCTTCAGTTGACTTTGCCATGGGAAAGACAATAAAGTAAAAGGTATAGGACAGATGCCTTTGGAAATATTTCCATTATAAACTCTCAGAAGTTTACTTTCTAGCTCCTTCACTTTTTTATTTTTTATTGTAAAAATACGGTACAGAGGGGTTACAGTTATATGACTAACGTAATGAGTATATTTCCTATCCAGTACTGTTACCTCCTCTTTTGTTTTCCCCCTGCTATCCCTTCCTTCCCCACCTCCCCAACTCCTCCCTCCCCTCCCCGACGTTGTAAAGTTCGTTTTCAACAGTGTTTTGGACATCTCATTGTTACAATGGGTCAACTTATATCCTATTTCCCTTCCCCTCCCCAAATTAGAAAAAAATGTATATATAAGATTCAGGGAAACAGAATCAAATACAATGAAAACAGAGGTTATATAATGGGGGAAGAACACACCAAAGAAAAAAAAATTACATAGTACATTATAAGTACATTAAAAACAACACCAAGAAAGATAAAACCACTTGTTCTCTATCTTGGGGTTCATTTCACTTAGCATCATCTTAACCTTCACTGTTATCTATGAACTTTGCAGGTATTTCTAACCTTTACTTGCGTCCTCCTTTTCCTTCTTCCACTTTTCATATGAGGTGAATATAATCATTTGCATTTCCTTAGTCTTGAGGGTAGGGTATTAATTGCTGTCTAATAATAAACACAAAGGTGGAGTTCAGGACGAGCCCAAAGGTATAGGATGAAGTATTAAATAACACTGTTGAAGCAGCAACAGAAACAGTAGGTATTATTTTATATTCTTTTATTTTGGTATGTTTTCCATTTATATTCATAGCAGAGGATCAGAAAAGAGAAGAGAAAACAAAAATCACAGGAATGACTGAGAGATGGGAAATTGTGCTTTTGTGTTTTAGGAATCTCCTTCACAACTTGGCTGCTTTTTGTTGTTCTTCAATGTTTTCAGTTGCTTTTTGGTTTCTTTCCTGGAATTTATAGCTATTATTTGAGTGAGGGCTGGTTCTAAAGAGGTTTTTGCTTTCCTGTATTGGAATGGAACACCATACTTGGATTTAGATTCAGATCTTTAATTTTTTCTTGGAAATACTGGAGGTTTGAACTCAGGGTTTCTCACTCACTAGCCTGTCCTGATACTGCTGAACCATGCCTCCAGCCCTGATTTTAAAGGAACTTCATTTAATCATACAGTCTTACGTCCAAATAGGACACATACCTGAGATGTGATCCAATTATTTTAGCTTATTTTTAGGTTTATCATTATTGCTGAGATTACAATGGTGCACCACTGCATCCAGCTTCCCTTCTATGGATTCAGATTCTTTTCATAATCTTCCCAATCTTAGCTTAGAAGTGCCACTGCACTCAGTTATGGTTTGAGAAGTGTTCAATGGCCTTGAACTCTGATCTCATTTGTATGCAGCTAGCATTAGAGTTGTGAGTCACCAGTGTCTGTCTCCTTTTTCTTTCACGTCTCTTCATTTAAAATGATTTCTGATATTTTCAGAAGCTCCATGATAGAATGACCGGTGTCTGTTCTGCTGGTCATTGTATTTACAGGGCATAGTACCTGTAACATGATTAATATCAATTACAATTTGTTAACTGTTGAAGAGAATGAGTTTCATAAACACACTACAAACAGCAATTTTCACAGACTTTGATCTTTTGCTTAATTTGATTAATTAGTTTTGAAACTTCCATCTGATTCTGTTGTCTATTGTTTATTATTTTGATTATTTCTAGATTTCCTGAAATATGAAGTTAGTCTTATAATGTGAAGAATATAAACAAATTCTATGTTTGAATACATCCTTTGTTTGTTCAATAGTTTGTTGGCTATTTAATTTCCTTTTTCTCCTTCCTTTTTCCTTTGCTCCCTCCCTCCCATTCTTCTTTCTTTCCTTGCTTATACAGGGGCTGAACTCAGGGCCTTGTGTTTGCCAGCCACAAGCTTTACTATTTAATTTGTGCTCTCAACTCTAGATTATTGAATTCTTGCATTAGATTTGTTTCCCTTAAGTAACTTGTTAACCTTGTCCCATGTTATTTTCTTCATCTAGTTCAATAACATAAATATAATTATTTTTCTTCCTAGATGGTTGGTTGTAGGTTTAGCCTTAAAAATATTTTGATGTGAAAAAAAAATTTTTTTGGGTCCGGTCATGGGGCCTGAACTCTGGGCCTGGGAGCTGTCCCTCAGCTCTTCAGCTCAAGGTAGCACTCTACCACTTGAGCCACAGTGCCACTTCCAGCTTATTTCTTTTTTTGCTTATGTGGTGCTGAGGAATCGAACCCAGGGCCTCATGCATGCAAGGCAAGCACTCTACCACTGAGCCACCTTGTTACTTTTTTTTTGATGGGTCGTGGGGCTTGAACTCTGGGCCTGGGCACCATACCTAGCTCTTTAGCTCAAGGCTAGCTCTCTACCACTTGAAACACAGTGCCACTTCAGGTTTTCTGGTTGTTTATTGGAGATCCCTAGATCTCAGCCTCCTGAGTAGCTAGGATTACAGGCATGAGCCACTGGTGCCTGGCTTTTTGTTACTTTTTTTTACTTGGACTCAGCATCTCTCTCTTAATCTGTCTTAATGGTATTTTAACTTCAGACAAGTTTTTTTTTTTCTGTTTGCATTTCTATCTGCTTATTCTTCCTATATGAAATGCCATGAAAAAGATTTGTGCTTAACATAGTTTTTGTTCTTTTCTACAAAAATTTCAGCTGTAAGTATATAAAGAAGTTTAATGTCCTTTTTAGTTACTTTCCTGTATTTTGAAATTTGTTAATATCAATTAACAAATTGATATTTGTGTGACTGGAAACTTCATGGCTTTGTAACCTCTTACTATACATGTTACTACAGTCCAGTTACCTGGTGTACTGCCATCCCAATTCATCCTCATCCTGGTAAGAAGTGTGTAGCAGCTGTGACTACTTCACCACACCAAAGACAGCCTGGGGATGAGTCATAGTCCCTTTCAGAGTATGCCAGCTCTATTCCACTGAGCATGCTATGGAGTTCAAATATTTCTGTTTCCTATGTCTGAGTTGCCTCAACTCTGTCTTCTCTTTGCCAGAGTATAAATGGCTCTTAAAATTTGGGCAGGACAAAAGCAAAATGTGAAGTTTGATTATTTCTTAACTGAGGTCATTGTCATTATTACTTTAAGGCATATTACTGGGTTATGGGTGTGGCTCAAGGGGTAGAGCATCTACTGGAATGTAGACCATCTTGAGTTAAACCTCAGTATTGGGTGAAAAAATCCAACCAACCAGATAAACAACCCTCCTTATGATATTCAAAGTAAATTATAAAAATTGGCCTTAAAATGGAAAATTAATCTAGAATGCTTGCATTATAGTTTTGTTTATGAGATAAGGAAATGAGTGATAGAGGCAATTCTTTTGATTCAATTTGACTTTTAATTTGTACTGTTGAGGTGTTTTAGTCATTTGATATAACCTAAGATGTGTTCAGTGCTGGGTTAATGGATTACAGCATTATTCAAGCTGAAGAAGTACAGATTTTATTTCCTTTTCCCTTATGACCTCAGTCCTTTAACTGGCTCCAAAAATTTCGACATTTTTAAAAGTTAATACGTAGAGCATTTTTTTTTTTTTGGGTCCGGTCGTGGGGCCTGAACTCTGGGCCTGGGCACTGTCCCTCAACTTTTCAGCTCAAGGTACTGAGGAATCGAACCCAGGGCCTTGAGCATGCAAGGCAAGCGCTCTACTACTGAGCCACCTTCTCAGCCCCATAGAGCAATTTTTAAAAATTTGTAATTTGCTGCCAGCATCCTGATAGCTGCTTTAATTTTGATAATTAATAAAGTATGAGGTTAAATGAAAAGAGGGCAGATAGAAAAGCATGGCAATATCAGTTATGCCCAGTCTCAGGAATTTGACCACAGTGATATTCACTGCCTATAACTGGCCTCTCCAAGGTCTGCACAATTTAAGTTTGTCATTGCTCATGACCTATGTATTGGGATGAAACTTCTGAGATTATTTCCCCTACAATATTCTCGGAGTGTACTTAAATCAGAAATGTACCTTTGGGGAAAAACTAGATTAAAATTGCACAGCTAATGGAAGACCTATCTGTATGTCTTCTTATTCATCATTTACTTGTATAAAATTTAGTCCAAAATTATAATGGATAGAGCACCTGATAATCTCTGTCATTATGCTTGTATTCACTGTAGTGAGTACAGACTTCATTTCTGATAGTTTAATCTTCATAATTCCACATCTTTCCTATATGCTATCCTTGAATAAGAAATAGTATTAGTATCTGACATACTAAATAATAAAAGCACACACAATCTTTATAAATGCTGGTATGTTTTGAAGCTGTTGCAGGTTAAATGGTGATTCTATTCTGTGCTGCAAGTCCAAAGATGGCTAAGGTAGAATTTTATTTCAAAAGAATATAAAGAATTGTTGGTGGACTCTCTAGCCTTGGATTTTTCACTGGAACACTAAAAAAATAAAAAAGAATTGCTGCTGCAAATCAAGGAATTTAGCAAATTGTTTTAAGTGCATGGCATTTAGAAGATAGCTCTGCCTTATCATGAGTCCCTCTAAACTTATAGCAGGATGAGCTGTGAGTGTGTATGTCAAGGCCATTTTGCTGGGTGGTAATGAAGGTAGCTATCTGTCTAGGAGTAATTTCCATGTAGTTTTTTCTTCTAATTAACCACTTCAGTTTTATCTCGGCACGTTAAATAAACAAAATATAAGTGCCAATCTGCTTGTATAGATAGTTATAGACTAATATGGATTTCCATGTTAGGAAACCACTTTATGTATGGCTATGAAGAGGAAAGAGTACCATGTTTTACCTCTATCAACACCTTATCTCCAATTTCTCCTTTGATAGGCTTGAGTCTTGATGTCAGAAAAGATCAACCACAATTCTTGTGAATTTGTTGAATTGTTTTACTTGATTGTCAAAAAACTCAAGCTCAACTCAGTTCAGCTCTCCTTGGGGCTTCTTTTTTTTTTTTTTTTTTTGGTCGGTCTTGGGGCTTGAACTCTGGGGCGCTGTCCCTGTGCTCTTCAGCTCATGATGAGCACTCTACCGCTTGAGCCACAGCACAACTTCCGGTTTTCTAGTGGTTTTATTGGAGATAATAGTCTCAAAGACTGTCCTGCCCGGGCTGGCTTTGAACTGTGATCCTCAGATCTCAGCCTCCTGAGTAGCTAGGATAACAGGCATGAGCCACCAGCGCCCGGCTTCCTTGGGGCTTCTTGATCTGCTGAATAGCAATCTTGATCTAAAGAAAAGCAATTAGTTAGGAGGAATATGTCACAGTGGTTTCTGAATAATACCCTGTGTTTTCAAGTACTGACTAAAGCTATAGATCCTAAGAAGTCCTGAAAAAGTTACCTGGTACTATCCATCCTCCTAGGAGGGTCAAAGCACCCTCAACAAATTTCAGCTTGAAGGATGAATATCTTTATTTTGGAATTAACTTCACTTTTTCTGTCTTTTGAAGTTAGCTAATCTATGTAGGAAACAGTTGGCCACCTTCTTTTGTGAATAGAAGGAGAAATATCTGCCTTCTGGCCTCTTCACTCAAAGGCAGACCTATCCTACCTGCCTGAAGAGAAGGTTACTGCACAGTTGATGGGGACATTCTATTCTTATTTTAAATTTTTTATTTTTTGACATTCTGTTCTTACAGCTATTCTTACAAATGCATTTGTGATCTGTATCGAAACAATCATAGCATGTTACATTGATTCAAATCTGTTGTCTTATTAGAGGACGAAGGAATGTCCTCACTCCTTCCTTCCTTCCTTCCTTCCTTCCTTCCTTCCTTCCTTCCTTCCTTCCTTCCTTCCTTCCTTCCTTCCTTCCTTCCTTCCCTCCCTCCCTCCCTCCCTCTCTCCCTCCCTCCTTCCCTCCCTCCCTCCCTCCCTCCCTCCCTCCCTCCCTCCTTCCTTCCTTCCTTCCTTCCTTCCTTCCTTCCTTCCTTCCTTCCTTCCTTCCTTCCTTCTTTTTTCTTGTAGTATTCTTCAAAAAAAACCTATTTTGATATCTTTGAATCTCTCACTTTTCTGGATAAACTATATTACTCCATTCTATTCTATCTACTCATAGTTTTGTACTGTTTGTTTTGTGTGTCTCATCTGTCTAGTAAATAGAGGCCTCCTTAGTGACAGAGCCAATGGCATATGTTTCTACTCTGTTTCCTTCAGTGCCTAGTACACTGTTGGAAAGGTTCAAGGAAAATGCAGCTCATTCTTTAGAGTCCTTTAATCACAAATGAAATTAGGTAATCAAACAACATCCTTATGCTTATGGTAATTAAATGCACATGAATGCCCTGTAAGGATTTTATCTTTTGAAAA
Source organism: Dipodomys merriami (assembly GCF_024711535.1). NCBI lineage: Eukaryota > Metazoa > Chordata > Mammalia > Rodentia > Heteromyidae > Dipodomys > Dipodomys merriami. Next base: position 8,477,301 of record NW_027206290.1, read on the forward strand.
AAGTTCATATATAAACGAAGTATAATAATAGAACTGTAAATGTGGTGATCATTTTAAATTTAAAGGTCTTGCTTACAAGTGTTATTTTTCTGGTTTAATAATTAATTAGTTTAAATTAGTTAAAAAAAAGTACATACATATCTCTTGCATATAGCCCTGTACACTAGACAGGGTAAAGTGCTCTACAGAAGTTAACCCGTTGAATACTCATGACATTTTCTCTTGTATATCTTTGCACATGCAAAATATTTATGATTATGTTCAGAAGGTTTACTTAAAAGTTATAGTCCTATACCATCAGACATTATATGTCTTTTGTATCATGAACAGTTACAAAACATTTTCAGCAGTGAATTTTATCTGAAATTTTAGTTGAGAGTTGAAATGTCTTCAGATGGAAGCCAAGATTCTTTTGACATGAGGAAAACACAAATGTATTAAGTTGGCTATGATTTGAAAAGAACAATAAATATAATTAAAAGGAGGATTATTTTATACTCTGATATTGTACTGAAAAAGATCTGATTCAAAGGGTTACCTTCAAACACATTTAAGTAAAAGGTCTTCAAGAAGATTTTTTTCCAAAAATTAATTTTGACTTCTTTTTTCTCTCTGGAACATTAATAATTCCTATTCTTCTGTTCCTAATCTAATTTATTGAAGTAAATTTGAAACGTAAACAAATAGATCTATTAGCTGGTGCTGAGTACTAAAATTAAAATAAATTTTATATCATTTTATATTTCTTAATATTTATATTTCTTTATATATATGTATATATGTATATATATACATATATATATATATATATATATATATATATATATATATATATATAGTGAAAATACCGTACAGAGGGGTTACAATTACATGGGCAAGGCCAGTACATTTTTTTAAAATTTTTTTATTTTAACACTTTTTTTTATTGTGAGAATACCATACAGAGGAGTTACAATTACATGGGCAAGATAACGAGTACATTTCTTATCAAGCATTGTTGCCTCCTCCTTTGTTTCTCCTTCCCATCCCTTCCCATCTCCTCCCCTCCCCCTCCTCATTTTATATTTCTTTGAGAAGTTTTTTCCTCCTCTGTCATTGAAAGGTTAAAGTTTCATCCAGAGGAGATCAGCCACTGCCTGCTGAGTGTTCTGAGAGGATCAGTCAGACTTTGATTAAAACCAGAAGAGGTCAGGAAGAGTTAGTTTCAGAACTATGATTTCAACAAAGCATTTTTTTTGTGTGTGTGTTCAGCTGTCACTGAACATTCTGTTTACTATCCCAAATGTCTTGCAAAATCTGATGGTTTTGCTGTCAGGACACTACTGTTTGCAATCATACCCAGGCATATTTGTGTCTATTGAATCCTAGATTTTTTTAAGACAGCCAAAGATATGGCATCAGTGAGAATGCACCATAAAAATGATCAAAACACATAAATAAATACAATCTACTCAGAGATATTGATTCACTTATTTAGCACTTTTCTTGGGTATTCAGCATTTTTCTTGTCAGATGGTGTTCAAGGTATTCAAGGTGTTCAAGGTTGGCAGTATCTTTTTTTCCTGGAGATTCAATTTATCTGCAGGTGGTGGTAGCAGAGGGCTAGGGCAAGGATAGATAAGAGGCAAACAAAAAATTAGCAGGATGATTTCAAAGAGTGAAAGTGTTATGACTGAGGTTTTGGTTGATCAAATACAGCTTGATGGGGAGCTTAGCTTTGTATGTCCAAAAGAAACCAGACTGGTGTTTAGACGGAGGGAAGACCAGAATCAAAGCTCAAAGATAGGGATGACTTTCTTGTAATGAGAGACAAAGTAATATCATTAACAGAAGGAAGTTGGGCCCTGGGAAAGGTGAGTAGGATTTGAACATACAGAGAAAGATTGGGGTTAGATTTTCTAGGACTTTAAAAGCCATGAGGAGTTTGCATTAAACTTTGTTTGGAAGCTAATAGAAGGATAGATATAAGTGGATAAGTGATTAAAGGTCATTTTGGCTGCTGGATAGAAAATTGATTCTGATGAAATAGTTTATAACAGAAATTCTTTGCTGAAAATTTCATTTGGTACATGAATAATAAACAAATTATACCTCTAGAACTTACGTTGGAAAGTAAAACACTATTAAATTCTCCTTAATGCTTAGAAAATTGCTGAAAAATGTTAAATAATAGTTACTTTATTCGGATGGACTTTTATTTCATGGAGAATATGTAGTTTTCCCTCTGTTTGTTATTTTATTTGTGATGAAGTATTTGTCTTTATTACTCTTTATATTTGTAATTATTTTGAATAACCTGGTATGCACAAAAAATAAGTAACATAATGTTTTAGTTACAAATGGTTCTCTGTTTCTGGATTTAAAGTACCCTAATAATTTATTTGAGTTCCTCTTGTAGTTTTGAATTTGCCTACTAAAAACTGTAAATAGGCAACTATTGTATGATTTATGCTGCTTATATAACACTTGATTTATGTGGCATCACCTTATATCAATGAGGTGACTCCAGAGCATAACTATCATCACACAAAACCAATTTCCTTAGTCCTTAGTCTATTGTATTATTAAAAAGTCACTTAAAATCTATATGAGTTTCAGTTTTAACTTCTGTAAAATATGCATAGTATGATTTATTCAGATACCATGCGTTTTCACGTGATGTATGCAATAAAAGGTATTGTGTATTTGTTATTACTATTATGGCTGTGATTCCATTTACCACTCTAGTAGAACTCAGTGGTCACTTGAAAAACATTTACTGAATATGTACCATGGCCATGGGCAGTTGTACATGTGTCACATGGTTATATATGAATGTGACTAAAATGGAATCCTAGTCTCAAAGAACTTTGTAGTTTATTTGGGAAGACATGAATAGAATCTTCCCAATGGACCTGTGAGTAAGTGCTATTTTCTGAGAAATTTCATCATTAGTGAGTCTACACCAAAATTTTGAGCAAAGCCCTAAGTTTGAGTCCCTTGTGGTTTCTGGAAGTCTTGGGTTTAGTGGATTGAGGTCTTTAACTCCTATGGGACAGGCTTCTCTTTCAGAAATGCAAGTTTTTAAATTTCACTATTGATTTATAAACTTCCCTTTTATTTTCTTGGTAAATGATCTTCTCTTTGCCTCACACTTACTTAATTTCTGCAAACCTGTACAAATACCATTATAGATTCATACCACTCTTTGCTTCCCAAGATTTGCTTTTTAATAACAATGTGCTTAGCAAGGCCAGTTCTTCTCCAAGATGCCAATCACATACTATGCTTTTTAGAGATTTTGGACTTTTGTAGTTCAGGGTTAGAGGAGTTTGGGATCTTGTATCTATTACTTGATAGTCCAACTAGGAAAATCTGAAAATTAATCCAGCCTATCTTCATTATCAAATCATTTACCTGAATACAAATCTTCATTTCTATTTATGTCCTCTTGGTTATTTCTGGAAAAAACCATGTTGTTTCAAGTGAGGCCATTTTTGTGGTATTCTTTGCGAAAACCTCTTAAGAGAAAAAGTCTCCCACATAACTGCTGGGGAAGGGCCTGGCTTTCTGCTATTGCAAATAATACCACAAAACGTAGTAGCTTGATGGAAAAAATAACAGAATTAATACCCTGGAAAGATGACTGTGGAATTGGAGTTGTTGTGTTACAGTCATGCAAGACAGTTATTTCCTGAGCACTTGCTGGCCATCTTCTAAGGGCTGGAAAACAGACTTTGGTACATGTCAGACTGATTCCTAGGCTCACAGAGATCTTTCTAAATGATATGGATGAAGGGTAAGTCTAATTTGTGTATACAGAGGTGTTCTCTTTACCTATCTTGAGTGTGTTCATATAATGAAGATAATTTGACATTTTAAGCTTCTTTTCTTATATATGGACATCACTCTGGTGGATGTTGTCAAAGTACTTATTAAATATGTCCATGTGCTTTAACCACTATTTTCTGAAGTTCTTGAAGACTGAGAAGTGTCTGTCTAGCCCTGTAATTTTACAATCCCAAGGCAGATATTGGCAAGGCTCCTGGCATTTACATTTGTGGAATGACTGAGTTCATGCAAGGAGAAGCAATCTGAGCTACACATTTTACCTGTTCTCTTGGGCAAGAGAGGACAGTCACTGTGCTGGTGAGGTGTGACCATGTCGGCTAGTAGCCCTGTCTTTATTTCCTATTCTCCAGCTCCTTCTCCCTTGTATATGAGCTGTGTTATTTTCTTCTCTGCAATCACATAACTATATTAGATAAATTCTCTGTGGAGAAAGTAGGCTAATGCTTGACATCTCCAACTATTTCAATGAGAGAAATGTAATACTCAGTAAACAATTGTGAGGTGCCAGGCTTTTGTTCAGCTTAGTGCATCCTTATATATCTGAATAAATTATTTACTGCTGTTATTATTTGCTTTATCCATGTCACTGTTCTAAATATTTTATATGACCATTGATTTGGCATATGTTGCTAACAAAGGGAGATAAGAGTTGAAAAAAAATACAGAAGTTTAACTTTTAAGTTCTTCTAAAAATATTATTTATTGATCAAGTTAATTTGCAGATCATTTGTACCATGTACACTAGTTTGAGTGATATTTTTCATTATATTTTATTATTGGAATTGTTAATATAGAGAAACATTTCTATTATTTTTTAATTAGAAAAAATTTTTTTGTTAGTCATGGGTCTTGAACTCTGAGCCTGGGTACTGTCTCTGATCTTTTTTTGGGGGGGGGTCCAGTTGTGGGGTCTGAACTGTGGGCCTGGGCGCTGTCCCTCAGCTCTTCAGCTCAAAGCTAGTGCTCTACCACTATGAGCCACAGTGCCACTTCTGGCTTTTTTCATATGTGGTGCTGAGGAATCGAACCCAGGGCCTCATGCATGCAAGGCAAGCACTCTACCACTGAGCCACCTTCCCATCCCTGTCTCTGATCTTTTTGACTGAAGACTAGTGCTCTACCATTTTGAGCCACAGCATCACTTTCAGTTTTCTGATGGTTAATTAGATATGAGTTTCATGGGCTTTCCTTCAAGGGCAGGCTTTGAACTGAAATCCTTAGATCTCAGCCTCGTGAGTAGCTAGGATCACAGGCCTGGATTTTTTTTTAAGTTTGCTATTGTTGTGATTTGAATGTAGACTGTCCCCAAAAGGTCCCCAAACAAAGGCTTTGTACTCGGCGTGGCCCAGCTGAGAGAAGATGGACACATTGGCAGGTGGAGCTTCTTAGGTTATTGAAGGTGTATTCTCAAGCGGTAAATCTTGTGACCCTCTTTGTTACTTGTTGTAATAAGATTGCTATGAAAGCCTGATGTTGGTGGCTCTCCTCTCCATGCTCCTGGTTTGAGATGGAATCACTAGCTTGTTCTACCTGGGCATCTGCTGTGACCATTCTCCATGGGTCCTGGGGTAATGCAGCCAAAGGGTGGGCGCTGAGTCTGTGCTATGCTGCTCCATGCTCACCTCTCAAACGAAACCTAGTAAACATTTTCTCTGTAAACTTGCCAACTCAGGTACTTTATTGACCTAAGACAAACAGGACTAATACAGTCATAGATTTGCTGAAGTCTTATGATTTCAAAGGTGTGTTGACTATAATCATTTATTTATTTTTTGCTGCAAGGGAATTGTTTTTTTTAAAAATTATTTTATTACAAAGATGCTGTACAGAGGGGTTACAGTTACATGAATAAGGCGATGAGTACATTACTTGTCGATCATTGTTACCCCTTCCCTTGTTGTTGTCCCACTATCCCTCCCCTCCCACACTCCTTCCCCTACCCTCTCTTCCCTATCCCCCCACCCCCCTCAACTCCCACCCTAAGCTGTAAAGTTTGTTTCCAATATATTGTCCCGTGGGTATCATTGTTGCAATGGGTCATCCTGTGTCCTTGTTTTACCATTTGGTTATTCCCTTTCCCCTCCCCAGATTAGACAAATGTATATACAAGATGCAGGGTACCAAAATCAAGTACAGTGACAACAGGGGATATACCATAAGGGGAAGAACATACAAAGGAAACAAAAAAATGACATAGTACATTAAAGACAACAACAACAAAGACAGACCTCTTGTGTCAATATCTTGGGGATCATTTCACTTGGCATCATCTTATATGGTCATATGTACATAGCTTTTGAGCTATGATTTTCGTCCAGTCCGTGGGCTTTCTATTGATCTTATTAGCTATGTTCTTTGCCATGCAGAAGCTCTGCAGCTTCATGCAATCCCATTTGTCCAACCTTTCTTTGATTTGTTGTGTTTCTGGGTCTTTATTAAGAAAATTTCGGCTTGTGACAAGGAGCCCTATAGTTTCTCCCATTCCTTCCTGTAATGTTATTAGGGTGTCTGCTTTTACTTCGAGGTCTTTGATCCATTTGGAGTTGATTCTGGTGCAAGGTGATATATAAGGATCTAATTTAATTTTCTACAGGTGTTTAACCAGTTTTGCCAGCACCATTTACTGAAGAGGCTGTCTTTCTTCCATTCTATTTTTTTTTGGCTCCCTTATCGAAGATTAGGTGGCTATAGGTCTGTGAGCTCATTTCTGGATCTTCCATTCTATTCCATTGGTCCTCATGCCTGTTCTTGTGCCAGTACCAAGCTGTTTTGATTACTATGGCTTTGTAGTAGAATGTGAAGTCTGAAATTGTTATTCTTCCAGCACTCTTCTTTTTGCTAAGATTATTTTTTTTATTGTGAAAATACTTAAAATTATTATTGCTCTTCAAGGTCTTTTATTGTTCCATATGAATTTTTTGATTGCTTCTTCTATTTCCTTAAAGAAAGAGGTTGGGATATTGATGGCTTTTGCATTTGATTTGTATATAGCCTTTGGCAGTATTGCCATTTTCTTTTTTTTCTTTTCTTTTCTTTTTTTTTTTGGGGGGGGGGTCCAGTCCTGGGGCCTGAACTCTGGGCCTGGGCGCTGTCCTTCAGCTCTTCAGCTCAAGGCTAGCACTCTACCACTTGAGCTACAGCACCACTTCCGGCTTTTTTCTTTTTGCATATGTGGTGCTGAGGAATTGAACCTAGGGCCTCATGCATGCAAGGCAAGCGCTCTACCACTGAGCCACCTTCCCAGCCCAGTATTGCCATTTTCATGATGTTAATCCTCCCAATCCAGGAGCATGGGAGGATTTTCTACTTCCTTAGTTATGCTTTAATTTCCTTTTTCAGGTTTTTAAAGTTTTCATCATAGAGGTCCTTCATTTCTTTTTAAAAGTTTTATTGATAATATGTTGTACAGAGGGGTAACAGTCACATGAGTAAAGTAGTGTGTATATTACTTGTCGATCATTGTTACCCTTTCCCTTCCTTGTTGTCCCTCCCCCACTTCCCACTTCTTTAGTTAATTCCTAGGTATTTTGTTTTTTGTGGGGTTATTATAAAAGGAATGCTTCCTGATTTCAGCTGTACTCTTCTCATTATTGACATACAAGAAAGCCATTGATTTTTGAGGGTTAATTTTATACCTGTTACTTTGCCAAAGTTTTGAATCAGCTTGAGTAACTTGGAGTGGAGTCCTTGGGGTTCTTTAAATACAAGATCATGTCATCTGCAAAGAGGGAGAGTTTTACTTCTTCTTTCCCTATTTGGATCCTCTTTATGTTTGCCATCTTGTCTTATTGCTGTAGCTAGGCATTCTAATACTAAATTGAAAAGGAGTGGAGAGAATGGACATCCTTGTCTTGTTTCTGAGTTTAGAGGAAATAGCTTTAGATTTCTCCATTAAGTTTAAGGCTGGCTTTAGGTTTGCCATACACAGCCTTTATTGTTTTGAGAAATGTTCCCTGGATTTCTAACTTTTCCAGAGCTTTCATCATAAAGGGGTGTTGGATCTTGTCAAATACTTTTTCTGCGTCTATTGAGCTAATCATGTGGTTCTTATCCTTGCTCTTGTTGATGCATTACATTAATTATTTTTTGTATATTGAACAAGCTTTGCATCCCTGAGTGAATCCTGTTTGATCATGGTATATGATTTTTTTCATACTTGTTAAAGTCGATTGGCCAGAATTTTGTTGAGAAGTTTTGCATTGGTGTTCATCAAAGAAATGGGTCTAACGTTCTCTTTCTTTGATGAGTCTCTGTCTGGTTTTGGGATGAAGGTTATGATGGCTTCAGAGAAGGAGTGTGGTAGTGAACTTTCATTTTCAATTTCATTGAAGAGTTGGAGTATTGCTGTTATTTCTGCTTTGAAGGCCTTGTAGAATTCAGCAGTGAACCCATCTGGTCCTGGGCTTTTCTTGGATGGGAGGTCTCTTATTGCTGTTTCTATTTCAATGCTTCATATGGGTCTGATAAGTTGGTTTAACTCATCTTGGTTTAGTTTGGGCATATCAATATTTGCTGACTATAATCGTTTATTACAGGTAACAAGTTAATTTTTTTCTCTTCTAATTCTTAAATCTTATTTTCTTCTAATTCTTATACCTCATTTTTTTTTGCTTTTTGAAATAACACTAGTAAGCAATTACAATACTATATTTAGTAGTGATGGCTATAATGGTCACTCCTGTAATTTTCCAGCTTTGAAAATGCATTTACCTTTTTTTGATCAAGTAGATATTTAGTACAGAAGTTTCAATAAGGTCCCTAAGTTTAAGTTCTTCATAAGTAGAATAGTTTCTTATTCATGTGCAATAATTTCTTTTGAGCTTAGCAGCATGAAACAATGTTCATTGCATTTTTTAAGTTTGTTTCTGTATATCAGAACATATCTGGATGACTTTAACCTGGTACCCTGCTCAGATATCACCAGGTTGAAGTAAAGAGAAGAGTTGGGCTTTTACATTGCATATCGGTGCTCTTCAGAGCTCATTCACATACTTATCAGAACCAGTTGGTCAGAATCACAAGGTTTCCTTTTCCTGGATTTTTGGATCTGGTATGTATTTCTCAATAGTCCAAGTACAGAAAGAACATTTGTACTTGTGTGGCTCTATCAGCTGATGGCTTCATCTCCTCTTGAGATAGGCTATATTCTTTTTCTAATGTGATTTCTTCCTAAACAAACCATAAAGTATGTACTGAATCTTGTCTTGCTGGGAATCTCTCTGGTTCTTTGTGTTACCAGATAGAGTGGGTCTACTTTTAAAGGTATTATATGATATTATCTTAAGGCCATATAATGTAGCATAGTCATGTGAATCTCATTGTATTTAGAAGCTTAAGGAGATTAGGTCAAGATGTCTCTTCAGGGTCATTTTAGAAGTTCTGTGTATGACAAGTATGTGTTCAATCTTTGTTAGGAACTGTTGTATTTTTGGTTGTAGTCCCTCATGCTTATCTCAACCCTATATCCCAAAGGCCTATGTATTGAAGGTTCAGTAGCCACTCTGTGACACCTTAAGGGTGTTAAGCCACTAGGGCCCTTGAAGGGGATTTTTGGGACCTTAGTTCCAATTCCCTATTTCTTTGCTTTTGGCCGCCATTAGGTGAAGACCTTTCCCTACAATATCATTTTGCCATGATATCTTATGCAAGAGCAGGCCCAAAACAATAGGGCCAATTGGTTATAGACTAGAGCCCCTGAAACGGTGAGCCCAAATGAATCTTCCTTATGTGTTAATTGTCTCAGATATTTTGTTACATAGATGGAAAATTACATACTCTCATATGGATTAGAAAGGATCTATTAAGAATTTGATATTTAGGAACTCGGCACTGGTATCTCATACCTGCAGTCCTATTTACTCAAAAAGCTGAGATCTGAGGATCAAGCTTCAAAGCCAGCCAGGGCAGGAAACTCCATGAGACTCTTATTGCCAATTAACCCCCCAAAAGCCAGAAGTGGAGTTGTGGATAAAGTTGTAGAATGCTTGCCTTGAGCACAAGGACAGTGCCCAGGTACTGAGTTCAAGGCCTAGGACTAGAAAAAAAATGACATTTGGCACTAGATTTTCCTTAACAACTGTTTGGCCTTAGACAAGTAAGTAAGCTCCTTTTGTGTGTTTTCCCTTATCATCAAAATGAGAATGTTATTGGTGCTAGCTAGAATTTTTTTCTTCTAGAAAGAGCATCAACATAATAATCACATATTTTCACTGTGAAGGTTCTGATTTTAGTTAAAAACCAGAATCTTTATTTAAAAATTTAAATGGCATACAGGTAGTAAGTTTCATATTGTAGTAAAACTTATATTTAAGCAATAGTTGATGGCTTCTCAGTCTTCAATGTTCTTAAACTGACAGAAGAATTTACTGTAATTTGTTGATTATCACTATTATGCAAATACATTAGTAAATGACAGCTTTTCTGAGTTCTTTCTGAAGTGGCAGTTAGTGGGATGCAGAAACATCACTGTAATTGCATTTCTAAAATCATGCCAAAGAAACATAGTAGACATGTGCTTAGGCTAATTTTTAAGGACTAAGTTTATAACTTCAATAACCTAGTCTTTTTACCAAAAAGAGAAATGACGACCTCCTGGAAAAAAAATATTCTCACAATCCACCAAATCTTTCTTTAATTACATTTTGAATGTAAGAGCATAAGGAATTTTGTAGATAAATGTTGGCTGTTTATTTATTTATGATGAGGATGAAGTCCCCGAAGCATGTTGGGATAGTTCTGCGTATTTCAGATTTTACATACCAGTTGAAAACTGTACTCCTACTGTATGCTCAGCCTAGGGCCAAAGAAGAGGGATAATTTGTAAATTCTATGAATCCTAAAATTTCTTCTCATTCTTTTACTCCTTTTTTCTTTGAGTATTTATTTCAGTGCCAGTTATGTAGCAGACATAGACTTTGCACATTTTCTTCTGAGGTATCTAGACGATAGTCTTTTTCTTGCTGATTTCATTAATCTATGGCATGTGCTTCAAATGCAGTTGAGAAATAAATACATGACAACATGACAAGTCAAAGAACCATGTGGGGTACTGATGTTTCACAGAGCAAATGGATTATGGATGGAACTTTGTGGTTGATATTTTAGGCCATAACGTAGGATGTGTATTTAAAGGACTAAGAATTACAGGGGTGAGAATGAATTGGATCAAATGTTTAAGCCAATAAGTTATCTAGAGAACTCTAGTAATGTTTATATTGTTGTACTTAAGGAAGCTTGCTAGTTAGGTACCACAAAAAAATCAAGAGTCTATATAATTTCAGAGGAAATAATTCAGGATTTTTAAAAAAGTCAACTAAACCTTAAGTTGTCTTGTCAGTGTAACCAAATGACCAGATTGATTCAAGTACAATGATGAAATATGACTGGATATCATAAATGGCCATTTCTTTCCTGACCAGAAGTGTATATGGATTGCATCTTAAAATATATTTTTATTATGCTTCAGTGTTATACAGTCATTGCTTGTTATTCTGGCCTAGCTCCTTTACTAGCTATGTTCTAGTCTCATTTGTTTCTCTGTATGGTAATATCTATAAAGTTACTGAAGAGCTTTGAATTAAGTTTGGATTGGCTTTTCTGAATACTTATTTTCTCTAAAATTTATGGTTGCTATTTGTTTTTAAAGGGACACCATTACATTAAAAATTCCCATTAAATGGCAAGTTAGAAAATGTTTTGGGAAATCATTCCAAACTACTATATAATAAACCAACCGAGCTGGTTGGAAATTCCTCTCTGGAAAAACAATAAATTTCAAGATGGATGGTTTACTGAAACACCTTGCTTTTGCAAAGTGTCTGCTTTTTCTATAAAAGGAATGTTGCAAGCAGTCAAATAGTCTTTTGCTCATGGAACAAGGCATGTCCAATACTGCAACTAACTGCCAACTAGCTGTTTTCTTTTAAATTTATAGACCTGATGTTAATGATTGTTCTGGCAATGGTATTTAGACATTTTTTTGTTAAGATGAAAGTGTCTTATGTTTATATTTGGAACATAAGCAATATTTTATTAGCTTAACTGTAAGTTTAATGGACATCATCATAGTTGGAAAGAGTCCGAATTTCCAATGCTTTTAAGCATAAAGTGCTTTAAATTCCTGTTATAACAAGACAGGGTATATATACAAACATTTTTTGATATCCAAGATTCTCATAATTTTGTCTATTGATTTTTAAGTTTTCCAAATTGAGAAATATAGAAATGATGGACTAAGGATAAGAACTGGAATAATAGATAAATTTGGATTAAAAATAGTTAAAAAATGAAGTTGGAAAGTATATCTGAATTCCAACCTAAAGGATGAGAGGGAGGAGGCTACAAAAATGAAAGTCATCCCATTTGTTTTGGGGTATATATGAAGAGGGAGAAAAGGATACTGGACATTGTCTTATATCACTTTGCATTTGTCAGATAATATTTTTTAAAATTACTTCTTAAATTTTGGGACAGACAGCTCTTCTTTGTTTGGGTATAATCATGATTGACAAATAATTTCTGGTGGACAGCTAAGTTATATGTGCTCAAATCTTCTGGTTTGTCAGTTATAGCTTTTACTGTGAGCACAAGAGATTTGGAGCAAATGCTTATTGACATTGGGTTTTTAAAATTATCCTTGAATAGTTGTACAAAGGAGTTGTCATTTAACAAGGCGGTTTATGAATATACTATATCTTGATCAATGTCACTCCTTTCAGCGTTGGTTTTTGTTTTAAAAATGCTGCTAGTGAAATAAAAGATTAGAACATGCTAGAATCAGCTAGAAAGACAACTAGACATCGAAAAACAGAAATAGAATTATAGAGAGTATGAAGTGTGATCTACTAATGCCCAAGAGGCCAATGTATGAATTCCTAGTTAGCTCCTGCCCCTCAAATCTTGCCTCTAACATACTCTTGTTGGGTGGCCTTGGACAAGTTAATCTCCTTATGCCTTGACAACAATATCTTACAGTAAGTGATTGGCAACAGGATTACTGATATCAGAAAAATAACAGTATGAAAGTATAGTAAGTATTACAGCATATGGTTAGTACATAGTTTTTGTGGTATAATATTTTATCATCTTGTTCATAAATCTAATATGTCAACACAGGCCTCATTCTTAGGAGAGAAATAGTGAAAGATCAGAGGCTTTGAAGCCTGATAGAATTGGGTTGGAATATTGCTTTTATCATTTTCTAGCAGTGTGAATACAGGAAGGCAAGTTAACATCTTTGACTTTTTTTTAAGGATCCTGTCAGGAAAATAGCAACTACCTTTGTAAATTTTATGAGGCATTTATATATGTGTAAATATATGCATATATTAATATACAAATTCTATATTATATATTTATTGTATATCTATGGTATACAGTTTACATATACTTACACATATAATTATAAATTAAATATGTATATATACATATATAGACTGCAAACATAACTTTCTATTTTCTTCTTTTCTTTCTGTTTGTGTCAGTACTAGGGCTTGAACTTGGTCTAGGTGCTATCCCTTTGCTTCTTCAACTAAAGGCAAGTGCTCTACCATTTGAACCATGGCTCCATTTACAGCTTTTTTTTTTATTGTGAAAATGCCGTACAGAGGGGTTACAATTACATGGGCAAGGTAATGAGTGCATTTCTTATCAAGCATTGTTGCCTCCTCCTTTGTTTTTCCTTACCATGAGTGCATTTCTTATCAAGCATTGTTGCCTCCTCCTTTGTTTTTCCTTACCATCCCTTCCCACCTCCCACCTCCCACCCCACTCCCGCCCTCCCAGGTCGAAGTTGTAGTTTCCAGCTTTTTAAGTGGTTAGTTAGAGTTTCACTGTCTGGCTTAAAACCATGATCTTCATATTTCAGCTTCTGGAGTAACCAGGATTATAGTTGTAAACCATTGGCACCCAGCTCATTTATTATTTTCTCGAAGATATATTTGAATCACATTTCTCCTATTTATTTTACAGATCATTTCCTCTGCTGCTATGCAAGAGTACAGATGTTTGTGAAGTGTTAGGGTTTAGGATTGTTTCATTCCACAGGAAGCAGCATCTCTATAGTGTATCCTGTTTTTTCATTTCTTTGCATCTCTGAAGATCCTTTTTGTGCTGTCAATTGGGCCATCTGTTAATCCTCTATGAACAAATCAAAGCAGAAAAGCACGAATCTTTGTAAATGTGTATGTTTTTGCACTCCTGATGTCTACTTTGAGTGTGAGCATCATTTAAAGTGATTCCAGAGCTGGGACACAAGAAATGCCACACACTTCTTCATCTTTACCCCCTGTTGTAAAATTTTTGTCTTCCCTCCAAATCATTCACGATATGCAAAATAATGTCTCCATTTGAGTAATTGTTAAAGGCTGGGAATGTAACTTAGAGGTAGAGTGGTTGCATGAATGAAGCCCTAGGTTCGATTCCTCAGTATCATGTACACAAAAAGGCCAGAAGTGGTGTGGCTCAAGTGGTAGAGCACTAGCCTTGCATAAAATAACCTCAAAGACAGTGCCCAGTTCCTGAATTCAAGCCCTAGGACTGGCCAAAAGAGATTGAGTAATTGTTAATAAATTAGAAACAATTGAAATATTCTTAGCTTCTATAATCAATAGTGTAGAAATTTATATAAATTAGGTATGGAAAATACTATTTTTAAATTTATTGTCAAGGTGATGTACAGAGGGGTTACAGTTACATACACAAGGAAATGAGTTCATTTCTTGCCAAACTTGTTACCCCCTTCACCATTTTCTCCCACTTTTCCTCCTCCCCAGTTCTTGTGAGTATTGTTGTTTCATTGGTTCGCCCTTTCTCCCTTGTCTCAGCAATTTATCGTTCCCCTTCCCTTCCCTAATTCAGATAAACATATATGCAATACCCAAGGTACCAAAATCAAATTCAGTGACAACAGGGGATGAACCAAAGGAAAGAAAACATAAAAGAAAAAAGCAATCACATAGTACATTAAAAACAATAATAACCAAGAAAAACTTCTATGTCCATGTTTGGAGTTCATTTTGCTTAGCATCATCTTATATGATCATATTGAGATATTCTGCTCATCTTCTAGGACTGTCCTGGACATATACTAATTATTACAAATGAGGGAAACTATCGGTACTCTGTTTTCTTTGGGTCTGGCTTACTTCACTTAATATGATTTTTCCAAGTCCTTCTATTTTCTTATGAATGGGACAATGTCATTCTTTCTGATGGAAGTATATAATTCCACTATATATATATATATATATATATATATATATATATATGTATGTATATATATCACATTTTCTTGATCCATTCATCTACTGAGGGGCATCTGGGTTGGTTCCATATCTTAGCCATGGTAAATATGCTGTGATGAGTATGAT